>NC_045642.1:34688523-35006856 GCF_009829145.1 Chiroxiphia lanceolata
CCAAGTTAAAGGGACCTACATTTCAATTTTTTGCATCCTGAAAAAGTTCTCTATCTTTTGCATTAAGGTAGCAACTTCATCTGTTTCTTCAAGTGTAGTGTGAAGGAGCAGCTCTTTGGGTTTTCTTTCAAAGGAATGATACAAACACTGGAATTTCTTCAGTCCTAGACTGTGACTTAACCTCTGACTTAGAGTCTGTCCATCAGACCAGAATTTGACTCAGAGTTAAAGACAGTATGGTGTATTTCATTCTTCTAATTGTCTGATTTAGGAAAGCTATGCATTCACTGTGCTTACTGTTGTGCATCCCAGGTAAATTTCTAATTCAGAACTGTGAATTTAACACCAAATGAGAGTAGCTTAAAAGCTTCCTCTGTAGATCTGTGAGAATTTTTTTAGTTGCTTAATAGCAAATAACCTTTCTAAAATAATCTCAGAAAGCATTTTTCTTTACCTAAGAGAAAGAAACCTTAATGTTTCTGTGACTGGGATTTCTACCTTCTTCTGTCAAGTCTCAAGCCCTACTATATGCTCAACATAAGTAATCTATGTTTACTGATAAACCAAACTATTTTTCAATATGCTAATAAAACTTGAAGCCTGTGATTACTGCTTAATTATTGACAGATATAAATGTTTTCCTGATAATGACAAATGTGGAAGCTGATGGCCTGCCATTTAGCAGTCTTATGGTAATGTGTTGTTATTGTACTAAGTCTATGAGCAGTTACATGTGAATTACTTCTGTATGTGGGAGGAATCCCATTAAGTTCTGCACATATTCTTAAATTCTATAATTTTAATTATGATTTAATTTATGAGTATAAAGCTTGCAATATTGATATTAATGGAAAATCTGCCTGTGATTTAATAGTGAAAACGAATCATATGTTTCTTAATTGCTCTGAGCAATCTATTCTGGGTAACTGTTTGTTCCTTTGGTTAGAGGTGAATATCCTACTTTCCAAGCAACTGAATTAAAATATATATTTTCCTACTTATCCTTCTTTGTGAACAACCTTTTTTTTTCTCATCTAGCCCCCATGAAGTCCAAAGGAATTCTTCATGGTTTGCATGGTGCTTACTGTGAAAAGGGAGACCCTCTTTCTGTAATTGAAGGGCACGTAGTTTTCTAAGTCTTATTAAGCCAACTGCAAGATTAAAAAAAATTCAGTGTCATGTTTTGAAGTCCACATGAATCTGTTCAGCAACCTATGATATCAGTGATATGGTTATCCTAGTGATACATTAACCTTGGGGACATGCTCATTCTGGTACCTTCTACCCAGATGAAGAATCTTTACCATAGTGTCAACAATATAGCAGTAACTATGACTTTTAGTGTATTTTGAATAGTCTTATAAACTTTGGACCAGCAAATGACTAACAATTTTCTTTCATGATGTCCGAAAAAGGGGATATTGTAATTTAAATATGTAAATATCACTGCTATCTGTTTGCTGGTTGCTGTTGTTGCAATGGGAGTTCATCCACTGTCTTGTATATACTGTACTTCTACTCCGATAAGAAGATTTATTTCCTAGCTTCTTTAAGGAGGGCCTGATGCCAAAATCAGTTAAAATTTTGCTTTAAGTTAAAAAGAATAAAAGGGGAAGCAACTATATATAAAACATACCATAGCAGTAATTAATCCCGGTCTTGTTGGGACGTCTTATTCTACAAGCTAATCAGTTCTGTCCTTGGCAGAGATGAGTGTTTCTGACCTAAGAAATATAGGAATAATTATTTTTAGGAAGAGAATGAGAGCATTTTGTTTCACCACTTCCTTTAAAAAACCAAATTTTTAAGCCATTTCCAGTGTTATTATTTCATATGAAAATGCCAGAGGATGACAGTATCATCAAAACATAGGTTCAAAAATGTTATAATAGACAAAATTGCACCTTCAACTGTTATACTGGCTTTCTTAGGAAAAGATTTGGCTTTGTAATAACCAGTGTTAAATACCCAATCAAAAACTGTCACTGAGAGAAGTGCTTTAGAATCCATAAGACTCAGTGTCCAAGTAGGGATTAAGCCAGAAACAACAAAGGCACAGTGTAATCATAACCATGAGGACTGTAAACTGAGTCTGACACTAATGTCAAAACCTCTGAAAGAGGGAGTTTAAAAAGATCATTAGTTCACTTGCTTTGGAGATCAAACAAAAGTAAGCACTTTGACTTGCAAATCCGTCACTTCATTTCTTATCTTCAGATTACTTGTCAGCTCACTCAGATCCATAAACAGGGAACCTGGGCAGGTCAGCTACCATAAGCTCTGTCTGCTGCTACTCCATCCTTGAAACCCTCACCGAAACCTCAATCCCTTTTTGTGCATTCAGCAAGTTTTCCATGGGCAGCAAGAGACTTTCTCTACAGATTCCATAACAGAAAGAACCTCTTGACCAATAGCCTTGTAGTATTTTGTACTGCCCATAGTCTGTATGCCCGTATGCCCCCTTGAAGGCTTACAAGAAAAGGACCAAAATTTTCAAGAATTGAAATAAACATCTCTATTTCCCCATTAGAACACCTATGTTTTCACTATTCTCGACTGTACTGGATTTTATAAACAATAAACATGAATATAGCCCCAGAAATAAGCCAACCTTTAATTGGCTGCCTTGAAAAAGAGATTCTAAATAATGTATATATCATGACGTATCTGACATATACAGATGCAAAAATTATCTTGACTGGAAACTTCTTTGTTGATTTCTACCACAAATCAGTAATTATATGAGTCCACCTACTTCTATAAAATAAAAATCTGTATCAAAACTGTTAAAAGATGTAATGTACAGTCAGACCCTTAAATAAGACATTAGTTGTACGCCAGATACGTAACATGTTCATCCCTGCTGTCTAAAAGGAATTTTTAATGAATAGAACAACTCCTGTGAAAAGAGCAACCCAGATACAGTATTTAGGAAGTACTTACTTGAAAGAATATGCCATTACTGGTCCTAAATTCTTAGTTGTCACCATCCATCCATGGAACTTCTAGAACATCATTACACAGCTATAGTCTATAACAGAAAAAATCTCATTTTGGAAAAAAAAAAATCTTCCTAGAAGAAGTCTCAGAGCCACCCACCATGGTGTTCAAACAGCCCTCTAGCCTTGCTGAGCTTATTGTTAGAAGCAAATGCTGTGCAACTCCAAATACTCTTAATGGATCAAGAGTGTGCCTGAGCATGAAACAGAAAACTTGCCAAGGCATCTCTAAAATAAATAATCCCTACAACAGACCTATAAACATCTTTGTATTCTGTACCAGCACTTTCTGGATTTTAATATATTTCAAAGGCTTTCAGGCTAACTTTGCAAGTGAAACTGAACCACCAGTATGCCCCAGATTGAATGGTACAAGAAGTCTTTAAAGAACCAAAAATCACCCAGGTAAACATTTCTAATAAAACAATCATTCTGTAGTCTCTCAGTATTGATTCTTAAGAGAAACTCAGTTGATACCTAGGTAGGTCTCCTCACCTTGTATTTAGCTTCAAAAACTGTTGCACTATTTGCTATCAACATGCCCATTATTCATACTTTTTCGTGTTCTGCTTCACTATGTTTTATGGTAAGGATGCTCATCAGAGTTCAGGACATCTTTTTCAAGATTATGTATTCACTACTGGCAATTTATTTGGGTCCACTACATTATCTTGGCATCTTGGCACCACAGGTCTTTCCATCCCCCATCCCCGTTTGTTTTTGTTTGTGAATTGATGCTTGAGAGCCTGAGGGTTGAGCTCAGTAACTGAACATTGTCTCTTCTCTAGCGGTTCAGTTATGTGATTATTGTGACAGGTTTGAAGTGCTCATGTTCTTTCTCTTTGAATTTTCTCTAGGTTAACTGCTTGTGAGCCATTGGCCGTGCCCTAGATAATTCATACCTAGACATTGGCTAACATATGCAGAAGCGATGTCCTTTTTTCTTTGTGTAGCTGATATTTCTGCTGACTTAGGTTTGCTGAATCCCACTGTAAGGACACCTTGTGTAACCTGTGTGCCTACTGGGACACTCATATGGACCAACTCTACTTTCTCCTCACTTGTTTCCTACAGTATCCGTGCGCTTGTTTGTCCATAATAGATATTATATACTGTAGTACATTTTTATGGTTATGTGGGAAGATATCCAAAACTTACCAGATGTTTCAAAACATCAAGTTAGTAATTTCTGTACCTTTATTTCTCTGGAGAAGTACTCTTCTACTGAGACAGCAACATCCCCCACATAAGCATAGCTATATTTTACTGTAGTACGGAAAGTAAGTTTCAAGCTGAACTGATTGGGGTAAATTGGTGCCCTCCATATCATTACACACTGAGATAATATTGAACCTCAAAAGTGTGTCAAACTTCTTTTTTCCAACCAGCTTTTTATGTTTGTTCTGTTGTCTGTTTTGTGTGAAACCTCATTGCTCTTAGCTGTTATCTTGCTGCTGAAACCCGTAGTCACTTAAGCTGGGGAACTGAAGCACTGTGCTGCTCTTCAGGCTGTTCCTCTTCTTGTATTCTTCATGCTAGTAAACCACATGGGATCTATCTCCCCTCAGGCAGTGCAAGCAAACAAGGTGGTTGTCTTGAGAGTGTGGGGTTATTTTTCCCTGTCTCTTGGTGAGATCATCTACCCTTTAAGGTAGATTTTTAGCTATTTCCCATATCCCTACCCTTCCTTTTTTTAATCTCCTTTTTTTTTCCTTTTTCTTTTCTTTTTTCTTTTTTAATTTCTTATTTTTTTCCAAGGGACCACAAATAATTTTCATCCTTCTATTTCTGTTGACTAAGCTTGCTTTTACCACTGTAAAGATTTGAGAAACATCATTCTCATGTGCCAGCATTATCATGTGCTCTCCGTTGTTGAAGCACAGCTTTTAGCTCAATTCTAGGTAACATTTCAGGGTTGAACACATTTTATCCCTGAGTTTTAATTGTACTGTTTCTCACCACAAACTCTCTTAACCCTAACAAAAAAAGCCAACCTTGAAATCCTGTGAGAGAATTCTGTTTCAGAACATTATCTTAGTAGCTCTTTGTAATGAGGACAGGACCAACATTTTCAAAACAAGCAGAATCTCTTAGTCAACCTGACTGTTGCATTTTAGGGCAGCTTAAAATGGAAAAGCCAAACTTACATGCATGCCTATGCCCAGATTCACACTTATCTTAGGCTTAAAGAGTCTAGGATTTGATATCTCTGCACAGAGAACAATTTTTTTGTTTGTTTTCAAGGCTAACTAAAGTGTTTTCAAAGGTTTACATATTTTTCCTCCATGGTTATTACTTATTTGAAATTAATTTCTGGTTAATTGTCTTCTGCTGCAGCTCCAAATTATAATGTATTTGTGTTCTGAGTTTGTGGTAACCTTATTGATACAGATGTTAATTTATGAAAGCATCTTGTAAATTACATTTTCTCATGCATTACTTCTTGAACCACTTCTCTTTTTCAGTAAGCACACTAAATTAATGTTGAGGGGCTTGTATCTTGCAGTTGCAATCTAGACAGGGTTAAAAAGAAGTTAATTTTGTCCAACTAAATATATTTTTAGATAAAATGGCATATTTATTGTCTGCTAGGTAAGATTATCTTTTTATTATATGATGTTGTGTGACTTTCTCTTTGCAATTAGAACTGTGTTGAATTAATTTCCCCTAAATATCTTAAAAACTGTTTTGTGAAATGTTTTATGGTCCTTTGGAGATGAAAAGTAGCATATAAATGTAAGATTACTTGTTTGTATTAGGCAGATAAGTTATTTTTCATTTTTTTAATATAGATATGTTTTGCTGTGATGCTTACACTTCCATGTGGTAAGAAAGAGTTTGGGTGCTTTTTTTTGTACTTGTATGCTGTATTTCTTTCCTTCCTTCTGTGCTTCCTTCCTAACATATAATTAAAACTTGAGATATTAAATGAAAAACACTGTTTTATAGTGTAGGAAATATTTTATAAGTATTTACAACATAAAATCATAATCTGGAAAGCAATTGTTTACAAATAATTTTGATAAAAAGTCATGATAGTTGCATGAAAGGAGAGAAGTACACGAAGGCCTAGAACAATCAGAATATTCTTTAATGTGCCTATCCTGGTCTATTGATTCTAATGCTCTTTATGAATATTGCAATACAGTGCAATTGTAATTTTAAATACTGCTCCGATAATACTTTCTATCTTTTTTTATACATATATATATCAAATATCTTATTAAGAAGGGTAGGATAATCACTGGCATATTGGTAGAGACTTCAGTTTTTAAGGTAGAATTTTAATGCCAATCTGAATCCAAATCTTAAGGATGAACTCAGTTACCCACATGCATAACTTTTAATTTAATGTTAATTCCTATTATATATGCCAGGAGTTATATGTAACATTAATTTATACATACTTACTGCAATCCAAAATAATCAATAGATTTAGATAAAATATGAGATCACTGCTGTCTCCCATTATATTCTGCACCTTGTACTGCACATAGACCTTTAATGTAGTACAGTGCAAGGATTATTGTATTCTCATCCTTTGTACATTACTTTGTCAAAGTACCAGTACTCCTAATCATGTAATGCCAACAATTGCTGCTTGTGTTGGATACACTGATGTTGATAGTATATCCAGTGCTAAATCCTTGTATTAGAATATCCTTAAAATTGTAGTCAATGGGATTTTTCTCCTAACTTTGGTTGAGCCAAGAGCTGGCAAAGGTGCAAAAATGAAGGAGGAGAGAATGAAAAGGAAAAGTAACGAAGGATAAAATTAAGAGAGAGAAGGTTCCAAAGAAAAAATTTGTAAAATATATTAAATAAAACAAAGTAGCTATTGAAAACATTAAAGGTATGAGTTTGAAAAGGGAATGTTTGACAAAGGTCTGTCAAGAAGAGGTTAGCTACAGAATTATAAACAAGAAAAGAGTCAGAGGAAAAAAAGAGGGAGAAACTAAAATGAGTCAGACAGAAAGTAGGCAAAGTGGAGAGAAATGAAGAGAGAGAAGGAAATTCATCCTGCTGGAGATAGTTTCTCCTGTCACTCAGAGATAAGTATTGCCTCTAGAAAGGTCAGTTCAGGCATTGCCAAATGACCAGAAGTGATTAGGGGAGAACCGCATCATCTGATAAAAAGTGAATAAAATGGACCTCAAGAAGTAATTTTTACATTGATAGAACAGTGTTTCCCCCTTTAAATAGTTGGGGAGTTCTGGTGAATATGACTAATCTTTTTTTTCCCTGCCATTTCTGAAGTCACAAATTTCTCACACCTAAATGCATGGTATAGCATATCTCATGTGGACAGAATACTGAAGCCTTAGAAAATAACTGATCTTGAAAGAGGTACTGAATACCAGAACCCGTACTTTAAGAAATTAGGTAATGTAGTTAAAAATTTGTTGTGAAGTCTTAACTTATTTGAAAACTATCCTTTGTGAAACAGAGCACATTTTCTATGAAAAAAAACCACAACATTTTCTTATTTCAGTGAAGATGTTCCTGACTTCAGTACTGTGCCAACAATATAATTCCTGTTTCAGATTTTTCTTTCTACATTTATGCTTCCTTTCATCCTGTAATTGAATGTTAGGAGTTTGAGGTCTGCAGCTTTTTACAGAAATTAGTAGTGCTGACAGTAACAACAGGAAAAAAAACCCAAGTGCCGAATTATGTGTAAAGCTTCAGGATTTCATTGTCATGGTCATTAAAATTGCCATATATTTTTAATCCAGTAGATTATATTAGTAATTATCTCATGTTGCAGCATATTCCTTGCATAATTGACAGAATAGTTATTGAATCCTTAGACCAGTTTGGTTTGCTCTTTTTCTATTTGTTATTAGTCACATGAGGTAATGTTGCATTTGTAGTTAATTTCCTCTTACTTGAACAAACTGTTTTACAGGATAATTTCAGATTATATTAAGAAATAGAAAGGGCATGACAGAAAGGAAAGAAAGCAGCATGATAAACATTGTGACCTTTCTAGTGAGAAACAGTATGGCATGCATAAAGGACTGCTGCATTAAATGAGGCGGGGGAGAAGGAAGTGGGTAATTATTTGTAGCAGTGCTTTTACTGTTGTTGGAATGAGACAGACTAACAGTGGCAGCAGTCATTTTGCTGAATCAAAGTCCATGTTAGTCGCATTATACACTGCCACAAAAGGTTGTTAAGGCTGGTATTAGCATGTACCACTGAGGACATTGGAAGGACTCGATCTGTCACACTAAATCGCCTTCTTGCCCTCAACCATTGAAGTCTCCAGCTCCTCTGACATGTTCTTTCATTAATGGCCTGGCCTTGACAACTGATCCTAATTGCCTCTGAACCGCACTTCATGTATTATTGGTGTCTGCCTGCCCTGGTTCATGTCAACAAGCCACAGCATGCACAGGGTGTGCCCGGTGCCTTTTGCTGAAATGATGCTCACATAGTCGTTTACCTCTGAGGGTTTGGGTCTCACTGGGAATGAAGTATAAAACTGAAGGTCTTCCTGTCTCTTCCTAGTTATACTTTAATGTGGATCTGTGCTGTGTACTTATTAGGCATGTATGAAGACTCAGTAAAGCATCAGGCCAATTATGCAAGATTACATTAAGGCATAGACTGTAAATGCAAAACAAAACTTGCCTACATTTTAGTTTATTCCTTCTGAAAAGCTTATTCAACTAGAATGTATGGCTTACACTTCATTTTTCATAACAAAAATTCTGTTCTTATTTGAAGTAATAGTGTAAAAGAAATACTATCTATAATATTGACAGAGTTCCTGTAGATTAAAATGTTCTGACTTTTTAAATAGGTAGGAAAAGGATCCCATTTGTTGAGGTGTAAATTAAAGCCAAAGCTATTTTATAATCTTAATATTCTCTCCTTTTCCATGAAACAGCTTCATAAATATATTTATCAATATATCTGAGGGTGTTTTTAAAACATACATTTTATTTCATAAAGCAATACATTTTTTTCTTAAATCTAAACCCTTTTAATTTTTAGTCTTGCAGATTGTCAAACAATATTTAAATTCTACTTCTACAGTATGCATTGTATTTTTACTGTGAAGTTTTATATTTAAATCTGTAATAACATATCTGCCTGCCCAAAACATTTATATGTTTTAAGCATGGCTATGATTTAAGACTTTTATAATTTCTTATAAGATTTTCTATGATTACCTCAGTCATCAAGAAGAATGAATAATTTTAATGGGGAGCCTTTTAAGCAGGCAAGTTCTACCACTGATAATAAAAAATAAATCACAGAAGCTCTGTGGTGCTAGGTATCATTTAGCCTAATCTAGACAGTGACATTTGGGCCACTAACAGCATAATCATAGTTATTGCTACAAATTGCTCCATGTTTGAGTTTTAATGTTATAAGTAAATTATGCCACAGGATAAAATATATGCTTCTTTGGGAATTAAACATGTTTATTTCAGCAATGCGGATGTGGAATACTAGGAGATGGCAAGTTTTTTTTATGTAGTAATACTGCCACCTTCTGAGCCAGTGAAGAACAATTCAGTTTTCTATCCTAGGGACTTCGTAAAGAATATGCTGCAGGTTGGTGGTTTGCTTTGAGTCAGTAGTGTAAGCTCCCACAGTCAAAGCGACTGAAGATTGCCTGAAACCTACTGCTGAAATTGTTTCAACATCCGCTCTGGGAGGTAATTTAACTTTTCACCAAGATTGCACTCGTACTGCGAAAGTCTGGCAGACCAGAAGAAATAGGCAGAAAAGTCTATGGGTGAAACTTTTGATAAAAATGCTTTTCTAAAGATGTACTATCACTGAAGTCCAAACTCAAAAAATCATTCTTATTCTCTATACTCTGTCAAAAGACAGATCCTCAGTTAGTTCTGATGCAAGAATGACATAGAAAGGTTGTTCAGTGGTTTTAGGGCAGAGGTGGCCACAGCTGGGATTAGAAGATGAAGGGGATTGTGAATGTTCTTTCACCATCATTCATTCAGACAACGTGCCCTTCAGCAGAACAGCAAGCCCTTCTGATTTTCTCGAATTAGGAAGATTAGCATGAAGCGCATAATGCGGGATGATGGAATTTGTCATAATTTGCATTGTCCTGGAAAGATTCAGTTTGATAGAGCGATGCATCTCCGAGCATGTCATGTCCCACGGGCAGGTCATGGAGGAAGCTCGGCAGAAATAATTTCGCGATATGTGCATCAGTTGTAAATGCCTCATAACCAATTTGTCAAAAACAAAAAAAAAAAAAAAGTGGAGGTCAGGAGAGTTGAAGAAGGTGGGCATTTGCCCAAACACATGTGGAAGTTAGATATGGTAATGGTAAATTAGACTTCTATCATTTTGGAATAAGACACGATTACATGCAATAAGTGAACACACTGACTACATACTTGCCAAGGTACTGGTACATTTTTTTTTCTAGAGTATGTAAGAAAGGTAGATCTTTCACCAATTGCATCATGAAGTTTATTTATGAAAATTCCTTACAGAAATTATCAGACACAAGAGCTTCAGGATCAGTTTTCTGAGCGATTGCTTCTGACCTTGATAATGTTCCCAAACTGCAGATAGAAAAGGATAATCAGCATGTAGTTGACAAAACGGACATGACAGTGTTACTTACATGCTGCGGCATTTCTGGAAATAGGCATGTAGAATTCAGACAGGCAAGGGGAACACACTTATTTACAGTAGCATAGCAAGAAGAAAAGGTCCAATGTCATGAATTGACCATGGTTTATTTATGGAGCATCTGACAATGAAGCAACAGTCTTTGGTATTTAGAAATCTCTCTTGCCCAAGAACAGTATAACTAGTGCTCATAGGTTATGTTATTTATCATTTCAATATCTGGTTCTACTTGAGGAAGACATTTTGCAACGTCTCCTGTATTTGTCTGTCTTTATACATTTCAAACAACAGATTAATGCCGGTGGTTCAGTAACACTGATCATTTGTGACAGCTGAGCATTTGTGAGTTGAGGGTCTAATAACAAAATCAAAATAGAAAAGGGAAAAATAAAAAGGAAATTGTCACTTCTAAGGACCTACTTTACTGTCTATGGGATCCAAATAATACTTCCTACCTGAGGTTGATCGTCAGGCTGCTGTCTTTCAGATGGTTGTTATTATAGAATTCTGATTTTTGAAAACTGAATTACCTTAGGGTACAACTCACCATAAATAAATCTTTCAACACCCAGTACCTGGAATCAAGATATATGTGAAACTAATAACACTGCACAGTTACAATTTGATCAAGTGTGTTGGTGTGGGGTTTTGGAACAAAGTATTTATAGGTTTCTGCATAAAAAATGTGTTTTAATAATGTCAGCCCAAATCACTAAAAATATTTTTTTGCTCTGCAAAATAGTAGCTTTCTGTATAGGTTCTGTGAGGTTTTGATCTCTTCATTTCCCACAGTTTACAGCTTTAAGTTTTCAGGCAAATTGCTGTGCTACTCAGGGATCAAAATTGATGTGTGGTACCAATGAAGAAAAAATACAATTTCTGTAACAAGAAAACGTTCCTATAGATTGCAAAGTGTCTATAGATTGCAAAAAATGGACTATATCTTTTATTACATTGAAACCCCAGATCCTGTATTATTTAGTATTGCACTGTACATGATGAAGAAAAAGAATCTCTAGAAGCCCAAGTGTGTTTTTATTATTTTGCTGGGTGGTTCATGCTGATTATATTTTTTAAATGACACAATAAATAATCTTTGCATCTCTGTATTTTCAGGCTGGTTGATATTTTATTATTAAGATACATTCTAGTAATGTTGAGTGAAAAGCAACAAGTGTTCAGTTTTTCTATAGTTCCTTTACAGATGTTTTTCAGAAATAGTTTGCACTGTCTGCTGGACCCTTCAGTTATATAGCTTGATTTGAGTTTTGGGGGCTGATGGTGATGAGTGAACAACTTTGATTTAGTAAGTAATCTTTAAAAATCTCAGAGCAAAGGATGATTACTGGTAGTGTTTTCCTCTGTGAACTAATTATAGAATATAGAAATACAACATCTAGTGGTAGGAGACCAGAGCTCAAAACAAACAAAAATGATTGAGAAATATAATAGCCTTGAAACTTTAGATTTAAAATTGCTGTTTAATTACTTGTGTTAATTTAATCTTGATGAAGAACTTCCAATTATTTTTTTTTTTTTGGTTTGGCCTCTTTGTGAAGTTTACTGGTATCTGGTGATGGATTTAAAACATGTCCATAGGATTCCTCTTTCTCGCAAGAGGAGCTATGTAAAATGCTTAAACTATGATAGGGTCTCCACATGATATTTTGTGAGAATATGGTATGGAAGTATACAAGAAACAGGTCATGTAATTTCTTATGTAAATTTTTTTCCATTTTTTCCATATCTGATTGTAAGACTTCATTAACCACTTTTTATAGAATCCATGTGGTATCACTATGGATTCAGTAGCTTATTATGTTGGCTGGAATTCACAATTTCTTTTTTTTATTACCTTTGGAGAAAGGCAGTATGTAATAGGATAGGTGGCCATAAGAGGAAAACTGAGGACTTTTTTCTAGATCTATAAGAATTTCAGAGAGAAAAACACAAACTCCTTTCACATCTGAAAATCTTCAGATAAATTAATGGAAAAAATACTTTGCGAATACATAGTAACTGTAGTTCTTCAAAAATTACTTTCCTCTAAAGGGATTTTGTTTATTGACTATGAGTGACTTCCAATGTAATTCATCAGCATGTATGAAAAAAACACAGTTTTGTTTTTCCAGTCATTCATGCCACAGCTTCAGTCTAGAAATTGCTGGTTGATCGATGTTCCCTCTGTTCTTATAGTTCTTAACTTAAAAGATTTTTTAGATACAATTCTTCTGTAATACACACGTATATATATGTATGTGTATATATATATATTTATTTATTTATATATATATATCTGTCTCATTCTGATTCCTTAGATCTTCCAATGTAGGTTTTAATTTCAGAACAAGGAATTAACCTCATAAACATCCTTAGTAGGTTGTGCCAGTCACCCAGCTCAAGAGAAGGCAGAGATAATGGAAGGCAAGAGAACAAAATTTATACTGGTAGAGGGCAATACTACTTGTATTTTTCTGGAAATAGGAATTTACTGGAATTCATGTTCCTGACCAGTGTGGTTTTGGGTTTGATTCTTTGAAAGCCCAATGTTTTACTTTTCTATAAAACCACACTAGTGTAAAACAGACTCAGGGCAGTGGTCAGTGTGGATCTTTCTAGCTTGTTTTGATGTCAGATTAGAGGGTGTAAATCTGAAACCTTATGATGTCATATAAAAAGTAATTTTTTCAGGGAAACAATTTATATAAAAAATAACTGTTCCCTGCCCTGTAAACTATAGAACACCAGAGAGAACCTAAATATATAAGTAATTTTCTTTGTTGGAATTTCATAACTAAAGCATATGTTTAAAATTCTGTTACACCATTTGTGAATTCTCTAGAAATTTATCATAATATTTCATAAAATTCTATTGCTGTATCTCTTAGGCTTAGTAAAGAAAGGAGGCAGTCATTCCTCTTTTGGTAGTCAGGGGAAAAGTACAGTTAAGTCAGTGCTTTACAGAGAGTTTGTCCTTGGCATCTTTTTTTCAATTGTTCTGTAAAAATGGGAAAAGGATTTGAAGGAAGAAGAAATAGGAGTACAGAAGCAATATCATTTTTATATGAGACAGAGTGAGCACAGTATCCTGAATACATTGTGGTAAAACTATTTAGAGAATCTGGGAGTGGAAAGAAACAATCTGTAGATTGGAAATTGAGTCGAAGGGAGTTAGACTGCACTCACACAGCTAAATTGTGTGGTACTTAGTCTATTGACATTTCAGCTACTTCCATATTGCATTGTTCTGAGAAGGGAAAAAAATGAGAAACAGTAGAACAGAAAATATTAGCACTGAGAGGAAGAGCAAATAGATAAGTAAACATGGGGAAAACTATTGTTAATGAATTGGAATGTCTAAATCACATTTATTTAAATGTGTGATGGAGCTGTGAATTACACCAAAAGATGTCCTGCTCATGTGCAAGTCCGTACAGATGTTTCACAGAATCACAGAATGGCGGAGATTGGAAGGGTCCTCTAGAGATCATAATGTCCAACCCTCTCCTCAAGCAGGGCCACCATGAGCAGGTTGCCCAGGACCATGTCCAGACACCTTTTGATTATCTTCAAGGAGGGAGATTCCATAATTTCTCTGAGCAACTCATGCCAGTGCTCAGTCACCTCACAGTAGAAAAGTGTTTTCTAATGTTCAGAGGGAACATCTTGTGTCTCGTTTGGTGTCCATTGTCTCCGGTTCTTTTATTGGGCACCACTGGTATGAGACTGGCTGCATCTTCTCTGCAGCCTTTCAATTATTTATATATAATAATGAGATGCCCTCCCTCTAAAAGCAAAATAGTCAAAGTTCTCTCAGCTTTTCCTAGTAGGTGGTCCAGTGTTTTGATCAACTTTGTAGGCTTTGGTGACACTGTCTCTTGTATTGGGGAGCCCAGAACCAAACACAGTGCTCCAGATGTGGCCACCAGTACTGAGAAGAGGGGAAGGATCACCTCCCTCAATCTCCTGGCTTTTGATGATGTCTCGGTTTGTGTGAGGGCTCTGTGTCTCTGACTGCATTGATTGGTGTGGCTGGCCAAGGCTATTTGTGTGTATGTGGTGCATATGTCTGATCTGTGTGCCTGTACCCACTGGGAATACGTCTTGACCTGGCTACGGGTTGGAGTGCGTGAATGGAGCTGCGACAGCCTCACCTCTGTTGGGCTGTTTGATGCAACCTGATTCCTCCTAACTAGTAAGAATATGGAACTGCAGAAAAAAGGAAAACAAAGCACTGAGATAGAAAGTAGAAGGGAAGTGAAACAATGCAAAAGTGTAGGAAAGCTATTTATTTCAGTTTGTATTATTATATGAGGCCTTTGCAAACTATGATATCCTTATTTCCACATTACTATTATTGCAATTTGTAAAGTGAAAAGGACTCTGCCCCGAGTCTTGAGCAATGTGAAGTGTCCCTTTCCCACAGATCTTCCTGTGCCCTCAAACAAAATAGGAAAAAGAAGTATAGCTCTGTGATATAGCAGGGAGGGAGCCTGTTTTCAACATTTATGCTTGTTTGAGTAAAGAGTATGAAATTTGTGCAAAAAGTAGAATGGTTGAACTGCCTTAGATGTATGTTTAATTTAACATTTCCTAGTTTGGAGAAAAGTAACCAGTATTGCCAAGGTTTAATTTGGCATCCTTTTTTAAAACTGTTACATTTTTTTTCCAGAATTTGAACCTTTTTCTTAAACTTCAAAATTTGAAAGAAACTTGCAACAAGAAAGGGCTTTTGATTTATTCTTCTAGAATGGAGAAGCAGTCAAATAGTTATTGAAATACTTGTTTTCTAAAGAATGTTGCAGGGAATTAAGATGTCAAGCAACCATACTTGCAGGAATCTCCATTACTGAATTTAACTGTTTTTCTGATAAGTACTTGAGGTAGGGCATGGAAGCCTGTAAATCGAAAAGAGAGTAAGATGAAGCAGAGAGAGCTATGGATGAGTGAGACCTCCAGTTTGACTGGTGGTGTTTTCCCTTCCCGAGAGGGAAGACCAAAGCGGATTAAAGATGAGCAGGTTCCAAGTGATTAGTTCAGTTTATTACATTCTCAGCTGAATCCTTCTTTGTCTGTGTGCTTGCCCAGCCTTCCCTCCTGCTCAGAGACTCAAAAAGTTAATTACTGTAATTTGCAAAATGTACATACAGTGCCTTAGTACATGGAAATGACGGAGGTGGGTCTGAAACCCTGCAAGACTGCCTTGGCACCTCACCACCACTTTGCCATCCTTCTTGGTTTCAGCTCTATGCGATGTGTCTGTTCACAGTTCCTTTGTTTTCTGTGCGAAGTAGAAAAGGTGGCTGTTCCTAATTGTCTCCTAGCTCTACTCACAATTTTTATTCCTGTGTCTTTTGTTTATTCCCTTCCTTCTGATTACAGAAAATCATTCTGTTCAGAAAAATTAACTACTTTTGTCATTTAGCTAGCATTCAGGAGGCTCAGCATGACAGTACTTTGAAACAAAGATGCTTTATTTTCTCTATACTGGTAGTTAACTAACTGTATTTTCCTGTTGAGATGGAAGTTCATAACATTTTCCATTTTTCTGAGCTCTCCATTGCTCCATGGGAGCTTCTGGCTGCCGAGCGATTTTGAAAATCTGGTTGTATGTAAGGGAGACTCAAAATTTTAGAAGTACTCATATAGAATACAGATATTGCTATTTTCTGAAAATGTGAATTTCTATGGAAGTTGAATAAATGTAACAGTGGTTATTGTCATCACATATTTTTCATTTTATTTATCAGTGATACATCTGTGCTTTCTGGATATTGGATGTTACTTGATAATAAAATCCCATTAAAACTGAAAGATTATTGCAGTAATTACAAAAGCGGCCACTTGCTTGAGATTTGTTTCCGGATTTTTATTTGTTTACTTTAATTTTTATTTGCTAAACCCATTTTCCAATTACACGCAGTCCTTTAAACATGTAAATATGCTTGATGGTCGAGTTGAAGGCAACCACATAAAAAGAATTGAGAATCACTTTAACTAAACCTGGAGGATGACTGTCCTGTGCAGAGTTCTTACGTTCTAGGGAAGTCTTGTAGTAGAAGTGTCTGCCGCGTGTGTATCGTGGGCTTGATACGCGGTTGTATTGTGGGCATGTGCGAGATGGGAATATCTGCAAGTGCGTGAGAAGTTTCTACTGGGGCTAAGCTGCCAGATGTCTGGAGAGGTCTAAGTAGAGAATAAAATTTCTGGACAGAAGAAAGTGAGAACAGAACAAGTTAAAAAATGATAGGCCTGTTTATGCAACCTACTTTCTCTTTCTGCTCCCCTCCCATTCAACTGTCTTTCATAGACTTCTGAAATTTACACTAGCCTGTAAGGGTCTATCCAGAGGCTTCTGAAGATTCAGAGGAATTTTGGCTAGGCAACCAACTGTCTTTCCTCAACAATTGAGGACCTGGGATTCTTCTGAATTGTTTTTGATGAGAGAGTTTGTTTTCTCAACAAAACTGTGTTTGGCTTTTAGGGGGTTTAATAACAGCTCCAAAATGAGATGTCTCAGTTACAGTTTTCTTTCACATTTATCTTTTCACATGTTTGGGTCCCATTTCTCTCACAGGAAGATTTAAAAGATTCTCTAGTAAGGGTTCAGGTTTTCTCATAGCTACAGGTGTGCTATCCAATTTAAGATTTTGGTTATCAATATGTCTTGATGCAACTGTGGCCCTCAAAAGAAGCGGTGAAACTGTAGACGTTTAAGTGCTAAATAGAGATTAGTTTCAGTTGTGTAGTGGTATTAAAGATGTTGCCTTTAAAATGTATTGAAAAAATTAGCAGTAGGTGAAAGATCCACAAAGATACCGGTTTTAAGCTTCACTTTGAAAAGCTATCCCTGGTTAGGCAAAACCAGAAATTTCTATTCCATCTGTAAGTTTTAGTCTGGCTTCAAGATCAAGTGCCTATATAATTAAAATGATAAGGTATAAAAAGCTTTAAAAATTTAGCACAGTTGCACTCTTTTTCAACAGTAGTAAACTGCGAGATTTGGGATATTTTTGAATTATTTGAAATATTTTAAAGATATTTATTATTTTATTATAAGGGCTGAGGCATACAGATGTAACATTTCCTTAAAATTAAATCATACTACAGTCTACTCATGTAGAGGTTAATTGATTACCATGGATAGTTTCAAGAAGTTTGTGTTTGCAATTAAAAATGTTTCATTAGTTTGAAAGAGATTCCTCATAGCATTCACTTAAAATAAGCAATTAAATGTCTGCTATAGGTATAGATGCAGGTGAAACTTCCCCATGGCACTGTACTAGGTAATGCCATAGTTATAATTTTTGTTCCATTGTTTGTGACTATTTCAATTTTTTGTTCCAGTTGGAAAAAGAATTATACCAAAGACTGTTGCTCAGTGGAATTGAAATAGGGGACTACATTCAGACAGCACACTTTAGGTCAGGTTTCTGCAGTATCTTCTAGTAATTTTTTTCAACTCATCTGAACAATGTAACTTGTGTGTTGTGATGTTATTGTGGCAGGAGGCAGAGTTAGAGAACTCATAATTTGTAGATCCTGTCACCACACAGACGTGGGGAATGTCTGAAGATGTTTAGCATGGACTGGTCTGATGCATATGTGTATAAGCAAGGCCTTAAGTACTGGGGGAAACTTACTATGAAAACTTACATTGTCTTAGAACTTTGGGCATGAATTTCATGTGTAATATTCTTTCATTTAGAGATCTAATTTCTGCTAAAGGCACATTTGAGATACACACTGGACAATAATTTTGTGTATATTTTCATAGGTTAATATGTAATTTTTAGCTGATGGATTCCAAACCTCAGGTATCAGGAGGATCAAACTAATAGGAACTTATGTTACTTGTGGGGTTGCACATCAGAGTGTTTTAGGTTGTATGAGCAATCTCAAAGAGATCATGCTGTCAGATCCATGGATACTGCAAGGCTTGGGGCTTCATCATTATAGGACCTATGTTTACTTCTACTGTCATCCTATAAAAAAGTTTTAAAGCTAGTATGTTATACCCTTTTTTCAAACTGGGTGACTGCTCTCACTATGCATAACAATTTTGACTTAACTGTGAGATTTCAGACGACTACACTGCAATACTCTGTCAGCTGTGAAGCAAATGACTCAGCTGTCCTGGAGACTAAATTCTGCTGTCCTCCTAGAATAACTTTAAGCTTTACTGACAGAGTGGCTTCCAGGAGCTCTGGGTGATGCTGTGTATGATTGTAAATAAACATTGTGTTTAAGTCTCCAAAGCTATTAGTCACATATCCTTCAGAAAAAAACTTTCTGGTTATTAAATCTTTGCTATTAATTAAAATGCTTTTTAATATACTGGGATAAATTAAAACTAAAAAAGCTTTTTGAGGATAAAAGCACCATACATGAAGAAAGTAATCCAATTAGGAATGTCACCTGCCATGTTTCTAAACACATGGTGTTATTCTCACTGAACTCATGTTATACGTCTGTGTGCATTGTTTTACTACTAATTCAAGCAGTCTGGGCTGCATAACTAGTCAAGGTGGGACACGAAAGGTTGAAAGATCTTGTGATGCCTATTGAAAAGCATCTGAATATCTATTTCACATACAAGACTTCCTTTCTAAATGTAGGCAAATCATTTAATTGTACTACGTCTCAGTTCTTTTTCTGCAAATTAGTATTTGTGTTGCCCTGGTTCATTTTTCTTTCTGTGCATTCTCAGAACTCTAGAATAATGCCCATTTGTATGCATGGAAACTGATTAAAACATAATTCACTCTGAGCTGATTGTGAGACATTGTAAATTCCATGGCATACTTGGTTTTGTGGAGGAAAGCAGACTAGTTCTGTTGAGATCTAATGTATGCATTTTATATAGCTACAGGCTATCTTTAGGTTCATCCGTATTTTGCCGGTTAGGACAGACAAACCCAACACTTCTCTGATAGGAAGAAATCCTCTTAGCTTGTAGAGAAGAAAGAAGCCCTCTTCACTGTTTTAACAATCCAAGGTCAAACAGAACTGATACATATGATCAATATTAATTTGAAATCTGTAACATGCCAGACTTCTGCAACAGTCTAATTTCATGGCAGTAAAACTCATGAATATATCAAAGGAAGAAATTGCAATGACATTCCTGCTTTGGAAAATTGGGCATTAAAAGCCCTAAATTGTTAATAAGATTTTTCTCTGATTGAGGGCTAACCTGAGAACTGCTCTTATCAAGGTCAAATGCCCAGTAAACAAGATTGGCAGTGTTGAGACTAATCTGCCAGCAGAAGAGAAGTCTGTTTACTTCTCTGCATATGTGCCAGTTCCCTGCCTTTGTGGAAAAGGTATTGTAATAATAATAATAACTGAACAGGATGGGATTCCTGTGAAGGCTGGGATGAGTACAGTAAATAATATATTAGCACTAAAAGCAAAAGTATTACTGAATAATGGTTGATTTACTTTTTGTCATGTTAGGGTCATACAACTAATATGGCTTACAAATATTGCAACTGTTCTGCTACAAACACTCAGATGAGACACACTTGATTTTATTATTATTATTAGTCATGCTAACTTGGACTTTGACAAACGTTATCATATGTATATAAATTGTAGAGTTATTACATTGATCTCATCCCTTGGACAAAGAGCACATAAAGTTTATTTGGGACATATGTTTATTTGGGACTGCATCCTCTGGATACAGTTACAGCAGTCTTCTGCTAGTTGGGTGGAAAGGCTTTGAATGTTCCTTAAATGGATAGCTTACTAAACATTTGCCAAACATTTTCTTTCTGGGCCTTTCCCTTATGTGAAGGAATCTGTCAGATCTTATTCTGTGATTGAGGAGTTGCCTTAGGAATCTCAGTCAAGTCTGCCTGCAGCTCACGTTGTGTGAAGTTCCAGCTTTCTTCTTTGTAACAGTAACAAGTCTGCAAGGTTATTTTTGTCCTAAATTCTGAAAAGGTAACAATAAATTTAAATTCTATAAAAAATGTGGACATTAGCTAAAGATGGGATGATGGTGAGTTTTCAGTGGTTACAAAACATCCATTCTCTCAACTTTATGCTTTAAAATGCCTGATAAATTAACAAACAAACAAAAAACATCCCTAGGCCGAAATATGTTGCTTGCTTACTTGCCATAATTGCTGAGCAAGTTTCAGAAAAAAATAAAAAATCGTTTTACCTATGCAGTGAGTTGCAGTCTTCAGACGGAAAAGCGCTACAGATCCATGTAATGTAGATCAGAGTAGCTGCAGGTAGAAACTTCAAAGTTGCCTTTTTCTAACTCCTCTCAGGAAAAATCCCTTACATAATAAGAAAATTAAGTATAGCATTTGGCAATCAATATCAAGGAAGTATCAGGATTTTTTTTGAAAAACAAAACAAAAAAACAGTTCTAAAATTAAAGTTAAGGAATAAAACATTGCAAAAGTCTGTTAGTATTGATTGGTTTACTGTGTTTTTCCTAACTATGTTCTGCAAATGAGTTTGAGTTTATCTTCTTAAATATAAATACACATTTATAATGGACATGCATGTATATTTCACTTACCATCCAATACACATAAAGTTTTGATATGTATCCTAACATTTTGGTATTTCCCAATCAGTGCTTAAGTTTTCATCTCTGATATGTTAATATTGTGTATATGTGAGTGTTTATTTATCCCCCTGTGTGGTAATACTAAAACTAAAGTTCAAATCATCAATAAATTAACTTCCTGCTTATGCTACTCCTAGTTTCTCAACAATTAGATTAATGTTAGAACTATATGATTAATGCAAGGCATATTCTAGTTTTATGGAATTGCTTCTTATTCCTCTTATACTCTTCTTGGCACCTGTATGTGAGAAGTACGTATAAACCAATGCTAATATTGTTTTACTTTCCCACCCAAAATAAGCACTGATATTGTACAACCGCTCAGGAACTTGGAAGACCTTATCCCTTTAATATTTTCTTCTTTTCAATCCATCCAGGTGAACCATTTAAATTAAATTTTTATTTACTGTATTTTTAGGAGCTGTAATAATGATTCAGACTAAAGCAGATCTCATGATATTTCTTCTATGGGAATGTAAACAGGAATGTAATGCAAGGTAGAATATTTTTGTTAGGCATCTAATCCACTGACATTGTTTTAAATAAATACTTTCTTTGTTACAATAAATTTGTTACAATAATTATTTTACTTGTTCATCTCAATTTTTCCATAAAAATAGCAAATGCAAACAGGTTTGTGTTAAGCTGCGTGTTTTGTTATGAACTTGGAATAAGATTATTTGCTTGAACCCCTGTACCTCTGCAGTACAGTATAATACAAGTCCTGATCTTGCCATTAATCGCCGAGCAGCTGACAGTAACTCATTCAGCAAAAACACTGGTTACACATTTCTTATACTCACCATCCACATTCAAAACAAACAGTGTATGTGTAACTCTGTACAGGTTTGACTTAATCCTTATTGTCTTATAAAATGTCTGTAATGTTTTGTGAGCTTTCTAAAAACAGCAAAGTTTGAGAAGCCTGTCTTCCAATTAGAAGGTAATGATCATGAGTTCTGTGATAATCAAGTTTTGTGTCCAAATTAGTTTTCTAGTCTCATGCTGATCTTCAAGAAAGCACCATTTCCCACGTGGATGGGACTTGATCTGCATGATAGAAAGTTTTATTCTTCCCAACAACAGGAGTTTTTATCCCATCTACAAAAGCTATGCTGGCCGCAGGCTATTGAGAGTCTCAAAGATTTCAACTAATATAGAGAAAAAATTTCATTGAAAATGTGTATTTGAGTAAATTAGAACGTGACTATTTCAAATGTAAATTTTGAAGCAGTGAAGACAAACTGTAGTTTCATAGAATTAATCAAGAGCATTTTTGAAACATGAACATCCATCATTTCTGTTACAGTAATATTTATATGTGCATGTATTTTAGCTTTGTATATATTTTATGATCAAAGTTTATAAATTTTGGAGCATGAATTGCTGAATTCACTGTAGTTGTGTATGACTAATAGTAGCAGTAATAAATGACGAGGTACTTCAAGTATGACTGAGTTTGTGGATACTACATCCTTTGAATAATGAACTGTTCTTTACCTTGACACTTTTCATGCCTTAAATGTTTTTAATCACATACAACTTATATTACATTGGTTACCTGAAAGAATGTTGAAGCTTTAATGATCCTTGTTTCGTCAGTGTAAGAACTTAGCAGTATCCATCATATGATGTTATTCAGTATGACAGTTACTCAGCTTATACTTCAGGGAAGATATCAAAGCTAATATCTAGTTTGTAGTATAAGTAATCTTTCGTGATTACCAGTTAGGATGATTTGGGACTGCCATCACCCCGGTGACTCCACTATATTCAGTTTTTCTAAAGATTTTATATTTCCATTTGTTAGTCTTTCCACTGTTCAGTTGCAGTTGCTAGAACAATAAATGTGAATACTTTTTGCTTCTCAGTCTTACATCTATACTACAAATAATAAAATCTAAAATACAGCAGCTCACCTATATAGCAGAAAAATCATCCTCTGATATTGTTTATCTGAAAGGAAATGCAGGAGAAGATTGCCATGACTGCAGATTTATTGGACATTTATATGATGTCTGTATGGTTATGATGGTGTGAAATGCTTGGCTCTTTCTTGCAATAACTTTAAAGCCAGGGAAGTGACTGCTGGATTGACAGGATGAAAGCAGTAATAATAAGAGGGGGAAAGAAGACAACATGCATTTACAGTTGAGGTGTTTAAAACTTGCTTATACTACCTCCGGGTCATACAGATGTAGAGGGAATGTGACTGACTTGACAACTCCTGAATTTTTGATCAATTACTGCTTAGCCTTCAGTGGAACACTTTCAGTCGCTCATGACTTAATCCTCATTTGCGACATTTCTGTTTAGCTTCATTTCTTGGATTCTGAGAGTGACTGAGATGTTACTATTTCTATATAAACAGTTTATAAATATGTCAATAGCACTTCAAGAACAAATAAAAACAAATTTCTTCTTTCGTATCTTCCCTATATGGTTAAGTTGTAAAAATAGTTACTCCTATACACAGTCATTAATGACAGCATTGGAAGGCCTCTCTGTTAGCTTAACTAGAACTGTATTTTTCAGCAAGCAGAAGTTCAAGATATTAAGTGTTGCAGGATAAGATCCTAAATAGGAAAATGGAAGAATATTGGCATATGCCTTTTATTGGGAATTCTTTCTGTTGTTTTCGTCCTTGGTCATTTCCATTGGACTGCTAAATACATGCAGGATTATGGAAGACCTACAAGCACTTCTGCTTTCAGCTCCTATGGTTTGTGACTTTGCTCAGAGTATGTCTAACAATTTGGCTAAAATGGCAGCACTATCACAGCCTTTTCAGCTGCTATCACTGTCAATCCCTATGAAACTGAATGGGTGTAGTTATGAGATATTTTTAGGAAACATACTTTACGTAGACAGGACCTGTGAAGGCAGTAAATTCCAGGACATAGAGAAGGATATGCAACAGTGCTTTCCGCTTTAAATTACATGTTTTGATGTCTAATTAGAAAGTTTCAGTGGTTTCAGTGCTGACATCTGCTTTGTGTCATAGCAAGGAAATAGTACAGATTTTCACTCACTTTTTTTTTACAGATTTACTTTGTATTTTAATGGCATTTACACTTCACATAACAAAAGCAAGAAAAATTTTACATCACCTTGTGTGGCTCATATATTGTGGACCAGTTATCCATCTAGAGTTATAAACAATAGTTGCAAACTAGGTTGCAAACAAATTTTGCCTAAGGCATGAACCATAAATTAAAGTAATAATCATCTCCGTAAGAGACAACTTTTTTCCACTGCTCTTCTAAAATAAAAAAGAAAGTAGGTCAGAGAAATTTAGGGTATTTTAGAATACGTACAGTATTGTATTGTTTGCCAGCACCTAATTTACAATTACAGAGCTGCATGAATATTGAAATGATTCAGCTTCCCATTATAAATGTATGTGGCAGTTTGGTTGTTGATCAGTTTATGAAGTTAATGCAAATGAAACTGTCTTCCTGTCAGCATTTGAAATATATAATGCAGTCATGTTGTATATTCAGGGACAGGCCATTGACAGTCAATTAACAAGTTTGATTGGTATGTCAACTCATTCTTTTGAATTGTTAATAGTATGTTAATAGCATTCATTTCTTTGTGCAGTCCCATTTGCAGCTTCACAGTTACAGCTATTTTTTATGATTCTGAGTAACCTAAAATAGTGCCTTAATAATAGATTATTAAACACCTGTCTGGTGTAGCTTAGGGAGGCTTTTCTAGACTGGGAGTTTGCAGTGGATCCCTTTGATATTCAAATCAACAAATGATAGCCTTTTTATTCAAAATGTAAGTTCTTTTGATGGTTAGCTTGTTAAGAAATATTCAGTTCCAGTCTGACCTGATCTGGTTTCCCATGGAAAAGATCTGATGCTGTTTGAAGGTTCATAAATGGAATGCCAATGACAATTTGTTGTTGACGTTTTGCTGCCTCAGCCTTCAGATGCTGCTGGTTGATGTGCCGCTTTAGCTTCACCAAATAATGCTTGCAGGTAAATGATCTTCTGATTGATCAGATAGTTTCAAAGCATAGAGTTCTCTTCTGTGGTCTGTAGTCATGGTTTTTAGGCTTGGAGGGGTACTTTAAAAGATGCATCAAAGTTGACAGATGAATCTCGAGGCAAGGAATTATGGGAGACAGCAGAATTATGGGGATATTTTTTAGAGAATAACATATCAGTGAGAGTTTTGAAGACCTTCAAAGGTCTATCAAACCAGCTCCCTATAGCAGATTTATTCCTCCTTTAAAAAAAATTAAAATTTGGTACATGGTTAACTCTCAATTTCCTGTATTAGGAAAGTGTTGAGCTGGTTTATTGTTCTCTGATGATGTTTTAGAGGGCTTATTTCATTTGAATTTTACTGTTATCTTGTTCTGTGTACAAAACCTAGTCCTGTAAGGTGCAATCTCTGCTTCTACTAAAGTTTGTATAAAATCAAAGCATTATACCACCTTAACAAGATCAGGGTGTACAATAAATAACATTCCTTTACATAAACATCCGTGTCACCATGAGTTAGCATTGAAATAAACAAATAAAAATATCAGTTGGAATAACTCTGTTTCTCCACTGTTCTGCATATTTCAGGCATTATTCTTTTATGCCCTTCTTCATTCCCCATTAGTTCCCTTCCTGATTCTGGTGCAGCTATTTTTTTAAGAATCAGACTAGCTATTAGAAGCTCAAAACATACATCACAGAAATAGTTCATTTCTCTTTCGTTTGAGCATTTAATTATTCACTATCAGCATGTGATATTTTTTTCCACAAAAACATGTAATTGGTTTTTTTGTTGGAGAGCTATAAGAGTTAACTCCTTCAGGTCTGAATAGCAGGAACCCTGAGTTTTAGAGTCAAATGCTATGAACAGTTATATTGCCAAGTGCAAACTCTGAAATCACACACTGAAAGATGCTGTGTGTTAACTATACATCACTGGACTTCATAAAAAATAATTCTTGCTGGTTGAATTTAGGCCAAACTTTTTTTAACAACAAAGAACAGTCTTTTCACAAAACCTTAAAACGTTACTTAAAACTGGTAGATGAACAGCCAAGTTGTGCAACTTCAATCTTTTATGTCATATAAATAAAATTTAAAATTTACATAAGACAGTTTCCATCATTGGAAATTTTGGCATTTTTGCATACTTTTCAGATACTAGGCACTGTTTAGCTGATAATTAGAAGCTCTTTCTGTTGGGCTGAATGTGCAAAATATTAGACATTTGTATTGTCACACAAGGTCATGTTTTTAGTGATGCACCTATAATTTTCCTAAGCTCAAAAAGCAATATTAAATACTTAAAATGTTCTCAGTTCAATTTGTACACTTTGATACAGCCTTTGTTTTTGAAGAATTACTCTATTGGTTATTTGCAAAATTTAAATTGAAGTTCAAAGATTTTCTGATAGTAATATTATCAATATTGTTTCTAATTCATCATTTCTGTGCTTAAGTTTTAACCATTATACTTCAAAGAGAACTTCTTGATCTCATCTCACATTCACATTAGGTTTATGTAATCATTTTTATTTTATTTGCAAAAATGTGGTAAAAACTACCGCCTCCGCGTGATTTTCATTTTGTCATCTTGTTGAAGATATTCAACAAGAATATTGCACAAAAACTGTATTCGTACAGAATCATTGGTCTGAATGTTCTGCCGTGTAAGACTTAAGTATCTCTCAGAATGCTAAGTGCTTAGTATTGGAAAAAGCTAGAAGATAACAATGACCATCTCATAGCAGTTTGGAATACGTGTAATTTCAGTAGGCATTTCTTTTTGGATGATGTTAGACTATCAAGATATAAATCCTAATCAGGAATGTATCAATTTTGATTTAATATTCATTGTAAAGCTTTTGCACATCATAACTAGTGCTTTTGGTCATAGAGTAGGATCTTTCCATCCTATATCATCCAAGACTATGAGTTTATTTAAACAAATTAGAACAGTTTCAATAGAAGATACTGAAAGATGTGCTCCTGGAGTGCCCACTGTCACCACAGTATTGTCATTATCTGGCAAAAGGAAAATACAAAAGAAGAGATTTGAACATGGATCTCAGCAATATTGCAGCTGAAAACCTAATCACTGTATTATTCTTTGCTGCATTCTACCCCTTCCTTCCTCTTACTCACTCTCTTTTAGTTTCAACGCTTTGTTTTCTACCCATTTTTAAATCAGAGGACTTGACTCTGAAATTAGTTTTTGCTAGCCAAAATATCTACTTTTATTAATAATGCAAACAAAAGGGCCAAGCACATGGTAAATTTGCAAGCACTGGTTCTTGACCTTGCTTTGTGATGTAAGACGGATAGAAAGATGATTGCAGCTTGAATGGCCGAACATGAGATACATATTGTATTAGTAATTCATTAGTTACTGATATACTGTCAATATAATGCAATTTCCAGTTCCCAACTTTTATCCTTTTAAACCATTTAGAAAATTCCATGAAAATAAGTATTATAAGAGAACAGCAAGCTGAACATACAAAAAACCCAGGAAAAAAAGACACAAAAAACACCAGAAAAAATTAGAGAATGTATAACGCAAGATTGCAAGATTGTAACTCCATACCCAAATGAATATGTATTGCAGTACAGAATATTATTATAATACAGTTATAGTCCAGTTGTAACACAGAATTTAAATAAATTTTTTTACAGAAATTTAATTTTTAAATGCTACAAGTTACCACTTAGTCAATAAGTAACTTCTTGTCATGAAGTGCTGCTGATTTAAGTCGATATCTGCCCACTGAAAGCTACATGGTAAAAATGCCTCGTTGCATGTTTAGGAATTTAATGATATTTTATATAAGGATATTTTCCACACTGCAATTCTGATAAAAGGTCAATATTTATGCATGCAACAAATAGAAGTTGTGAAAATGTGTGTGGATCAGTGTATATAGTGAATTTCTGAGATTGTTGTTGCGTTTCTGTAATTTCCATAAATTTTTAAATTTTAGGATAGGTAATAGCATTCATGTAACAAAGACATACATTTTGTTTCCTGGATTGCACTTCATGAACATTGTAATTCAGATTACATGAGAATGTATAATGCATTATCACTATCAAATTACAAATTCTTCAAATTTGTAGATCAGGTCATATCTTACTGCTCAGAACACAGAATTTTAACTATGAATTCTTGCTGTACTGCTGGATTTAGTGGGACTTTGCAACTGATACTATGGAGTCCCTAATACCCAAACTCATTTCTTTGTCAAGTTTTGTTTAATTGATGATGCAGAAAAGGTAATATGACATTAGTTTGGCCAAGAATATTAAGTATATTTGTACATGTTTGTTGAAAGTTTCAGATTTTATGAGTATAATCAGAACCTGACTTGAAAATTTGCCTTGGAAGATGTATCTCTAGATAACAATATTCTGCTGTGTAAGGAAGTATTATCACTGACATATGAATAAATAGACAAAGGATATACAGTGTAAACACTCTATCATGTAGGTTATATATTATATGCATTAGTATTATGTATATTGTACAGGTATATCTAGTTGCACGAATAAGTTTCCTTTCATTTCCACTGGGAAATGGTGGATATACCTGTTATGAATTGGACTTCTCCAGTAAATAATCTTTGTCATATATTAAGGTGTTTTAAAGTTGATTATTGTTTAGGTAGTCACAGATATAAGTAAAATCTGTGTGAGACTAGGTATACATAGAGGATGGGTAAAAAAACCCCAAAAAAACCAACAAACCAACCAACAAAACAAAAACCAACCAAACAAAAAACCACAGACACAAAAAAAAAACAACCAAAAAACACAAACAATTAAACAAAACAAAACAAAAAAAAACCCCACCACACTATGTGGCTAGAATCAGAACTATTACTTTTAGCTTAGTAGTATTGTAGTTACAGACAACTTGTTTTCAGTTACCTGCTTCTTCATTTTATGCAACTGCTTCTTTCCTGTCTCCCACTTATCACAAATGAGCATCTTAAGGTAGCCAATGACATTCATGAAAAGCATATTTCGAGTAAGAATATTAAGCCAAGTGATGGCTGGGAACAAAATCTCTGTAAGAATAGAATGTCACGGTGTTAATGTGTTTCATACACTGTGAATTACTGTTGTGTGATGAACAGCTTTCACCTTTCAGTACAGAGTATTTTCTCTGCCTAGCTGTCCCTCTTCTGTTTATAATCACATTAAAATATTTGACAGTTGGCATGAATAAGTATTGTAAAGACAGGTAGGAAAGGGAAAAAACCAACTCACTCTTCACAGAATTTTATGACTGCCGTCTTGATTCTCCTTGGATGCTGAATTCCAGAACAGTGGTACAGCTTTGAACAGTAGCACCCTTATTGTTAATAGAAACTTAAATCTGGAAATTTCTACTGTGTCTTCTTGGACTGCTTTATCACTGCAGTGATACTTTAACTGATGATTTAGTTTAGTGTAAGTGGACATTGTCAGTGGAAACTTCAGGTAATGTAGGAAGAATGGTATAAGTATTATGAATTGTAAGTGTAGATAGAGAAAAATGTAGAAATCGAGGAGGAAAGATTGTCATGTGAACATGCTAGCTATGACTTTTTTTTTTTTAATACAGAACTGACAAAGAAACAATGCTGATATATTATAAAGCTGTTGTTATTAGAATAAATTTAGGATAATAGTCATAAATAGTAAAACCACAAATGGACTGTGTGGGAACCCCAAATGAATACTTAGTTAACCTAATGTAAGGTGTCAACATTTTCCACTTAACAGAGGGGGGAAAAGAGAGGTTTTTTGATTTTTACACCTTTACCGTAGCAGATTAAGATACTTGTCGTAATTTGAATGCTGCTATGCTAGGCTGTAAACTGAAAATCAGTGATGATGAAATGTAAAAACTTCTAGAAAAAAGTACTTAAACAGCTCTGAAGAATTACCTGAAACTTTGATGTGATCTGATCTTTTACAGCCTTGCTGGGAAACCATACTTTTTGTAAAGGTTATAATACCAGTTCATGGCATTTTAAAAAATTTTACTCTTTGATTAGACCCGTGTCGTAGAATAGAGTCTGTATCTTCTTTTGTCCTATGCTGAACGTGCCTCTAGTAAAGAGCAGTTATGATTTAATACAAACTGTTAAACAGTTCTTCAGTCAAGTTTTCTCCCTTTTTCTGAATATCTGTACTTCAAAATATTTTTTGCCATATGTTCTGGCATGAGTTTTCATTTTTCCTAAGCTAAGCCTCATTTTCTTATTGCCTGCCTTCATTTCAAACCTATCTGTGTCCGTTTTTATTATTTCTACTGCTGCACATTCCAATTTGTTATCCTCTGCGGGTTTCATTATCATCCTGTTAATCCCTCCTTCCATTGACTTAATGAAGATGTTAAACAAAATCAAGCCTAATACCAATCCCTACGGCACCCCACTTCAGTATATTGGCATTTTCATTACTCTCTCTTTACAGATTATCAGCTTGTTAAAAGCATTTGTGATTAGGAGAGTTAAAAAATCATTTCCAGATATACCTTATCATATATTTTAAGAATCCGTATGAATTATAACCATTATCCTCCCCTATCTATTTATATATAATTCACTAAAAACCACAATCACCTGCAGTGAACATAATATGCATTTTCTAAAAATGGAGCATCCATTGCTCAATAGTTCATGTCCATGTTGAGTCATTTCTGTTACTTTACACTGTTGGATACTAGTGTTTTCCACCTTGTTTGTCTGGACCCTGAAAATGCCTTTAGTTTTCCTAGTAAATATTGATTTGATTAAGTGTCTCATTCTTCATCCCAACCCCAATTGTTAAGGAATAAACTCATCTTATTAGATTTTTTTAATTTGTTTTGTTTGACATCTTTATTTGAAGTGATCCGAATAATAAATGAGGAAGTGTTAATCAATTTGGAGCTTTTACTCCATCTTGTAGATAAGGTATGTTCATAAAGCTGAGTGTTGTGCAATTTTTCACAGTTGGCAGATTTTGCTAATGTGGTTGTGTGAGAACTTGTGATTTTTTTCAAAAGCATGAGAGGAATGGTAGGCTTTGTAAAAGGTGACAGATTAATAGTCATGAAGACTAGAATTCCACTGTCCCAAGGAAGAAATGCATCAAAGATTAATACTCTTGTTATCTTGTTCATTTTAAAGTACGGAGACTGCTCTTTTTCTGTTTAGGAAAAAGCACCCATCAGGACGGGGAGAACAGTTTATCCTCTATGGCAATTAAGTCTTTGAGCTGTGTACTGTAATTTTCCATAAAGGAAAAATATGTACGCTCTGTAGTAGTGCAGGACATTGACCAAAATATGCACATTAACTAAACAATATTTTCACCTCCATTTCATTTGTTTCCTCTCTCTCTATTAAAGATTCCAAGTTGACCAAATCAAGACTCCTGGAGAAGATTTCAGACTATCTGTCTGTCATGCCCACATGGATGTTTTAGATGGGAAACCTTTTTCACCCACTTTATTGGAACCTGCATTTATTTTTGGTTTATGTCTCATACTCCATTGGAATATGAATGACAGTTTTTGGGATGGATGTTTTTTTGAAAATTTCAGTTTCTGAATCCTTCTGAATCTTTGTCTTCTGTAGATCAGAAGCATGTGGGGTTTATTTCTGTCAGTCATAGAGCAGAATAAAATTGATTTGGCATTGATCAAGATTTAAATATAACCAACATATATGCCCAAAATACGTACGCAAATATTACAGTTTTCTGTGATAGGATGTAACAGTTTCTAAAAGATTATTTTCAAGCTGAAACTTTGATCTTACCTTCTCTTAAGCTTTTTGACCTGATCATCCCTCTCAAGTCTGTGCATATAGCATTTTGTTAAACTTCAGGGTACTAGAGATCTTCAGGAATCTATTAAAAGAGATTGCGTGCTGTAAATCCAGCACAGTTAAAAGGTTCAATTTGAATTATTTGATTTTTAGAGGATTGCAGAGGTGTTTACAATTGGGCAGTATAGAGTATGAATAGAAGGTAGTCATTATGTTGATTCAGTATTCATAACAATATTGTGGCTTCTTTATATGCACTGTTGAGTTGTAGTGTTTTTGAAGAATTTTCAGATTTTGTGCTGCTCAGTGTCTGCATGACATGATACTTCTCTTTGGTATAATTTAAATTAGGAAATGCACGAAAGTTTTAGGAGTGTTGATAGCATTATGACACTGTGTGCCATGTCAAGTATGACTTTGTGGCATGATGTATCTTAATTTTGCTAAACGGAAGAGTAAAAAAAAAAAAAACCAAAACTAATTTAGCATCTCTGAAATTGCAGTACTTTATTTCAGTTCTTGGTAAAAAAAATATTTTGTGAATTTTCAACCTGCAAATATGTAAGTTCAAAGAGAAAAAATTAAATCATCCTTTGATAAAATAAACTGTAATAGTGAAGAGCAATTCAAAAAGATGAGTGTTTTGTAGTCTCATAGCTTAGGTGATCAAATACATTTTTGGAACATCCATCCCAAAATGACAATTAGCAAAATGGAGTCACAGCATTTGAAAATTGAATTATAAATCTCTGAAAACTGTGGAAATGTTACAGCTATTTCAGTAAATTAGTAATAATATGCTATTGATTATACTTTTCGACCTAACTAGGAAAAAATATTATTTTATGGAAAGGGAAGTTCTGAAGTTTTGAGTATGATGTGCAAACATTTGACTAAGCTATGTGTGGATTCTTACAAATGTCAATTTTTTTTTTAGTCAAAGTAACTTTTTTTACTACTATTTTTCATTTAGGAATATATCCTTCATCTTTTAGGTACTGGTAACTGCACATTTTTTCTCAAAAGAAAGCCTGTACCAAATTAAACTATGTGTTATCAACTCAATCCTAGAATTTTTAGACTACAAATTTGCTACAGTTCAAGAAAAACGTGTATTATATTGAAGATTGTGGTATATTAGAACCATGTTAGTCAGATACAATTTGTGTTCATAGTATGAACACATACTTTTCAATTACTGTTGTCTAAACGATGCCTTTAAAACCTTATTCATATTAGGCAGTTGAATAAAAGATTTCACATTGCAAAAAGCAATTTTGCTGTCATTATCTAAAATAAGAGGGCCCTAGGAAGAAAGGATTATCATATATTAAATAAAAAGTTCACCACCTTGCAGCTTTAATCCCTTTAGAAAAGATTATTTCTATCTAACTTAATCAGCCAGAGGTCTTTATTGCCTGGAGTATTAATTGATTTAGGTCTTCATTAAGGTCAGAGATACCCGTGGCTGACCAGAGGCAGCCTATTAACGTGTTGTCAGTTCTGCTGCTTTACACTGACTGAACCTAATGGTGGGTCGTGTCACTGTTAGGTCAGGGGGTCGCTGAACCTTTTGTGCACCCTGACCTGTTAAAGGGCAGCAGTCACTCAGTCACCAAACTGCATTCATAGCAAAGATTTGGCTGATTGCATGTTGACTCCATCCTTTCCAAGGAACATGAATTTGTTCATGTGGTGCAACTATTAGCATTCACCTAAATATCTGTGAGTGAATGCTTTTGATCCTTCTGTTAGAAGTTCCCTGACATTTTTATATTATGTCAGTTAATCACTAGCAAGTTTAGTAATACGAGCTGGAAAAGTTTCATAAACTTTCCATAGTTACTCTTATCCTTTAATTAAAAAAAGAAACAACTCAGTGCATATCTGTAGGTATCCTATTACTTCTGTTTCTTTATAGGCAATAATAATAGCAGTGTTCTCTGCTAATTAGCAGCTTAACATAATCCTTATGTTCAGTTAAGTCTGTTTTTCTCATTGTTTCTTTTCCTGATTTATATTTTGTGGGAGATATGTTGTGTCCTTTTGGTAACTTACAATACTGTTAATAACTTTTTCATTCGCAGTTCAAAGTGGCACCAAGTGTTATTCTGACTTTTCCTTTCCATGATACTATAGATGCTTTCATTCTGCTTTCCTAGTAAGTGAAAGCAGCTTTAAAAAAAAAGAAAAAAAAAATTGTTATACTGGCTTCCATCTGTGTTAGTTGTGATCTAGCTCTATATTATCCCTGCAACACAGCTACACTATGAAAAGTAGTAGTAATTCTCAACAAGATAGTAGCTTTCTATGAGAGCATGGATTGCATCCTCTGAGGTTCTGATTGTCCACTGAACTCCCTTCATTATGCTAACTCAGTTGTGCTAACCGAGCAAAACAGATGTTAAATATTATGTTAACTTATTAGGACTCACCTTTCATTTAATTTGCAGTGATACAAATTAAAATAAAAAGGGAAGAAATGTGGAATCAGGTGAGGTCCCCTTTATAACCTGCTTGCTTCTGTGGAGCTATATGGGAAATAAATTGGTACAAGGGACCATCTCAGCAGTATGAAGTTTTGTTTGGGGGTGGGTTTTTTGCTTGTTTATTTGTTTTTGTTTGCCAAGTCTTTAATGAAATTTTAGCATTGGAAATACGTGTATAGTCTGCAGTGAAAATCAAATTACCAGTGAGACATCCACAGTATAAATACAGATCCTTTAAGGATCAATACAGATCTTTTTTATTGTAAGTTTTTTTCTATGCTGAGTTTACTGAATATGCAAGTTCTCTAGACTTGATACACCGTGAATCTATAGCCTGAAAGATCTTCTGTTATCCTCGTAAATGTTCCAAAAAGATAAACTGTTGCAAGGTTCTAGCAGGGTTTTGCAGAACAGTTTCACAACACAAGGACTGACACCATACATTGTGACAGCTCCTCTTGTAAGATTTCAGTGCTGTAAACAAGATAGTATGATGACTTCCCTATTTTAAATGCTTTTTACTCTACTAACAATTTTCTGTATAATACTTCAAACATTCCAGAGATGACCTCTTGAAATCTGCTAAAGTGGTGTTTGTACTGGTTTGCTACTTTGTCCCTGGTGATTATTTATGCTTGCTTTTTCTGACCGAGTCACTGGGAAAGAGAAGAGGGATGTCACTCCTCCTTCCCTTATCCTAAATTATGTCCCACTGAAATACAGTTCCTGCAAATCTGTGGCCGTTTATTGACCCTTTTCCCCTTGTGTGCACCCTTTCATAACATGGTGGCTTGTTAGGACCACTGTTTTTCTATTAATTGCATCTTAAGACACAAACAAGTGTGTTAGCAACAGAGGGATTTTTTCAATTGATTTTTAAAGAACTCTGCAAAATTCCCACTGAATCTGAGCCAAAAGTGGTGCCAATTTTGCTCAAATCCTTCAGAGATTTTCTTATGACCTTGCTTATGACCAGTGGGACTAATTGTATCAGAACTGTCCAGGATACTTTCAGAAAGTGCTATCTTGGTTTGTATTTCAAAACACTGACAGATATTTTATCGTTAATTAGTATTCATATTATGTCTCAAACAATCTGTTCAAGAATAGGGGAAGTGAACTGGTTGAACAGCTCTTCTGTCTACCTAATAATTAACATGGGCGATGCATGGAAAACCAGCAGCTCAACAGGGGAAAAAAAGGAAGAAATACTGCCAATGTGATTTTTTTTCATTAGAAGTATAAACTACCTGCATTGGAGTTTTTGACTAATGCATGAATTTCACTTTGCAGAGGTGAAAATGAATGGTTTGCTTTAAAAACAAACCTGTGCCCCTCTGAATCATATCTTCCTGAATTTGTTTCTCATCTTGTCAGTATGCCACTTGGTAGCTGGCTGGACTCCCTTGTTCAGTGGCATGTATTTTAAAATAGCACTGAAAAAAAAATAAATTGTTCCTATAAATCAAAATATTGCTTGCATATTTTTTTCCAAATTCAGGATTATACATAGCATTATCAAACAATATTTCAGATATTTTAAACAATTTAAATAGTTGATGGGTGTCAGTTGATATGTTATGTTTCCTCTCTACCTCCTCCCCCTCTTCAGCTGCTAATCATAGAGCTTGTATGCCAAATTGTATAAGATACTCTTCCAATAGTTACATGTGTGAGTCTTTTGTGAGACACAGACAGTTATGAGGACAGATTTGGAGTTGCATATGGGTCTGTCACATGGTTTGATTGCCATTGCCTAAGACACAGATTTCTTTTTTAATTATTCGTAATTCTGAGGAATTTTTACATTTGATACAGCAAGTTCTGCAAAATTCTTCCAAAGATTTCTTCCACAGTCCATTTTCCCTCTCTTTAGTCCTAGCAAAATTCTTGCTGTGCTGACTTCAAAACTGCTTACGCCCACCTTACTTCCCACTTCTATACTTAGTTTTCTTTTGATAGTGAATAAAATTTACTGTTTCACTGATTAGGAGAGACACAGACTTCCTAGAGAAGTGCAGCATAAGATGATGAAAAGTTTGATATTTACATTAAGATTTTATAATAAATCTTGGAGATGTCTGAATAGTAAAAATAAATTTTCCTTTGCTGGCTGCTGTTAGAAAAGTAGGTCTTCAGAGTGTTGCTGGGAAGATTTTGGAAAATCAACCCAAAGTAACTGCATTGCAGCTCAACTTAAAATATATATTGATGGCATATCTGGCCACCCATTTATTTCTATTTTCAAAAGGTGACCCATCTCTTTGTTCAAGTAGCATTCTTCTACTTTTATTTTCAATCTGCAATTTCCTTTTACCTTCTGGTGGAATATCATCACTTTTTTTCATACATAGTCTTTTAGGTGTTCTGCAAGTATATTTTTATAATATTTTTAAATTAGTTTACTAAAGGTGTTACCGATATGTACTGATACTTTCTTATACAGTTTTACATAAAACAAAGCTTAAGACATAGATGTTTAAGTAAATAGCATTGAACCAAATATAATGTGCATCGTGACTCAAAAAAAGAAAGCAAGAACCTATTTAACTATGTTGGGGAATCAGTGTGGTCCAGTAGCTGTAAAAGTCCATAATATCAGATGTTATTGTTTTGAGGTGACGCATATATTCATGTATTAACTGTTAGGTTGCAGTTTATTGCAGTGCTGTGTTTCTATATTGTAGTTAAATCCCTTTAAAAATTATATTTAGATTGGCATGTTTGTTCCATTTGTGACAAATGATGGCAAAGAACAGTACTATTGAAAGAAACTACCTTGAAAATAGAAATGTGCCTCCCTTGTCTTCTACAAACTCTTAGAATCTTATTTACTTATTTTTATTCTCTTCTAGGTTGGAGATGTTCTCTACTGTGCTGGACAGATTGCTCTAGTACCTTGTACGATGCAGCTTGTTAGTGGTGGCATACGCACAGAGGCTGTAGTTTCCCTCCGTCACGTTGAGCGAGTTCTTCAAGCTATGAGCCAGAAGACTGCGCTCCACCACGTCATCACAGCCAGCTGCTATGTAACTGACAGCAAGCACATTCCTATTGCTCACTCTCTATGGCAGAAGAAATTAAGAGAATGTAAAAAGGTAGCTGTGATACCCATTTTCTTCTTTCTGGGTTGGTTTTTTTTTCCCTTTAAGTCTTGTAGTAATATCAGAATTTTCTCAGTACATTTCAGAGAGGTTCAAGTAAAGCTGATACAGTATGGTTTGATTGATCTGTTATATTCTGGCTTATAAATGGTTGAGCACAATTGAGAAAGAAAATTGCATAATAGAAAGTTATATTCACCACTAACTTTGTCTTAATTCCCCAAAGCACTGTGTTAAAGGACTCTTAAAGAACAGTCAATTTCTCTAACAAAAATGTGAACAATACCTCATTTGAATTACTTCTACTCATATATTTTTGCATAATAAGAACTGGGCATTTTACTTCAACTTTTTATGAGTGAGGTTTTTTCCCCCACTCTTTCTTACAAGCACTATTGTCATGACAACTGAGATTAACAATTTACTGCTTATTATTGCTTTATATTCAGTTGGACTTTTTAAGACCAGATCAGGACATGCCTGTCTATTGGTTAACCCTAGTTTAACAATTTAATAATTTGCACAGTGATTTATAATGATAGCATAATAATTTTTGTTATTTTTGTGCCACTTTCTTAAATAGCCATGGAACTCCCTGTCAGTATTAAAAGGTAGTGGCCACAAATCTTGTAAAAAAACGTAACTTCTCCACAAATGCATAAAAATGAGAATAGTAACTGCATAATTGCTGTATAATTTAATATAACCTAATTATTATGTTTTCTCAAGGAAACACATGGCTTAGAAGCATAGCATATGTTAATATTGCCATAGAAGAAGGAAAAAGGCACCTGAAACTTTCCTTTTATTTGCCTTTACTTTCGTTCTCTGCACTAGACACTTGTCTTTCTCAGTAAAGATGTAGACTTCACTGATGTTTACACATTCCAACTTGATTTACTAATAAAGGACCCTCTTAAATAGTGTTTAGTACTCCTCCAAGACCAGATTCAGTTTTTTAAGTTCAGTTCTGTTTCTTGCACTGTGACTGGTTAGTAACATGTACCATGACCATTAAGCCTGCCTGCTTTCTGATTCGTAATATGTATGACTGGAGGATAGATTGGTGATGTTTGCCAGTCCTTCGAAACTATTCCTTTTCCCACATAGAAGCTTTTGGGTCCTCCGTAGTTATTATACTTACCAACTACTCTTTATCAAGTCTTTTTTTTCTTCCACTTACTGATATGACTAGGCAGTACTTTCTTTTTTTTTCTTTTTTTTTAACTACATGAAAAACACTGATGAGGTGGTTTACTTTTGTGCTATTACTAGTATCTATTCCATGTAACTTTTTGATTGTTCAAGCCATAGCTTGAATTGTTGCCTACATGTACTCCTGTGAAGAGATAGCTGCCTGACTGTTTCCAGGAGTCTTTAACAAAAACATCCTGCAATCAGGCATCAGGCAATACAGGAGGATGTTCATCAGTCTTATGCTATGCTTATCAGATCATAATTCATTATTGACAGTATCAGAAAGAAAAAAATATATTAGCAGATAGAGTAATGTCTGTCACAACACAATCAAAGCATGCTTTGGAAAAAACTGAATACAAAAGGGAATGAGATGTTATTAGCAGCTGGATGTTCCAGTTTCTCTATAATTTTGCCAATAGGAGGTTCAGACAGAGGAATTGAATTTTTCCTCAGGATACACATGTTTTTTGATTAGTAAGGGTTTGTGTACACAGTATAGCACAGTAAAACACTTCTGTTCCAAGGAATCAGAGAGAGGAATTATCTTGCTCTGAAAATACAGTTGTCCTGTTGATGGAAATAGAAGTTTTCTATTGGAAAATGATAAATTGTACAACAGCTGTATTTCTGCCTCAATGATACCATGGAATCAATGAAAACAGGTATTGTAGTTTTTACTTAGAAGCAGCCTTCTGGATTCTGTAAGATACTGCCTTTCTGTGTGTCTGAAGTCATATCCCTTACCTGTGTGGTTTTATTTATATTTCGGTATCTTGGTGCTACTATAGACAGTTCTGCTGGATACTATGACATGAAATAATGGTCTGTTTTCTTCAAGTAAACTAAATCAGCCAAACCAAAAGTATTTTATTATTCTTGAAGTGCAGTGGCCAAAGGCCTGAACCAGAAGCAACCTACAGATTACTTAATAAGAACAAATGGTGTCTCAGTTGAAATTGTTCCACTTCTCTCACCCATGAAAAAAGGTTTTTTGTTTATGCAAATAAAACAGTTCAACTCAGGGCTCATCTTTATTAAGCTATACATCATAAACCATAGAACTAATTATGTTTTAAAGACAGGGTTTAGACTCTACATTTCTTTTGTTGAATATTCTGTATTTAGTAGCAAAGTGATGGTATATTAAGATTGAGATAATTATATTTTACTTACTGACTAGATCATATGCATCAGAACTGCCAAAGGTGTTTTTCTTTAGAGCACAAAAAATTATTAGTGTTCTGTCATAATAGCGATGCCTGGTAAATATCTTCTACATAAATTATACTGCTCAGCAACTTCAGTTGACTCCTTCAACGTGTTTGGTAGAAGTAGTCTGTAAAACACAAAAGGGATTATATAAATCGTTTAGGACACAAATAAATTGCACCTAACAGCACATAATATAAAGAGGAGTGTGAGAATTGTTCTCTGGATGTGTATATATAGCTCAAAAGGTTTACTTCTAATAGCAGGATGTGGACACAAAGTTGATCAAAGCTTCATTAGCAAATTTGCAGATCACACCAGGTTGCAGGGGGCATATTGATCTGCTGGAAGGAAGGAGAGCTCTTCAGAAGGAGCTGGACAGGCTGGAGAGTTGGGCTGATTCCAATGGGATGAGGTTCAACAAGGTCAAGTGCCAGGTCCTGCACTTTGGCCACAGCAACCCCCTGCAGCACTACAGGCTGGGGACAGAGTGGCTGGAGAGCAGCCAGGCAGAAAGGGACCTGGGAGTTTGGATTGACAGGAAGCTGAACATGAGCCAGCAGTGTGCCCAGGTGGCCAAGAAGGCCAATGACATCCTGGCCTGGATCAGAAACAGTGTGGCAGCAGGACCAGGGAAGTGATTCTTCCCCTGTACTCAGGGCTGGTGAGGCCACACCTGGAGTACTGTGTCCAGTTCTGGGCCCCTCAGTTCAGGAAGGATATTGAGGTGCTGAAGCAGGTCCAGAGAAGAGCAACGAGGCTGGTGAAGGGACTCAAGCACAGGCCCTATGAGGAGAGGCTGAGGGAGCTGGGGTTATTTAGCCTGGAGGAGGCTCAGGGGAGACCTCATCACTCTCTATAACTACCTGAAAGGAGGTTGTAGCCAGGTGGGGGTTGGTCTCTTCTCCCAGGCAACCAGCAGTAAGACAAGAGGGCACTGGCTTAAACTGTGCCAGGGGAGGTTTAGGTTGAATATTAGGAAAAGGTTTTTTACAGAGAGAATAATCAGACATTGGAATGGGCTGCCCAGGGAGGTGGTGGATTCGCTGTCCCTAGAGGTTTTTAAGAAGAGACTGGATGTGGCTCTTAGTGCCATGGTCTAGTAAGCACGGTGGGGTTGGATCAAGGCTTGGACTTGATGATCTCAGAGGTCTTTTCCAACCCGGTCAATTCTATGATTCTATTATTCATTTGAGATAAGGCCACAGGGTAGACACACTTAGCTGAACTTTGGAAGACTTCTTGTCATATTGATGGGGCCATTTGTCTTTTAGGAACTTCTCGAGTTATGAAGAGAAAGATAAATTATATTTAAATAAATTAAAATATTTTTAAAAATTAAATAAATGTATACTTCAGAATACTCAAATTGTTTCCAGAGGAAACATATTATATATTATTAACTAGAGAAGTGGGTCTAGTGAGCATCAAAGATGGGAGGAAACAGTAACTAAGCAATCTGGACCCATTAGCAACTCTAACTTGTTTTAGTCACCCAGCCTCTGGTCTCTTCCTTATTCTAGCATCATTCCTTGCTTCTTACACATCTCCTTTCCACTGCTGTCATCCTGATTTCCCTTACTCCTAATGGCAGCTCAGTTCTGCACTCCCAGCACAATTCCTGCAGTCTCATCCCTACAGTATAACCCCCTGAGCTTCCCTGAGCTCCAGTTACCCACAGTTATCAAGGGTTGTCTCCTTAGAGCTGGAATCCAGCCCGTCTCTCTCTCTTCTTCCTTCATATGTCCCTTTGAGTCTCAGTGTCGTTAGAAAAGCAATTCAGGGTGACAGAGGAAAGAGAAATCTAGTGCAGGGATGTAAGGTTGGAGTAGAAAAATAAGTAGTGGGGAGGAAAGGATAAGAAAACAGCTTCACCAAGGGTTCAGTCAAAACAACACCATCAGAATTACTGGGCTAAAGAAAAGATCTTTGGAGCAACATTTTGAATGTACACGAGAGAGATTTCCTTTGTCAAGACAAAGGAAACTGAGATCTAGAGTGAGGGAGCCAAAGTATGCATTTAATTCTGTAGATGGATAATGCTGCATTTTTGTTATTGGAGAAATTAAAATATAGTTAAGGGAAGTAGTGGTTAAAATCAAAAGAAAAAAACAGACCTGAAAAAATAGCATTAAGACAGTTATACAAGTGAATAATCAAACCCGAAACCTAGGAAGACTTATTGGAATTAGCAAATACTATTGCCAGCCATTGTCAGCTTCCCTCCACCCTGTTTTTAATTTACATCCCTTCCACAATGTCTTGTTCTTGCCAGGCATACTTTATGATATTTTAACACTCTTGAGGAGATACATTTAGGAAGCTTCTCTAGCATACTTGGTCAGAAGTAGTAACAGTAGTGGTAGAACAACTTCTTCCTAAAGCAGTAGTTAGCATTTAGTTGTTTGTTTTGATTTGGTTGTTTGTGGTTTTTTTGTTTGGTTGGTTTTTGTTTGTGTTTTTTTTTTTTTTAAAGAAGAAAAAAACTTATAGCGTTGCTAAACTTTCTGGAAGAAAAACTGACAGTTTTCCAATTAAGTCTCGTCTTGTGTTTTTCTTTACTTCACATCTTTTAATGACAGTGTCATGTAATATGATGATTTTATAAGTGGTTTTGCTAACTCATTCAACAGAGTAATCAATAGAAAAAATAAGCCAGATGGGTTGTAGTCCATTTGTATTGGGTGGGACAGATGGCACTATTGATAGATGGAAATATTCCAAATAATTATTGTATAATGATATAACAGTGACTATGCCTGCAAAATTTTATTAATTTATTTTGTGTGTGCACTTTATTCAGTAGGGGTTGAGTTGTACCATTTAGACAGTACTAACACTGTATTTAGTTGGGAGCCGAGTCCACCCCTATCTTCTTTTTCCTCAACCCGTGGGCTTTCCATGAAGAACCGTACCCTAGTATGTTGTTCAAGTATTTCGAGGGGTGGACTGTACTTCTGCCTGTGCAACAGACTCCCCTAGACCAACTGAGATGCGCAAGATCACAATTACATTTTTTTCTACCTCTGACTACCTACGTTTTTGCTTTCTTTTGTTATCCTCACCAATATAAAGAAGAAACATGCCGTACTGTCTCAAGATTTCAGGCATTCCAGCTTGCTTAACTGCTGTGGTTTATTTTTTTTACATCTTGCTAATCCCCAGCAAGATTTGGTATAACTAGGTCAATAAAATACATAAATTCTGATAAACTGTGTAATAGATATTTGGGTTGTCGCTATTCGATTGTATATTCCATGAAAAAGTACTATGAATTCATTTTTTTCTGTGGTTTAAAAGCACATCAACTTCGTTGCAGAAAAATTTTGAGGCCACTTGCTGCTTTTGAAACACATTTGTTGATAAAAGTGACTAAATGAAAAAAAATTATTTTCAGTTCTTATTTTGATTTGATGAAATATATACAAAACTTGGAGGGAGATCTTCCAGAACTGTCTGAAATCTTATCTCTGATTTCCTTGTTATAAAAAGAAAAAATTATAGGGAAATATTCTAGTACAATTAGTACACATTGTTCTGTTACCAACAGAAAGTTTAGAATTGGCTATATTTGTAAGTGAACCCAAAATATTGGTGAAGGGAGATTTTGAGATGGTGGAAACTATGTATTTGTTAAGCTTAGAAGACAGAGTTGCATGGAAAGATAATATTTAATGTAATTGCAAGATGTATTAGTAGCTCTAAGGCCATTGCCTTATATCTTTTGCCTTAACGAGTCATTTTACACATACTGTTTTTTCTTCAAATGATGATATTATAGATCAATTCCACTCTGAGCTATTTTATTAGAGAGCTGCCAATGTATTTTCCATCCTCATTAATGAAAACTCTACCAGGTGAAATACTTCCCATGACATGAAAAAATATGTCTTTTGACTTTTATAACACAGCTTGTATTTGGACATTACTTGTCTGGTCCTCTCCCTCCAATACATTTCTGAGCAAATGTACTGCAAACTTTAAAAGTTCTGCAGCCCATCTTCTTCTGACAGAAGTTTGCTTTTTTTTTTTGTGGTAAGCTTTTTTATGGTAAGCATTCAGGATGAGTGGCTGTGATCCCATGATTGTTTCAAATCCAGCAAAGAGTGCTACAGTTGACTTTCATTCTGTCAGGAATGCCAGTCAGGTTGTTGACAATATGTGTCTTAATAGCATGTAATGCAGAAGTGATGGAAAAAAGATTCACAGTGTTTCATCTGATATATATTGTGAATGGGTTCCATGTTTATTTCAGCACTTGGGTAACTTGATGCCAAATTTAAAAATCTAAATTTAAACCTTTTGGGCCAGATTTACAAACTGTTTATATGTCAAAAGATGTAAATGATCCTGAACTAGGATTTTTTTAAAATATCTAAGAGCAGTCATCTAGGGCACTGGGCCCATTCTAGGGAGCCCTTACATTGTACCTCCTTTGACACTCCTGTAAATACCATTGATGCTACCCGGTGTCTTTCCACTTTGCCTATGAAATAATGCACAAGTCCCAAGTTATAAACAAGTTGAATCTTAAACCAGAATCTGTCTAATTACATGCAGTTGTTTTCTGAAGTAATTATTGTGTTTTCATGGCAGTCATTTAGAATGGCATCATACATCTGTAACACAGCAGTCTGTGCATTGTTCAGACATTCCTGTACTATTTGAAGTTTACAGACTGTCATGAATTTAAATAAAATTCATGCATTCTCTGACACTTTATCTTAAGTAGAACAGAAGTAACTTATGCTTGAATAGAAGGAGTTGAAGATTTTTCTTGATGCAGAGGATTGGACAGAGGTTTAAGATCCTCTTTTACCTATAGAGGAAATCACCATAAAACTTAAAATAGAATATTAAAAAAAAAAAACAACAGGTTTTTCTGAGAGGATGTGTACTTTTTCACCATGCTGAGCAGATGTTTCTAAGTCCATAATATTCAGGTACACTTTTTGTCTATTTTATTATATGTATTGGTTAATATCTTTGTTTAATACAATTGTTAGATTTCCAAACGGTATTGTAAATTCTGTGTCCTGGAGATAATAGTATAGGTAATATCAATTTAATTGGTCTCCTTCTTTTACAAGTTTCTTGAACAGAACAGTTAAAATATGAGTAGTAGAAATAACAAATATTACAAAGGTAAAAATGACAGATTAGAACATTGCTACATTTACATTGCAGTAAAATCTCATGTAGGTTAATTAATATGATTTGTAGTATTATCAGAAGAAAACTAAGTATTTTTGAAAATGGTTGCTGCCAGCCAGTACCTCTGCTTATCAAAAATTCAGTAGGAAGAAAATACATGTTTCTGTTTCCTTTTTTTTTTTGTCTCATCAAGTTTCTAACATCTATTTTGTTACTAGGTGTTATTTCAAATGTTCCACAGTTTGATATGTTAAACCAGGCTTCTTTTATGGCCCACCTTCAGAACACACAGTACATTAAATTCCACAGCGGTAGTGGGTCTTTCATCTTGTGCCTAGTGTATTTCATTTCCCCTGTGCTCAGATTAGGCAAAGTTTTTGTATTCATTTGAAGCAACTGTAGTGAGAATATTTAACACGGGTCAAATGCAGATAGTAGAACTCCAGAGGTCCTTGAAAATAGTCTGCCATTTGACACTGGGCCACAAAAAGATTATGATACTCTATTTGTAGCATAAGTGGAGCCTTAATGAATTTTAAAAAGGAGTATAGTCAACAAAAAAAACAGTGAATCAGTCTACAGGATTTTAACTAAAGCCATTATTAGAAATTGAATATGTATGTGTATAAAAGTCATATGATTGTATGATGCTCTAAACAGTATGCTAAATTTAACTTTTAGAATATAAACAAAAAATATGAACAATAGAAAATAAGAAAGGAGAGCATTTCTTGTGTGAACATTTATGTAGATAGATACAATCAAATCCTCAGATGGCATAAGTCAGCATAACTCTCTGATTTCCATGAACTGATTTATACTAGCTTATTTGCCATTTACAGGTAATATATACATGCATTTGAATGTTGTTTTTCAGGTAGACACAGTGAAGAAATGCATGTCAAGTTATTCAGGGTGGTAAACAGCCTAGTTCATCCAGGCTGACTGATTTTCCCCTGCAGCAGTTCCCTTATAAGAATTTTTTTGAGTGATTCTTCATCTCCTCCACTGAAAATATTAATTCTGTTTTGAGCCTGTCACTTTTCTGCTAAGCAAGAGTGGATATATGCATCCACTGTTTGCTTAGGCCAGAACCTCTGGTCAAAAGTCTAATGTGTGATGACGGTGAAAGGGTTTCAACCATGAAGTGAGTACCTGTTGTCAGTGCCTCATTATAGAGGGGAGAATGCTATTTTTGTTGAAAAGTGATCAAGGTCTTACTTTCACTCATGAAACTTCCCTATTAAACCGTAGTCCAAATTGCATGTAGGGAACTTTAAATTCCCACAATGAAGGATGGAATTTCAGGATAATCATCACCTTCAAAGTTTTTTTGTTCTCCTTTGGATGAGTTAATCCTGCTGATCAGAACTGAAAGAAGAGCCATATTATCACCCCAGCCTACAGAGATAGTTTTATTAACAACTGGTCCTTCCTAAAACTGTAGAGGTTAATAGCTTTCAGACATCACAAACACTCCTTCCAAGTCAGTGCTTCCAACAAGTAGTTTGATGTTCAGTACCAAGTAGCTATTCTAGATCTCTTTCTTTCCCAGGGAGGGTATTTTAACTTATCTCTTCAATGTAAGCTCCATAAAAATCAGAAAATTCAGATTTCAGAAAGTGGTCCAACTTAATCAAACTTCAATAGTGAGGGTCCTTCCCTTAAATCTGTGGGCAATATCCGCTTTGTCATGGTTATGCAGGACCTGGAAAAGTATTCCTGTTACAGGAAGGAAAATCGGCTACTGAATAGTGTATGAGGTCTTCCTGGGGTGGTGTTAACTTTCTGCATAACAGCCCCTATGATGCTGTGTTTTGCATTTGTGTCTGACACACTAATGTTGCACAGTTTCAAGGCTTTCTGGTTTTCCCACTCAGCACCTCAGTGAGTAGACTGGGCATGGCCAAGAGGCAGCCACAGGCATATCCCATACCATATAACATGCTCAGCCATAGAAAAAGGGGAGTTTTGTCTCCCAGGCTACCTGTTCCCCAGAGGTTGGCTGGACATTGGTCTGCCACTGGGAGGTGGTAAAGGCTTGCCTTTGCATCTCTGATTTTATTATATTCACTTACTAAACTGCCTTTGTCTCAACCCAAGGGTTCTCTCCTGTTTGTTCTTCCTGTTGTCTCTCCAATCCTGCTGGGGCTTGGGCAAGCAAGTGCTTAGAAGCTGCCCGGACTCAACACCACAAATAGATGAAACAAATTACCACTGAAGAGAAACTCCACAATTAACTAGGAAAATTCATATCTGTTCTTCTCCCTCATCAAACTCCAGTCAAAATTAGAGCTCAAAATATCATCTCGTCCTTTTGAAACTGTGCAAGAATCTTATCTCTATTCAGATGCAGTAACAATCTTCTACCACCAAAAATCAGAAGGGGAAAAAAAGGACATTAACTGAGGAAAACAGCTTCTTTCTTCCAGTGGAAGTACTTCTTTACTAGTGTATATTATAATCCAAGGGATCCTACTAAATTTCAGTACTTGATTATCGTCATCTCTTGTTCTGTGTGCTGGTCATAATGATTTCATTTCCTCTTCTTCCTCTTCTCTGAGGGACATCACATGGTCTTCAAAATTAATAATAGATCTTTAATTTTCTTATTCGTAAAAGTCAATGTAAACCAAAAATTATTTATGCTTACCTGTACACCACTTTCAAAAAGGTAGGTAAAACAGTGTGAAAGTGAACTACTATTATTTTGAAACCCCTTTAAATTTTTGCATAGCAAAAATGAGCAGTGTAGTTAATACTCAGTAACATGCATGCCAGCTCAGCAGTGAATAATCACTTTCAGCTTCCTCTCTGTATTTATTCACCTTCATTGATGAAAAATAAAAATGCTTCCAGCTGATATGATACCTGTTCAGTTCTTATCAGTCTTTTAGTTGTAACACAATGAACACAGGTGATAACACTTGAAATCTAACTTTGATTTTATCTTGGACATTATTTATTGTTAATATATGCAGGTCTTTATGCATCTTGCTTATAAGCTTTGTGGAAACATCCTGGCCATCTTCTGTAGTTGACCAAAGTAGTTACTTTTGCATACATATATTAACGAAGAAGCAAGTCTGAAAGAGGAAAATGTAACTATTAGCTGATGAAAACATAGGCTGGGTTTCGGCTGAGACAGCTGACCTGAATGGATCAAAGTATTATATTGTATAATATATCATATAAATTCATGCTTGACAATAAAAACTGGAACAGGGTTGAGTTTTTTTCTAACTCTTTGGGCAACTCACTACAGCGGCTTGTAAGAAACCACCCGAATTGCATAACCTGAGTTTGACTCCTGTAACATTGAACTGTGGAAAACTGGTCCTGCAAAATTCAAGTTCCAAACTGTATGTAGGACATTATTGACCAATGTAAATGGCTTGAGTTAAAATAAAGGTCAGGTGAAGTCCTAATAGTCCTGTTATATGCCATTTAACTGATCTTTCTTTGCAATCGTACCATATTGAAAAATGAAAGCAACTGACTACCCTGCTGAAAACAAACATTTACCTCAAAATTATTCATATGATAAGATAGAATGTAAATGTATTTTCCACTAAAAAGTGTCACATTCAAAATTAAATGAATTGCCAGAAAGCCAATTGTATCCTGAGCTGTATCCAAAGCAGTGTGGCCAGCAAGTCAAGGGAGGGGATTTTGCCCCTATGCTCTGCTCTGGTGAGACATCACCTGGAGTACTGCATCCAGGTATCCCTTGCATACTACATACTGGGGTCCCCAGCACAGGAAGGACATTGACCTGTTGGAATGAGTCCAGAGGAGGGCCAATAAGATGATCAGAGGGATGGAGTACCTCTCCTATGAGGAAAAGCAGAGAGAACTGGGGTTGTTCAGCCAGAAACAGAGAAGGTTTCAGGGTATTCTAATTGTGACCTTCCAGCACCTGAAAGGAACCTACAGGAAAGAAGGGGCAAGACTATTTACAAGAGCATATTACATATTACATTACAGGACAAGAGGGGATGGGTTCAAATTGAAAGGGAGTAGACTTAGATTAGATACTAGGAAAAAATTCTTTTCTGTGAGGGTGGTGGGACACTGGCACAGGTTGCCCAGGGAAGTTGTGGGTGCCCCATTCCTGGAGGTGCTGAAGTCCAGGGTGGATGGGGCTCTGAACAACCTGGGCTAGTTGAAGGTATCTCTGCCCACAGCAGGGGGTTTGGAACTAGATGATCTTCAAGGTCCCCTTCCAACCCAAACCATTCTATGATTCCATGAAATCATTTTTGATTGCACATCCGTATATCATATTACTAATAAAGGTGGTTGTCTCAATGGCAAAGAGCCTGGCAATTAGTAGAAGTTTAATAACACCACCAGAATTTTCAAATTGTTTTTCTTCTACCTCCAGCAGCATCACAATTTTCTTCCTTGTATTCTACAAAATTATTTACAGGTTTAACAATGGTAGCTAATGGTGCTGTACATGTACAGGTGAACAGGTGATGTAATTAGAATGTGAGGTGAAACCTGACATTTGGTTTAAAAATTGGTTCCAGAGCTCATTGTCAAAGTTCAGAAGGAAAGTAGACTCTCAAAGAAAGTATCTTTGCAATCAGTATCTGAAATTCAAATTCTAGATAATAAAATCCGTTATCCTTAATGCCCACAAAGTAGATTTTGACCATTAATTTTGCTCATTTTCTGTCCCATTTGGGTGCACACTCTCAAATGATTTTCAAGTGAAATCTTTCCGTTTTGAACATCCTTAATTCAGTTCAACTCTCTTTCCTAAGTGCTTATTTTTGACACTACACATGAAAAATAAAACCCTCAGAATGACAATCTGTGACCATATTTCATGTGGCAGACTTCATTTGCTTTCAGTTTATATTATTATCAATTTATGGCTTTGTTCCTTAAATAGTTATCTTATTTTTTTTCCCCACATTGTAACTGATATATTGAATGATGTATGTTTGAGAGGTATTTCAAGGATCTTAACTTGGTCATTAACTGGTTACCTCTTGGCTCAGGAACTTTTAGTTTGTTGAGAGAAAGTTACTATTTTTTAAGCAAATAAAACAGCTTTTCAGTATGTAATTATTTTCTTATCAATTTTACATTTTCATGCCCTTTTGAGCATCTAGCATGCAGTGCTTGAATTTACATTTAGCTCTGCAGGAACTGTTTTAAATATTATTATTAAGAAGGAAGAAATCAAAAATCAAAGTGAATTTTTAGTACAATAGCAAAGTATAGGAAGGTGCACTTGCAGCAACAGCAGCCTGGATTAGTATATAGAACTAACTCACAGCTTGACAGAAAATCCCTGCTGGGGAGGAAATGTAGGGGAACTGGCAGAATTTTGCTACATCTGCTCCCTACTGCTAATAAGTTTTAACCCATTTCATTTTTATTATGCTTGCTGTTTAGATATTTTGCTTCCAAAATTATATCTGTAACTATGAGAACACATAAAAGGGAGCACGACAGGTAGGGCTGTTTAAAAATTTAAAACTATCAGCAAGGGATATTGAAGGCCATAATGAGTAAGGTGGTTGCCTTCTCAGTGTGGGTTTTTAGAGTTCAGGCACTGCAGCACTGGTAGAAAGGCTGAGCCTAAGTAGTGGATAAAACAGATTTCGTAGCTTGAGTGGCTCATACAGCCAGAAGGCACCATTACATTATTTATTCTGACCTGTATATCACAGACCATTACATTTCACCCAGAAATTCCCATTTTGAACCCTGCGAGTATACTTGTACTAAAATATATTAGACCTTAAGAGTTCCAAATACTTCATTCCACAGGATGAGAACCAAAAGGCTGAGCTTCCATGCAGTAGGAAAAGGGTTGGTTAAACACACGTGTCTTGGTAGCCTGACTACTTCTGCAGAATAAGGCAAACAGCCAAAAGCTTGTATGGATTTAACAAAAGTGAAAATCCCTTCCTGACCTATTTGACTTAAAAAAAAAGATATAGGTATTCATATTTTCCTTTTGATATTATCCCATGCTTCCCATAACCGATTATCCAACATTTTTAAATCTTTCTTTTGCTCTGATGGTGGCATAATTGTCACATACAATTATGAAATGTGTTTTGAAGGGAGACTGAAATTTATGAAATTGGGTGGGTAGTTGAAAACTTGAAGTCCATGGGGCTATTGAGGCTGCTTTTAGATATTGGGTTAGAACAAGACTGTGATACTTACCTGAGAAATCAAGCACAAATAGAAGTCTCAGCCCTAAACAGGAGATTCTTCTCACTTCCCGTGCATGTAGAAGCCTGTGTCTTTCAGTTGGCCAGTTTGCATTTTCTATTTTTCTTTCAATTTATTCTAACAAGTAATTACTTGAGCTTCCTTTTCAAGGAAACTTCCAGGTTGCTAAGTCCAGAAAGCAGAGGTGATGGCCTATTATTGCAGACTTTATATTGTTCAGTTGTTCATTTGTTCTAGAGACTTGCTCAAAGCTGACTATGTCTTCATGGAAATGTGAGACTGATTGCTCTTGTTTTGATCCTGTCACAGAGCTTCTCAGTTTCTGAAATGAAAGGATGAAAACACAGTGATCCAACAATAGAAGAGAGAAACAAAATTAACAAGCAAATGATATCCTTCTGTACTAAATATAATCAAAAGAGAGCTTGTAAGGTTATGTCTTAAATTTCAACTGAACCCTTTTTTCTATCACACAGAAATGATGAAAATTTATACCACTTCTTGGCCTCTGTTGACAATCATGGTAAAAGATAGAATAGCAAGTTGCTAATTTATTCTCTTTGAGCGATACAAGCTATAGATCCTGTAAAGTTATTGATCTGCTTTCTTATGAACTCTCTGTTTGCATGAGTTCCATATTTGCTTTCCTTTTTTATGTAATGCTTACCTATACTTACAGTAAAACTATTCAGAGACCATTTGTCATGAAACTTTTGATTCTGCAAAGATTTATATATATCCTTTATGCACCAAAAAGCTGTCTCAATTTATAAATCAAATTTATGGTATATTTATTGTGGGATTTAGGCCCTAAGAGTGTTGTTACTTAATTTTTATGATAGTTTCTTCTGACATACTTGGTTGACTACCATAAAATTTTAGCCCATCACCTTGTCAAATCCTAATAATTACCATCAATATATTGTATAGATTCAAATTTCCTGTACTCTCACTAGGATAACTTGAGGTATGCTTATTTTATTCACCTGCCTCTCTGAGAAAAGCTGTGTTTGGCATGTTAACTGCTGATCATTTCATATCTAATGATTAATTTGCATCATTACCATAGCTGCACACAGATTTTTTCACAATTATTGTGAGGAAAATTTGATTTGGATTTTTTTCCCAAATGCCAGCATGTGGAATTATAATCATGATATTAGGAGAAGACATTAATTTGAATTCCATTTGAATTAGACAAATTGATTTAAAGAACCCTTAGAAATAGTACTACCTCTAAATTTCTATACTTATGTTTGTTCCTCTGTATCTGCATTCCCTTTTTCACTTTTCTGTTTTTTAAAGATAGATAAAGACTGCATAAAAAAGAAATTATTCTTCAAAATGTGCTATCAGATGCTGACACAAAAAATAAAGACCCACCTTGTTTTCTTTAGCTTTTCTCTGGTTCAGTAACACCAAGTAAGTACAGGCTCAGTTTCCCAGTTGCCATTGTATAAAATGATTTCTACATGACACAATGGTTACTGAAGTACCTCCAGATAATTCCAACATGTTGTGGAGTGACTAGAGAGGACTAAAATTTCTGAAGAACTTGTTTCTTTTTATGTTTACAGTATTTATTCTATGACAAATATTCATGTTTATAAGACCTCACTTTTAGTCTGCCAGTTTTGTGTTTTGGCATGCAGCAAGTAATTTGTTTTATTTCAGAAATAAATACTAAATGTCTGACTTTCTTATTTTTGTAAGCTTTGGAAAAAGAACATTCTGAACAATTTTGTTGTTATAAAACACTGTGGTATTCATTCTTTGAATTCAGATGTGTTATACCAGGAATGCATGTGGCCTATTTATTAGACAAACTAGGATGTTGAAAAGGATTGCTTCTATCCTACTTTCTCTAGAAACTGACATTTTTATTCTTGTGCAGTTTTCCTAGTGGAATCTTTACTTTTTTAAGTCATAAACCTATTGTTGTGAGAGACTCTACCAAAGCTTAAGCTGGATCTCAGGAGTTTGATGCACTCTGTTTAATGCAGGCAGTGTAAAAGAAATTTTAAATGTATTATTTAAAGGCACATTAATCTTGCCACTATAATGGTGTAATAATGCGTACCATATAAGGTTTTCATAAACTCAGCTTCTAAAAGTAACATCACAGTATCTTTCTTTTTGTTCTCCAAGTCAGTTCTTTGTAGAGATAGCAATTATGCATTCATCTCTGTCTCTCATAGCCTAATTCCATATTCAGCTGTGAGGTAGATAGGCCCTAGTCCTTACTAACCCAACAAAAAGAATATTTCTTATTTAGAACAAATGGAGGATAGTCAAACAAATTTATATAATAAATGCTAATAGCCAAAATATGTACCTTTTTCAGTTTAATTAAGCAAAATAGTTAAATGTTTGTTGCTAAATCCAACAGTGAATTACGTATATGTTTGTCTTATACTCATTATTACTGTGTTTTCATTGAAATTTTAATAGGTCCGTTTTGGATTTTTTTAAAATTGAAAAAATACACTATTAGTTGGAGAAATTATTTTTAAGGTTAGCACCTTTAAAACAACACTCTGTGTAAGTTAGTTTACAACCCTTACAGCCCAGTGTTTTTCATTTAACTCTGCTTATTACACTGGATTCTGGTTTGGTGTGTAGCAGTTTTGTGAATGCATTAGGCATTCAATAGTATGAGAGTGTTTGTTAACTCTCCTGAATATGTGCAGTGAAAATTGAGCGAATCTTTACTAAGAACTGAGGCTTACAAAATGCAAGGATTTGGTAATACTGTGAACCAAGGTGATAATTTCTTGTGTCTGAACAAAGCTCAGGAAAACATTATGCATGATGCAGTTCAGATAACCATTTTCCTTTAATATAGAGATACAGGTTAATTACAAGTTTAGAAACCCATTACTAACCCCTGTTGTTCACCTTGCTTCTTGGAATATGAAAGGGCTTGTATGTCTGAATTAAACACATTCATAAAAGTGTTACTTAAGGAATGTTGCTACCAAGCTACCTTTTCAGCATCAGCTTATTCACAAATATAAAATATAAGTTCCCCTTCTCATTTCTCATTGTTAGATACCTTACTGAATTGAATGTCACTTGATAACTGTAGTACTGTGGGCTTCAACAAGTATTCAGTCAAGCCCTTTGACCCTTTCTATTTCTAGCCAAACTTTTGTAGATTTGAGTTGAGCATCTGTTGCAGAACCCCATTAGAGGGGTTAACACAGAGCAGACTGTCTGGGTGGCTCCAGTGTAACACAGCTCAAAATCCCTGTTCCTGTGGCAGGTGCCTAAAGCAGACAAACCTCCTGCTTGGCACTGTCATGTTTTGGTTGTCTGTGCTGTCTCTATCAGTTAAGCAGGAACTGAACATATATGTGTCACCCTAAAAGTAGGATTACAGTTTTACATGTGATTCTGCGTTGGGAAAAAGGAGAAGCAGCTTTTTTTTTTTTTCTCAGAAGGAATAACGACATTGAACTCCCACTTCTTCCAGCTCAGTATTCTGATACCAATGCCACTGTTGAGGAAGCTTAATCTCTCGAAGCTGTTATCTGCATCCTTCTACTTGATTTTGTGTTCACTATTCATCTATAAAATCTGCCTGGAATATTACAGATGAACATGAAATTCCTTTAGAATTATGGAAATGTTGGAAGGAACTAGTTTTGAAAAATCAACTCATCCAGTCAAGAAAGCCCAGTTCCTCACTAAACACACCACTAGTATTGGCATAAATTCCTATGTAAGAACAAAAGAATAGCCATAATGTTGTAGGCTCTGCTGAGCATTCTGACTCCAAACAGTAGCCCTAAGCAGAAGTGAATAGTAAAAACAGTAAAATCATATATCTACTCTAATATTCTCCCAACCTCAAACTATATTAATTCCTATTTAAATGGATTAATTTAATAGTTATATAAATAATTTTTATATAAATAATTAACTCATATAAATAAAGAATTACATAGGAATTTCAATATGTCTCTTTTATAATGCCCACTGAATCTGTGTTCTGAGAAGTTCAGGCTCCCCTTGAATCCCTATAAAGTTCTTGCAACCGGAGCATTCTCCATCAAGAAATTGTAGGTGTCACCTACCATTGTCCTTTTTGAAACCATGCTCTTACTAATGTCATTTGATGGTCTGTAGTTTTTGTACAGAAAGACAAGTGTGCAAAATCAGTTCTTATCCCTATCCACCCTTCTTATGTCATGTATGATTTTGTAAGCCTCTGTCTTCTCATTAAGAAGGCCGGAGAACATTTTCAGTCAGACACTCCTGAGCTTTTGATCATCCTTGTTGTCTTCCTCTGAATACATTTTAGATCTAATATGTCCTTTTTCAGTTGAGAGATTCAGAGTTGTTTATCTTACTCAAGATGGGGGTGAACTGTGAATTTCTGCAGTGGCATAATGTTACCTACTTTGTTCTCTTTGTTTTACTTGCTTTCTTGACTGCTGTCAACTGCTGTGATTCTTTCTTAACCAGTCCATGAAGACTTTCCAAGATGTCACTTATCATGGCAGTTTTCTCAGTAAAGGTAAAGAAGACTCACTTTCTCAACCATCCTACAATCTACTCTGTACCTTTGGTTTTTCTTGTGAGTTATTGAAATGTGCATTGTATCACCAGAAGAATGTCAGTATTTTCTTCATGGTGGGAAAAGTCCTTTGTTGAGTTATGGGGTTTTTCCTAAAGCAAAGTGTTAAAAAAATCTTCATAGTCCTTCTTTGGATAGGGAATGATATCGATACAATGTATTTCTAAATGCATGTATATTGAAAAATCTGCTTTTGGGCTTCCTTTTCCAAACTTTATGGATCTTAATCTTTTCCATCTTTGATAAATTGAGTAGTAGATGATCCTGTTGGCAGAGGGAGGATATTGTGAATCATGGTTTGAGGAAAGTCTAATGTGAGAGTCAGTTAGAGCTAAATCACTTGTCTTATCAAATCTTTGTCCAAATTTTTGGGATCTACTATTTCTTACTTTGACAGAACCAGAATTCTGTCATAGTGTGGTCTCTGAGATGATCCAGTTTACATCTATTCCTGAAAGAAGACATTGTTACAGAGTAATTTATTTTCAGAGGCTGTCTCCTGCATGGAGAACAGATGTTACCTGATGTCCTTCTTTAGTCCTCTTGAAATCAGATCATATCAAAATGTAGCACATTAAGTAGCATCTTTCTGCATATTATTTCAGCAGTCAACCATTGAACCTTTATGATCTGCTTATTTTCCCCTATGGCAATCGAACTTCTAGTGAAAAGCTACCTTGCAGTATTTGTTATTAGAAAAAATTAAATCCAATGGAAAAGCTAACAACCAGAAATTGGAACTTCAACATGCACAGTGTCCCATGAACTGAAAATTATTTGGAAACTGCTACCTTTAGATGAAAGCTACACCTATAGCCTAATAAAATTTGTAAAAATTTGTAAACTCAGGTATTGCATACTTTAAGGAATCACTGCTTTCAACAGTGTTTGCCTCAACAGTTTTCTTGTCTCTCAACAAGAATTTTAGAACTTCCCAAGAATTATTTAACACTTCTTTTTCAAGAATTACAATCCAAACTGTATACTCTTCTACCTCATTTTTTTTTGTCCAGGACTGTGAAGATGTAAAAGAAAGACTAGGCCAAAACCTGTGCTCCTTTATAGAACGATCTACAACAGTATCCTTGGACAAGAACCCTAAAAACATGTTTTTATTCATAGTACCACAGATGTCTGCCAGAAGTGATGAATCTCATTGATGACAGTGCAGAATCAATTATAAAAAACAACTTAACCATAAAATAATTCCTCTTCATTTTCACTCTTAATACCTGCTCTATATTTTTCTAGCATCGTATGAGTATAATTTCTTAGCAGACCTTATATATTCATCCTCATTTACTAGACAGTCTATCCTAAAGATATTCATCTATTTAAGACAGTTGTAAATTTCTGAAAGGTAACTCAAATGCAGCATCCATGTAAAACACAAATGTCAGCGATTTCTTGAAAGTAAGTCAGAAGAGGTCATTGTTAGAAGTATTTCTGTAAGATTCTGTAGTCACTGATGAAAGATTATTAGTCCCCAGTAGCTCCATCACTTGTGCTTTGTGCAAACTCTAAAGTTAAAGGTTATGAGTGCTATGGTACCATATAGGTGCACCATGAATAGTCTTTCACACAGAATGATTCTCATTTGTTAAATTTGGAAATGTACTTTCTCTTGGCCTTAATTTTCATGTAGTTCTTTGTATTCTAAATGGCAGCTGAAGGCAAGCAGAAATAGTGAGTAATTGATTTAACAACCTAAGACAAGTACAGGGAAGTCGAAAAGTTTGTCTTAGTGCTTGATGTGACCTGAGAGAGCTTCTTTAGACTCTTTTTTTCTAATCAGTACCTCAGCACCTTGGGCCAGCAAAGTGGCCTTTAAGCCTGAATGAGCATGACTTTTTTTTTTTTCTCAGTGCAGAGCTCCAGTATTTCATCTTTTTAAACTGTTTTACAGCACTCAGAGCAGAATTATATTGACAAGGTTAGAATTCATCTCCTAGAGGAGAATACTGTGCTCCTGTTAAGTGCTAATATAACATTTATGTGTTGGTACCTTAATAACAGCCCCAGCGAGCCTAATAAAAGTACTGAAAGCAAACAGTACTCCATAAGATTTTATTATGACTGAAGTGACTGCAATTTGAGACAAATTATCCCTGTTTTTGTTCCCATATCAAAAACAGAAATGCTAAAGCAATTGCTACATGTTTGGGATAGAATTACACTCCACTATCATTAATATAGAAGTAAGTGCATTTTTCGTGTAAACAGCTCACGAGGGTCAAGCATCAAAGATATTCTGTGCAGACTTCTTGTCAATAACTTTGTGAGTGAATTTTGAAATAAAGTGCCTGGAACCTGTCATTATTTCTTCCTCTCAAAGTTGAGAGCGAGCGGATGAAAATTGAGCTTGTGAATTGAAGGTACTGCAAGTTATATGGCCTTATCGACTTCAGGCAAAATGGCAGGTTTGCCTTGTTATTATTTTCCTTTCAGAGGTCAAGCAATGGACAATATTACCAGTATATAGTGCTGTGTAAGCAAATTGGTATATAAAAAAGTTATTATCTGTGTACACAAAGAAGATGGTGTAAGTCACTAATATTAAAAATCCTTAGTATAGTGTCACTTTATAAAAACAGAGGAAAAATGGAGGAAAAAGATAATCTGCTCATCAAAATAAGCATTTCAACTGTTCAGTTACTTGAAAGCTATTAAAAACCATCAGAAAAAAGGACCTCCGTTACTCAGAATAAGCTTACCAAGTCAGCTAATTAGACATGCTAGTTGATGTGAAATGAGCTCTGCTATTAAGAAAATACATTCTATTTTCTAAGAGGGTTTGGTCAAGATAATTCTGCTGTTCAGAACTGTCTGAACTATGTCTTTCCTTATCTGAACTGTGTCTTTAGTAGTCCAACTTTTAAAATAAACCTTAATGTGCTTTACTAGCTCATTTCTGTAGTTTTGGTAGTTACTACCACTTTTTATTCTTCAAACACCATTGGTACAGACTGTTACCCTGTGCAAAAAGACTTTTAATTGCAGAATGAGTGCAAAATATGTTATGATCAGCTTTTTTTTTTTTTTAGTGGTACAGGCATAGTAGTTGTTTGAGATTGTAAAATTGAGCAGATACTGTCAGACAAATTCATAATTGCTCAAGATGACTTCTAAATAAGAAATAAAGTTGAGGGTAAAACTAGTCTCCACTACTGCACATACTTTTTTGAATATTTTAGCTAAATAGGAGCAGCCTTAATTTCTACCAGCTCTGTAATATGGACAATATTTTGTTTATCTTTTAGGAAGAAGATTCAGAGACGTATCATGATGAAACTGCAGTGTGTGGGTTGCTTGCTGTGGTGGTAATATCTCACCTGCCCAGAGATGCTGCCATTGAATGGCATGTTGTTGCAGTAGTCGATGATCCACTCCAAAGAAAGCATTTTGCAATGAAGATGTTGTCAGAAGGCTTCCACATTGAGTGTGAATCTGTGGAGTCTAGTTCTGCATCTTGTGCATCAATTTCTTTACGTCTGAGCTTGATTTCACCATCCACTTCTCCCCTTGATTTAGATGGACCTCTTCATGACTTAGTTGCTATGTTTAAACAAGCTGTTGAGAAACTTTCAGGAGACTGCAGTGCGAGTCCTTTGTCCCTTAGAGCTTTCTTCAAGGAGCATGTCTTTGATGTGGAAACACTACAAAAAGGTAAGACTTACCACAATATGAACCAGGTGTAATACTAAGCGTAAGGTAATTTTTGTTTACTTCTACATGAGATTTCATTGGAAGAAGACATTTTACAAGGGCCTTTCAAGAATAGGTGGCCAAGAAGGCCAGTGGCATCCTGGTTTGTATCAGAAATGGTGTGGCCAACTGGACCAGGGAAGTGATTGTTCCCCTGTACTGGGCACTGGTGCAGCCACACCTTGAATCCTCTATTCAGTTTTGGGCCCCTCACTATGAGAAAGACATTGAGGTGCTGGAGAGTGTCCAAAGAAGTGCAACGGAGCTGGTGAAGAGTCTAGAGAGGAAGTCATATGAGTGGCTGAGGGAGCTGGGGTTGTTTAGCCTGAAGAAAAGGAGGCTCAGGGGGGATTTTATTGCTCTCTACAACTACCTGAAAGGAGGTTGCAGTGAGGTGGGGGTTGGTCTCTTCTCCCATGCCCTCCAAACAACAGGACAAGAGGAAATGGTCTCAAGTTGCACCAGGGGAGTATTAGATTGTGTATTAGGAATACTTTCTTCACCGGAAGGGTTTTCAAGCATTGGAACAGGCTGCCCAGGGAAGTGGTGGAATCACCATCCCTGGAGGTAAATAAAAGCTGTGTAGATTTGATGCTTAGGGACACAGTTAAATGGTAGACGTGGCAGTGTTAGGTTTACAGCTGGACTTCATGATCTTGGAGTTCTTTTCCAACCAAACTATTCTACCATTCTATGACTAAGATACATTTGCTCTTTTTCGGGTTACCAGGCATGTTTCTCATGTTGAAAGACTCTGTTCTTGGACTTTTTGAGGTCCAAACAGGATAAAGTTCTGGATTACTTGTTCTAATCTCTCAGCTGAACTGACTTTGAGTAGGAGGTTGGATTAGATGGTTTTGCTTCAATCTGAGTTATTCTGTGATTCCATGAAATAGAAGTTTCTGAGAAGTCCAGCCACTTCAGGATTCAACATAGAGAGAATGAATCTTTTGCATAAAAGTATTTGAACAGTTGTCCATTTGGTAGCCTGTTTGGTAGTTTTTGTCATGATCTAGAACTATGTTCAGATAACCAATTCCTGTCTGCTAGCAGAAACTCTTTTGAGAATAAATAATTAAATAATAATGTTTTAAAATAAGGAAATGATGGTGAATCTTCTGGATTAGAGGGTGTCTGATTTTGAACATGGGCTGATTTCTTAGCAACTTATTTAAGGTAGAACTTGTTATCCAAACAAATTTGCTGGGTTTTACCCCAGTGTTTATTTTTTCAAAATCTCATTCCCTGACCAATTAAAGAGAATACAGAGCAATAAATGTAATGTTACAACTACAGTTTATTTCTTATGTTGTAGGTCTGCATTTTGGGCTATGCTGAATTTGGGACAACTATTATGCAAGAGCAAAAAAGATTATTTTATCTGTCAGACTTATAAAACTGGTAGACCATACTGGTATTGAAATCAGTAAGAGCTTTGCTTTCAATTTGAGAAGGAGCAAAGTCAGATCCTTAGTCTATATTTATCTCAAACATGCATGCACTTTAAAAATCCTTGCAGACCACAACTGATCCATATTAATTAGCTGACATAAATGTTAGCCCTCAAAAATTCTACTGTCCTATTTTTTTTTTTCTTAACCTGCAGCAGTTTTTGAAGAAAATTCAACTTGACATGGTTTAATAGATTTAAAGTACAGGAATTGAAAGCTATAAAAATGTGGCATAGAATAAGCATATTTAATCCAGGAAACTAGGAATGAACATATAGTCTGACAGAATGTTGTTGTTTTTACTACATCTTGTTTAAGAACTAAAAGGAAACCTGATAAAACATGTTCCTGGCATGGGATTAACATTACTGTTTTGCCTGCTTTCTTTCTGAGATAGGCCATAGAAAAATTACTTCCAGACAAATTTCATTTGCTTTATAAAATATATTGTTCAATATAATGTAAAAATTGTGTGGATAAAAATTTTATTCAGTTCCATTCATGTTATATTACCAATAGTATAAACATAGAAAGATTTGTTGTAATTGTCATATATTCATTTTTGTTGTGTTCAGATCTCTGCACTGTCATAATAATTCCTGTCATTATACCAATTTTATCATTATCCCCAATGATAAGAAGTACATTTTTGCAAATCTGTAGAATGTATAGACTACATTAAATTTACAAGTAGCACTAATTCATTGATGAAGAATTTTAAAGTAACTTTTTTCTTCTTAGGAAAAATTTCCAGAAAGTTCATGTAATGGAAAGATAAATGTGACATATATTCAAAAATAATTTTTCAAATTAAAATAGTTGTTGCTGAAGTGTGTCTTGATGATAGTTTCTGTCTGATTCAAAAATGGAAGTCTAATTATTAATCTATTGTTAAGACACAGAGATATATTCAAATATTCTGGTAATATATGTTCTTGGAGCTTTGAAAGGCATTTAGTCACCAATGAAGCAACCTGAACTTTCAAAGGGATGTGGCATATTCCTGAACAATGTCCTTGACTGGCTCTTGCACTATTATTATAATTCTACTTCTCATAATTTAAAATACACTCAGACATATATATTAACTCTCAGTTACAAAATAATTGTATGGGGTGTCCAGTATGTTCCCATTAATTGCAGTATCCCATGGACAGTGTCCAAAAGCAAGATGACATAGTCTGTGTTTTACCTTCTCACTTATTACTGGCAGTCTTTAGTTGTGACAGGCAGAACTACTGCAAATGTCCATGTCCTTTAGTGTGCTTCACAGTTTTAGTATACCAGAACTAATATCAGGTCTTTTTTTTTAATCCCAAGATATTTTAACCTGCCTATAACACCAGAAGAAGGTGATTGTTAAGTTCTGATGACAACAGCTCCTTCCAGTTTCTCACAGTTTATTCCTGTTTTCCTTTTGAGCCTTTTCTGCTTCTAGAATGTATCTGAATGGGGCAGAATGCATCTGAATGGGGTAGATTACAAGAAGGAACAGTCATGGTCATGGCTGGGCTTCGCGAACGAAGATTTGGGAAGGCACTATCCACTTTTGCTACAGGCACGCTGGCGGCTTATGAGGCCAATACGTGACAGACATATCCGATTGCAAAAGGCACAGCAGAAAGACTCCTTAGATGGTGTATTTTGCAGGATACGGTTCTTTCTGCGTTGCCTTTTTTCCTCGAGAGTGATCCTGTGTGAGTTCTCAAAGGAGACAGCTGCGTTATAGATGGTGTGTCTCCAGGCCTCCCAATTGGAGGCCGGAGTAGACCAGTTATGTTGATCAATATGGCCAAGGCTGAGATGTTGTTTCAGGGAGTCCTTGTATCTTTTCTTCGGGGCTCCTCTCATGCGGCAGCCAGTGGCAAGTTCACCATAGAGCAGGATCTTAGGGAGGCGGTGGTCCTTCATCCTTGAGACGTGCCCTGCCCATCGCAGCTGCGTTCTCAGTAACATGGCCTCAATACTAGTGACAGCTGCTTGCTCTAGTACAGATGTATTGGTCACATAATCTGACCAGTGGATGTTTAGGATTGTACGAAGGCAGCGCTGATGGAAGCGTTCTAGGAGACGCAGGTGGTGGCGGTAGATGACCCATGATTCGGAGCCGTATAGGAGAGTAGACAACACTATGGCTTTGTAAACACTGATCTTGGTGCTTTTCTTTAAGTGTTTATTACGCCATACTCTTTTGTGGAGTTTTCCAAAAGCATTACATGCCTTAGCTAACCTGTTGTCTATCTCTCCGTCGATCTTGCCATCTGAGGAGATGAGGCTACCAAGGTAATTAAACTGTTGGACTGATTTGAGCTCTGATTGGCCAATGGTGATGTGGGGATGATGGGGGACTTCCTGAGGTGCAGGTTGATGGAGGACCTCTGTCTTCTTTAAGCTGACTTCTAGCCCAAAGAGCTCAGCAGCATCTGCAAAGCAGGATGTTAAACGCTGCAGGGCTGCTTCTGTGTGGGCAACAAGGGCGGCGTCAAGAAGGAACAGTACTGCCTTCCATAATAGCACTGGTTTGTGTCTTGTCAGCTCTGAGCATGGTTCAAAACTTGTTCATATCTGTCTCTGTAGATTTGTCCTAAGATATTTTGAGTATTTGGATGTCTCTGTGATGATTTCTACTACCTCCAAAGGTTACTTTCTGTAGTCAGGTAACAGAATTTTCTTAAGCTGCTGATGAGATAGTTGATGAGCCTTTCAATCACAGAATATCATTTTTACTGGGACACCTGATAAAGCAGAAACGTAAATCTGAAGGCCTAATACGTGGCTTTTTAAAAAATATTGTTTCCTTGATGTGGCTACCAGAACACAAATTATATTGAAAGACCGATTTTGCAATTGCCATTTATTAATTCAACTCAGGTAGTACAGGTTGCTACCCATCTGTATGATAATCCGTAAGTGACACATTTGTCTCTGACACGCTAGACATTGTTAAACCCACAAGTAGATCTGTCCTTTTGGAGTCTTCAAGTACCATCAGATGCATTATCTGCTGAAGAAAAATAATTTTAATAATGTAGCAGGGGATAATAGACTGCTTTTCAAATATTTTTAACGTGAAGCACATCAGACAGATGTATCTGTAATGGAAAAGAAATTATCATGTCTCAGAAATCAAGAGAGATGTTTGAGAAGAAAATTGTTCCAGGTTAGTGGATTTTAAGGTGGATTTGCATCATCTTATAAGATTAGTAAATAATCTTCAATAATTCTTATAAGATCTTGAATTGCAATGTGTTGACTCCTCAAAAGCATGGAAAAGAAATAAAGGTACCTTTTTTCTGATTACAACTTAAAATCATCAGAGTGAAAGGAGGAAATACTGCCACAGATCTTCTCAAATGAGCCTCTGATTAGATGAGTGCTTTTTTTGGTATAAAGAAATTGTCATTTATTTAAAACTGTCCAAATAAATTAGAGAAATTTGTTGTTACCTGACAGAATGAGATGAGAACCAGGAACATGTATACTCTGCATATTGTAAACAGATTATTGGAAATTATTAGAGCTGGTGTTACTGATGTCAAAAGAACCTAAGGGTTTGTAATGCAAATTTGAGACAGATAGCTTTCTGTCATCCTAAGACCAGATGTAAAGTTTTATTGAACAAAGTGTAGTACTGATGTTGAACTTCTCAGAGGCAATCCCTCCTAACATACGAGAGCATTATGGGCCCCGTGCAGAGACTACAGAACGTATTAGAAGTAGGAGGATTAGACTAAGCTGACATATATACTTAGTAAGATGCTGTTAAGCCTTTAGAAGTCTTTAACATAAATTTGACTATTTCTTCCTTATTCTCATTCAAATGTGCATTAATACAAATGTGTCAGGATGATTTGCTATACCATCCAGTTGACTAGATTATACTTCCAGTTGACTAGATTATTCTTCCATATAGGAAAGATGAATGTTCATAAGTCATCACATTATGATTTCACAAGCCTTGTTCATAGGATGTATGCGAAATATTTTTGAATATTTATTTGGGAGTAGGAAAGGTCCTACATTCACCAGAACATTATATTACATAATCCCTTTTTAATACTATGGAAAAAATGAACTGGGAATATAAAAAGGCAAAAGAAAACAGGAATAGACAGTCTGGTATCAGCATTAAAATGAATATATAATTAGTTTTTTAAAGTGACTCTACTCTGTAAATGTTTAGGTTTAAAAGGTTCTTAGTACTTATGTGTTTATCAAGTTTCAGTGATACTATAGGTTTTTTAATTCAACTGGACTGTAGAAAATCTTACTTGTAATGGGACTGTTTCTTCTGTTGAAAGAGAGGCTATGGCACTCATTTAGAGTCCTTGCAATGACAGAGTAACACCCTGACGCATGTACAGCATGCAGCTTTTAAACTAAAGATTTTCCATCTGATAAGATTTAAAGTATTCCATTTGTTAAAATACTGCATTATCAACACATTTTCCATATGCTTTCCAAAACACGTAGGGTTTCCAGTACTGACAGATTTGCCTTATGTAGTGTCAATCTAAGAGAAAGGGAAGAACACCAAGAGAAGATACCAAGATGCATTTTTATAATAACACATGTCCATGTGCATTAAAATTTAATACTTTTCAACTAATGTACTTTAAATTCACACTGGAAATTTATTTCAACTAAGCTTATTTGATGGATAGGCCCTTATACACTGGGAAACAATTTCCCATGGGGACAGCTGGAATCTCAGCCACCAGACACTTGTATGTAAGTCTACATGTTCTCATGTGAGTAATCGGTATTTACTCAACAGTTGTGGAGAACTACTTCTGTGAGTAGAAACTAAACAGTCATTAAGAACTCTGTAATGAGTAACAATGAAGGAAGTACATTACTTTTGAAATCAAACTGCAGTCACTAGCTCAAGCTTTGCAGTCACTAACTAATGAGGTATTTGTTGTGACTAACATATACAATTTGGCTGAACAAAAATATTTTTTAGATGTCATGATGCTGTCTGAAATAGGCTGTAAAACTTGAGCTTGACTTTCTACTGAAAATATTAATTTATTCTAAATGGAAAATATGAGAAGAATTGTAAACATGAAAAAAGAGGAAAATCTCACTTTAAATTTCTTGGGTTTCCTGTTAAGAAAATATTGAATTTGCCAAGTACAATAGTTCAAGCAGCAAACCTATACTGCTGCTGCTAAAAAAAAGAAAAAAAGGAAGAAGTTAAATTAATACTTTGGGAAATTAATCACTTTATAATATGCAGAAGTAATCAGGAAATACTGATGTGGTTCTTGAGTGAATTTAAGATGACATGATTTAAATGACATTTTAAAAGGATAGAAATAGCTAAATTTGGTCTTTAGGCACAGAGGTGGCTTTGCAACATTGCTATTGCTACCCAAACTATCCAGTCAAGAGATCTGATATATTAAATGACTGTTAAGGTACTGACATTTTAAACTTCTATTTTTTTCAAGGTTGTGCTGTTATTGCATCTACTGCAAGTCAGTGTACATATTTTTAGCAGAATATCTCATATAAAACTATGGGAAAGGATTTTATGTTTGTTATCCAAGACATGGAGAAATTGTTTTAATATTAATGATGCCTCTCAACTGAATTTGCATAGAAAAGTGTTTTATGCCAGTGAGGCAGCTTAAGGTATATTAGATCCTGCTTTAGGGCAGTGACCTTCTCTCCTTTAGGATGGGAAATTTATTTTTAAAGTGCACAGATACTAGATTGAGAAAAATTCAGCCACTTGGTGCCAAGGCTGGGGAGCAAAGTTAGAACTCACTTTTATTCAAAGTGGACAGCATGTAGCATCTAAAGGTTATGGATTGCACAGTCATACGTAAAAATCTTGACTAAAACTTTAAATGGAAATAAATTCTTTAACTGCTTGACCCAAGACTGATTGAGAACATACCCTTTATATCCTTGACACAGAACACTAGTAATATATTGGTAAGGTTGTTTTAAAGCTATTATGTACAACTTCATATGTCTTTCAGAATTTCTGCCACTAAAATCTAAGATACATTTATAGGTTACTCTAACCATCCATGTTTTCACGTTATGTTGAAGTGCTACTGAACTTCTCACTAAATGAGTTATCTGTGTAGACTTCAATTTTCCTGTTAAAGATTTACCTGTAGGACAGAACAGACCTGTCAGAAAACAGACCATTTGTAGAAAAAGTCATAGATTATAAAGAAGAATTTCCAAAGTTTGCTAACGTTGAAAACTGATTTACTTTCCTCAAATAAGCAGTTTGGAATGTGCTAGACACTTTTTACAGTGATCCAGGCAATGGCTTTGCTGCTTGATGTTAGTTAGTAAGTTATCTCAATAAACACTGGAATTTGTTAAATTTTTTAAGCAATAGACTATAAAATAGAAATCTTAAAAGAATCAAGAAACTTATGGAATGAGAATCTCTTCTGTAATGAGCCAGAAGGGGTCACTTCATAATTACACCTGCAAGGAGTCAGAACGAATTAATACTCTTCTAGAAAACTGGTATCTTCTAGACAGGTGAATGTATACGTGGTCTATCCATGTATGCATAAGTGCCTGTATAAGTGTATAAAATGTATGAAGTACAAACACCTTTCTATGATGTCAAAATTAATTTTGAGAAGCTTTTTTTAGTGTTTTATTGACAGAGAAAAACTACAAAAGCATTTATAACAATGACATCAGGCATGCAATCATAGCCAATTTTGGATCATCTGGCATTTAATATGTGAAAAATATATGATTTGTCTTGCTATCTAGAAACCATTTGTAACAGACTCACTCTTTAAGGACGTATCACAGATTACAATTACATAGGAAGTTTTTCTCTGAGACTGTTTTAACATGCCAACATTTTGGCACCAATTCTGTAATTCTAAGTCAATAGACATGTAAAGAGCTTAGATTTCTAGAGAACTCTTCATAATTTGTATAGATCCAACTCTAAGTTACATTTTATTTACAAACTAAGAAATAAAACTATTACGGTGTTTAGGTGAGTGAAATTACATCTGACATGGGAAGTCTACTGACCTTAAAATAATTGTGGGCTCAAAATGAGTTAGGGATAATGTCATAGCTGCCTCTCCTGTTATTATTTATTCTAGATATTTATTTAGGACCATTGCTTGAAACAACATACTGCAGTAGATGGACCTCTGGTGCGACTAGATTGTCTTTTGTATTTCCTCTTCTTTAGTACCAAAATGCTTGCCATTTGCTCTTTGTCTGGCAAAGCTAAGAAATAGTTCTATGAAAGAAAAGAGTGAATTTTGTAAGGAACAACTGTGTACAGAGTTACATTTCCAACCAATAATGATATAAAACCCAACACTCTAACAGTAGCAGGAAGATCAACGATTAAGTGGATAGATTGCTCCTGGGCAGGTTCCTGGGCTGATTCAGTGTGTCTGCTGTCCCATGGACTGGATGATCCACAGGAGGGTTGAATGACTGCTGGCTGACTGACCATTGTCAGTCATTCTGTGATATAACCTCTGCACTGAGAAGTATTGGTTCAATCTTCTTCTCTGATAACTTTTCCTAACCCCCTTTGAAAGTATTTTTGATTAACAACAGAAGCTGTACTTCAATATTTTTCTTCAGAAAAATCAAGGATTTTTTGCACTGCTAGTATCAACAGCCTGGAAAATGGGTATTATATCTACCGACTGTCAAACTATTAGGTTTGCCAATAACTCTAAATAAACTTTAACTGCAAACTTTCTCTTTGTATTGTTAAGTGACAATTCACATGTGAAGTTAAGTTTTTAAGACTGGAAATTTTCCTGCCCTGACAATATGTATAAGAAACTGACACATCTTTATTCTCAAGGTGTTTTTTTCTCCTCCAGTTTCCTAAGGCTTTTTGATGCATGGCCATATACTTCCATCTCAGGCTTAGGCTATTCTGTTGTGTCCACTCTCCAAAAATTGCCCTCACAACTGCAGTTAAGGTACTGAAATCTCCCCATTGCTTGTTCTACATGCTCAGAGCAGTAATGTTGTAAGTCTTGGACATAAAAAGGGAAGGTGAGGTGTCAGAACTAGCACTGACTGATACCCAAAACCATCAGTAAATCTTATTTGAAAGTCTTCTACTTCCTCTGCAGTTTCTTCTCCTGTGCTTCCTTCTCCAGTATCTCAAAGTTAATTTCTTTCTCTAAGATCTTGCCTTTTGCCAACTGTAGACACCACTGATAGTGCCTATCCGGTTTGGTCAGATGCCTTGACTATCAGAAGACATGCTGAGCTTTCCTCATTAGAACTTTTCATAGAGATAAGCATCTGCTGAAAACCTAGGTTTTAAGGGTTCTAATAAGTTTATATCAATTAAATGGGCAATGGTTTAGATTCCTTTTGAAAACTGACAGTGTCAGCCTTGTTGAAATCCTCTCTCCTGCAAGCAGTAGGACATGGTGTCTTCTCTTCTTTATCCAGATATATCTGTTCAATATATCAGGTGTCAAACACAGCTGTCAGCAGTCTCTCAGCAATGCATGTGAACAGTCTCTGAGGTTATCCAAAATATTTGGTCATCTGCTTGGAGACAAACATGACCTTTTTGTTATCTAATGACATGGAATCATTCTTTACAAAGTTGTGAAGCTAAAAAGGAAATTGAAATAATATCCTGATTCAAACTCCAAATGCAGGCAAAAACTTAACAGTATGAGATGATGCTGCAGCATAGTTTGCTGTAACAGTCTAGATCCTGTCTTTTGTCCGTCTGGGTAATGAAAGCCAAAGGGGCTTCTTTCCTGAAATCCAGAGATAGCTTGGACACAAAGATTATTTATTGCTCAGAGTGAAAAGTGATGAGATGCCTTTGAACTCCATTGTCCATTTGTTTCCCCTGCCCTTGCCCTTTCTCCATACTCTAAGACATCTTTTTAACATGAAGAGGAGGCTTGAAGACAGAAGGCAGGGCAAGGAAGCAAGGCCTGCTTGTACTTCATGGGCATATTTAGAGCAAAAAAAGTCTCCTGTGTTTATTGCCTCTGGTGTGTACTCAATCAAAGTTGGATTGTGCAGCCAAACTTAGCAACTTAAATGCATAGTTTATTGGTTTCATTGTTATTAGTCAAGAACATATCCTCTCCTGTTTTCTTTATGCATCTGGATTTTTTTTTATTGTGGTCTCTTAAATTCTGGAAAAAACTGTGACTGGAAAATAGTCTGAAGGACATCACTTCGTAATTATTGTCTAAATTTTAGAAGTATTACAAATCAGATTTATGATTTAAGTATTTTCTGCATGTATTTTAAAGGAGGGTTTCTTTGTTTTTGAAACTCCTTTCAAAGTTATACTCTGACGTAGAAGCAAATACATAAAAACTATGTTTAGAATCCATAAAAGTACTGTAATTTTGTTCTACCATTTACTGGCCAAAAGTTGGGCTTGAGGTTTCATTTGACTTCTCTGTATAATGATTCTATTACACCAAGAAAAAGTTAAGAAGAAAGTTGTTTTATTGGCTTTTTTCCATCTGCACTGTAACTTGTAATCCAAGAACACAGCTATAACTAACCATTAAATGAAAGTATTTTGCCATTGGCACAATTCATGCAATTAGACTTCACATAATATGTGCAGTCATGCTTTAAATAGTCTATTTTTTCTTAAATTTCTGATAAGTTTAGGTTAAAATAGCATAAACTTATTACATATTAGTGAGAAATTTCCAATCCTTAAAAAAACAAGAAATGAAAAATCTGGTAGGTTTTTTTCCTTGCTTTGGCTTTGCTCAGCCTTTACTATTCATCATATCTACTGTGTTAAAATCCAATTAATAGCTCTAATTCATTTACACTGAAAGCACATTTATTACACAGTCCCTTTAGGCACTTCTTTTCTACTTGCACTGTTAAGTCTGGAGTATCAACATTAGATAATAGGTAATTTTTTTTGCCCATTGTAGCAAATTAGAACATTTCTTCTCTTTCTACATTACTTCTGAATGGCAAGAGTGTAGCCGGGAGGTAGAGGGATGTGAGCTGGCATACCTGGAATACTAAGATAGGATAATAACAGAAGGAGATCACCAAACAGGAGAAAGTCCAAAGAAGCACCACTAAAATAAAAGGTTCCGTGAGTGGCATGTAGAACACAGGACAAATGACTGAAGGAACTGGCTTTGTTCCACCTAGGGAAGAAAAGGCTACGGAGGAAGCAAATTGCAGTCTTTCCTTACCTTAGTAGACATTGCAGAGGAGAGAATTTTTTCCGAGAGGCACCACAACAGCATAAGGAGCAACAGTCACAAGGTGCGGCAGGAGAGATTCCAGTTGGACACAAGGAATGAATTTTTCTCCACAAGAGTGGTTGCATGCTGGTGCAGGCTGCCCCCAGGCTGTGACACCTCCACCTTGGAGGTCTTCAAAACCTGACAGCCACAAGGCCCTTAGAAAACTGGTCAAATGTCTAAAGTTCCCCTTACTCTGAGCATCAGGGAGGTTGGGTTATATGATTTTCAGAGAACCCTACCCACCAGAGTTAGTCTATGATTCCTAAAATTGTTCTATGACTCCATATTATTATTAAATTACAATGAATTGGCTGGCATTTAAATGCAGATTCTGAAAGAAAAAAGACTCTTTCTTTCTGTCACTAATACACCACACTCTTACAAAAGATTACTCCCACTACCTACTTGAATAGGTTTTTCCTATTGGAGCGTATCTTTTAAAAAGAACTGTTTCTTCAGAATTGTCTGGATTCTTTGGTTTTGGTGGGATTTTTTTTAACTCATTTCTCTGTAGTTTGCACATTTGTGCTTTTTTCTTTCCATCTCGTTACCTTAACAGAACTCATACAAGTTCAGAATTAGAATTATTGGGCTGTGATATCTCTACAGTACTTCTTATCACAGTGTAAAATCAATGTGTTTCCAGAGTCTAATTAATTTGATAATGATTGAGACATCTGAGTATGATGAATCCTATTATGAAGTCCAATAGTTATGTTGTCAGTAATGTCATATCTTCCACTGGAAAAACCTTTGTTTTCCTCATTTAAACATATTAGTAGCTGGCTATACCATTTGATATGGGGGATAGATACTAATTTAACTGGGTTTTAGTAGTGTCTGTAAAAGAATTTTAAAATAATAATTTGCAAGATGTAAAATGTACAACTTTTAAAGCTCTAGAGAACTTTAAAACTTTGTTCAAAACTTTTATTCATCAGGATATATTGTCTTTATGAACTTTGCAAATCAAAATTTACTCTCCTTGCCTAATAGTAATATTGCTGCAAGAAGAAGAAAAAAAAATTATCTCGAAGATGTTGTTTCTGACATTTACAGAGTCCTGGCTTGTTTTTAATCCTTCTGCCAGGAATGTAAGAGTCAGTATACCAGATAATGGGATGAAATTAGATGTAAGGAAAATAAGAGTATCTCACCTTTTTACTCTCAAAAATATCACAACCATATTTCATCCATATACAAATGCTTTGGATGTAAATCCATTTGAGATGCACAAGCAGCTTCCTGTTTGTGGTATGGAGGGATTAAGTGACTTCATAACTTCACACCGGATAGCAAAATTATAGAGCTTTATTTTCATGAAGTTCCTGTCTGAAGTTACAGATGCTCAGCACCTCTCAAAATGAGGTGCTGTGCAGAGGCAGCACAATGGTGAGAATAGGTAAGTACAGCCCTGAAGAAGAATAGTTTGTTGAAGTGCATGCCTTGCTCCAGAAAGGAGCCCGAGATCAAATCTGTTTTGAGATTGCTCTTCTACTGGCCATAACTTCATAACTTTAAAATTGTCCAGAGATCTTGTAATTTCCAAGCTTTTATGAAAAGAACAACTAATTGAAGCCAGCCTAAGGCATTTTCTGCAGTTATATACATGAAGATAAATATATTCTAATTTAGCTGATTAATCTATTTTTTCTTTGCATTAACTACAGAGAATGTACTTTGAATTCTTTTGTATTATATCATGTAGCATAACTTACCTGCTGTGATTTTATCAAGTATTTGGGTCACTCAGACTATAATAGCAATATAAATAATAAGAAAAGGGTTTCTATCTTTATATGAGGCTTTTTTAATTTTACTTTTCTTATCTTTTTTTCTTGTGATTGTTTTTAGCTGTGATAGCATGCAAACCTCTTAAACTTTTGATCCTTCAAACATTTGGAAACAGAAATCTCAGCTGTTTAACAGTGCTTTTATTAAAAGAATTGCATGTCATTTTCAGCTTATTTGAGAATACTTTATGCAGGAGTTTTGCAAACATTTAAATTTCATTTTGGTAGAAAACATGCTGTATAATACTTCCTCGCTACAGAAATTAATGCCACAAATTAATGCATTTTTTCATGTTTTTTATGTTTAACAGTTTATGAATATACTGCTGAATATACAGGCTTCAGTATTTGTGAATATACTAAATATACAGGCTGGAAAGCATTCCAGGTGTTCTCATCACTTAAAATATACTCATTCACGGCCAGTAACTATAATAAAAATACTTTATCAGTTCCAAGGTGCATTCATGTCATACTAAAGTAGATCTACTCTACAAAATGATATATATTTAGCTCTGAGCTGGCTAGGAACCCTTGATTAATTATCTTAATCATTGTAAAAGCACATTTCAAAAATATCGAGTCAGTGCCTCCCACTCTGTCATTTAGGAGAAAAAGCAAACAATACACTTACTGTAAGACATTAAGACTTAAATATGACTGCCCAAACATAGGAAGACTTGTTTATTTTTCTGGCACACAAATGAAAACTGTCCAAGAGCTGATGGAGGAGCATCACATAGCAGCCAGGAGGAGCCATGGAATTAGAGGCAAGATCTTGTCCAATTTAAACCAGAAGAATTCTAGCGAGAGACTGCAGTCTCTAGTTCACCCTGCTCTTACATATAATGTGTCAAGATAGATAAAAGAAGCCCAGGTTTCAGCAAATACTGAGAGTCTGAGCTATGAAAATCAAGTCAAGCTAAACACCAAACATCATTAGCTACTGTGCTTTTGGTTTTTAGGTGGAAGGAAATCCTGACCTATTGAAATTAACAGAAATTATTTTATTACCATCACTGGGAAAGATCTTAAGCACAGTTGACTCAGTTCAAAGGCATAATTCAATGCTTCATTTCCAATAGGGACAATAGAAAATGCAAGGGTTCATCTTGAAGTACTCCATTTGCTTGAACTTTTATTCTCCTCCATTTTGGTCTCCTATTCTGTTTTTGTCCTTTCTTTTAACTTCCATTAGTCATTTAACTTCCACATAAGTCATGTCTCAGCCTGAGTCATTAAATACAAGAGTAAAACTTGAAGGCAGGCACAGTGAGCCAAGTGCAAAAAAACAAGATCTAAAAATCAAGAGGCAGTATTCTATAGTTTCTTGATCCAGAAAAAGGAGATGTGACTGACATAAACCAGAGTGTAGGAAGCAGAATAAAGCCAAAGCTTCTGTTTAGAAACATGTTATTCTGTGCTGAAAATACGACTAGTATCAAGAAGTAGTAAGCAAAAACATGTGTACAGAAATTCACAGCTTGGATTCTATTGTGTGTTATTTATTAAATCAGGAGCCACTGATACATTTCTTTGTCCCTGCTTCAGAAGGAAAATAGTGGCATGGAAACAAAAGAAACTTGATAGACCACACACAGTCCACACATGGCATGGACAATGCAATAGATCCATCCTGTTGGTTGCCAATATTTAAAAAAGAACAGGTTTTGTATTAACAGAAGAAAGAGAGGTATCTGGATAAAAAAAAAAATTCATATTAGGTTCCTGATACAGTGAAGTATTGATGTATCTCCTGTGAAGTGCTGAGTGCTGTTTAGTGCCATTGGAATCTCCCTGGACACAGCTGGCCTCTATTTAGAGTCAGCAGCCAGAACAGCATAGCTTTGATGCAGGAGAGAAGTTCAGCTTTGCCTTGGTATCAGATTCCTAAGCAAACTCGAAACTACTTCTGAAGCATTATGGAAGTCAGTGATTATTCAGCCACAGCTTGAATGCTAAAGTACAAAATTTGGGTTTAATTTGTTGAGGGGTTATAAAAACAGTGTCACCTCTCATCATACACCACCATACTTAATTTTTAATTTATAATAATGGGCTGGTTTTTCAGGTAAAGAGAACATCTCAATGCCATTGATTGAGTAGGCTTGGATTGTTGTCCCCTCTATCGCTGGCCTTGTGGAGTTTGTCCATGACTTCAATACATGTTTGTGTAAGATCAATAGATATAAAAGCAATCCTACACAGGACTTGGTGTATGTGTATTCAGGGCTTTGCCCTGCACAGAATAGGCTTCTTTCATGTTGATTCCATGATATTGTAACATACATTTTAAAATTTAGCAAAATAGCAGAGAGAAAGAGCAAAGAGATGTGATACTTTTTTCCTGGATTCTTGGTGAAACATCACCTTTTAGGCTGAAAACAGAACATGAAGCAGCCTCTGTACATTCACTTCATGTTACATAAATTTGACCTATAGCAGCGTAACTTAGCCTTTTGCTCTTTATATAAAGTGAACAGAGAAATGGTGTTATTACTTATACAGTTCCTATAGTAAACCACGTATTATCAATTAAGAACAGCAAGATTATATGATTAGAAATACTTATGTATTTGTACATAAGTACTGCAAAACACTCAATGTGGTTTGCAATGCAAACTCTAGTGACATGTCTAGGATACAAAATAGCCATTAATTATTATTACATATTTTCCAGAAAGTCTTTTAGAATAAAAAATGAAATTGAACACTTAAGAAAATATGTGGGAGCTGTAGTATGTGTATGTGTATGCAGTATGTGTACCGTGTTATCTTTTATTAGATTATACTGGCACCAAGGGGGAAAAATCTTTAAAAAAAAGATCAAAATATGAAAATAACATCTACAGCTTTATAAATTCTTTGTGTATGTGTGCATGCATCATAATAATTGACCAATTTGAAATAGTATTTATTTTTAAGATATATAAATTAATATCTTTAAGAAAATTTCACTACCAAATGTGGCACCAGTTCAATACATATGCATATACCTAATCCACTCATATAAATGTTTATCTTCTTTTTTGATCTGAAGCTCACATCTAAAATTATCTTGCTAAAGGCAGCCCCATATAAAGACTGGGAAACAATAAAAATCCTACAACAAACTTTTAACAGGCCTGAAGAATTAAGTATCAAATAACCAGAGGATTGTGATCACTACTTTAAACCAGAAGTGAATATCAGAAAATGAAATTAAATATAAAAATGTTGCACTGTTGCATTGCCCACATAAGCACAATTTATATATGAAATTTACCCTTAGAAATGCATTCTGTATAATTAATCTATTTTGGGTAATTAATTATTATCAAAATGGTCATGCTACAGTAAGATGCATCAATTATTTTTGTTTTCTTGTTTAGAAGCATAGTAGGTTTTTTTTTTTACTTCATATGTCTGTATGGGTTTTTTTAAAATATTGGTATTTTCTCTGTATACTTTTATTATTTTCCTAAATTATAGTAATCTCACTTTCCTAACATTAAAAGAAAAGGTATCTTAAGCTTTTCAATGCTGCTCAGCCAAATTAAGTGAATACTGACATTTAGTAGCCTGGCAGGATGCAAAGATAAAGTATGTCAGTAAGAGTAGATGTTCAGGAGAAACTTTATTTAGTGTATCATTTCCTTCCTTTTAAAAAACTAAGATAACCTACAGCAAATTCTTCAGTGTCAATAATCCAGTTTTTCTAATATGAAGCTTTTCATCTACTTTTAAGTTCATTAAATAACATTTACAAAATTGAAATGTACAGCTTTCAGATATGGCTATTACTAAAGCTGAAATAGTATTTAAAGTACTTCCACTTGTTATAGAAATTTAATTTTTAATGACTCTACTAGAAAAATATGTAAACCTAGGTATTTTAAAATATTATCTAATAGATTATTATCTAGTATTTTGTCTTGTTATCGTTATTTGAGTCAGTTTGATTTTTCCAGCTTGGAATATCAGACTAGACATGAAGGAGTAGGAACAGTTTTACACGTTAAAGAAAGTATATATGTATATATGTATATACATATATATGTATATTTATATATATTATGTATATTTATATATATAGGTGCACATGAATATTTTATTGCTGCTCGCTCTCTTCCAAGAAAAGTTTCCTCTTGTCAGTCAGTCAATCCTAATATCATGTTAGAATAGAGAAGATATTTTGAAGTACAGACTTCTTTTCCTTCATGCTGTTTTAACTGATGCTGTTTATATGTAGGTAAAATGAAGCCCTTTGTGGTTATATTTAGCTTAAGTACTAAGCTTTTCTTTTTACCTTTGTCTTGCTGAGCTCCTTAAGATTTTCTGGGGGTTTTGTGTGTTGATTATTTGCCTAAGCAGCCTGCTGTCACTTTCTTCCTGATGTTTTAAGAAATTTCAGATATTTTCTTCTAAGGCAGGATTCAGGCTCAGTGATTTTACAGACCATTTAAAGTTTCTAGTATTATAAAGTATATCTCAAAGATTTTATACTTCAGTTTTCACACAAAATGTTATTTGCATCTCATTGCAGCTCTGCAAACTCATCTTGGTTTCTTCCTAGTTTGCAGTGTCTAGCATTTGAAGTGTTCTGTCTATTCATAAAATAGGAATGGCACTGGCAATATCTGCTGAGGGGTCTCCAAACTCATTTTTCAATGCACCAAATTTTATGTTGGAGAGACTATATCAAAAAAGGAGAAAAAAATTTTGTCCCTGTACTGTTGATGTTGTACTTCACAGGCTATTTCTTATCTATTATTTTGCCATCCATTTCATTACAGGAAACTAATAGGAGATGCATAATTTTTCTTGCAAAGGTTAGATTATATAAGAATGAAACAACTCTACTTGATTTTCATATAATTGCAAGTTAAATTGCAAAACTGGAATTTTGTATCTTGAACAATCAGATTCAACACTAGAGCTCTTGATACAGTTCTCATGGAACAACCTTTCCCCAAAATTGTTCACTTCCACTAAAAAAACAGACTTACAGACACACTGTAATCCTCAGCCAGTATTTTGTGAACAACTGCTGCTGTTCCTGCAGCAACACTTGTTAGTTTTACTAGTTGTGCTAAATTTGCAAAGTGACACTTCCATGTTAGCTCATTTGATAAATAGCCTTTGACCAGATATGAATCTTTCATCTCCTCCTAAAGGCTAAACATTTCTGCATGTTTGGAATTAATTGCATTATCTTCATTAATCTGTTTCATGATCTTAAAGTTCCTACGGGTGTTTTAATCTGGTGTTTGAGGTGACTTTCTTAATCAACCCCAAGCTTCATCCTGTAGTTGTGAACTGGAGTTGACTAGTTCACTAGGTTGACTTAAAGCTGTTTGACTGTGATTGTTGTTGCTTGCCTTCTTTATGGATCACAGATTTTATGTTAGATAAAACCCATAAAAAGTCAAGTAATGAACAGGAAAGAGACGGAATTTATCTAAAATTTGTAAAACCTTTTATTGTCCCTAAAAGCATAATCATGACCTTCTGCTGAAGTGGATAGAATTTGTAGCCACAGGGAACCTTTCACATAGATTTCATTGCAAGATTGAAGCTAAAATGAAAGGCCAGATAGTTCACAGTCATTCTGCAGGCTGTGGACCAAAAAATTATAACTACTGGAGTAAGTTCAAACTGTTAGCGATTAAAGAAAGACTGTCAACTTGCTCAGTGTTCTGTCCATGCAGAGCTTGTTGAAAATTCATTAAATTCAGAATTAGTGACATTTCCAGGGTAATATACAACTTACTGTAGCAAAGAATTACCTGGAAGTAGCAATTCAACTATTCTGACTTTTTGCTAATTAGCAAAAAGTTAATTGTATTATGGACTTCCAGTTTTATTCCTCAACTGTTTCTTTAGTAGTCATGTGTTTATGTACAAATGTTTTTAATATATGCCACTATTACCAACTTAAAATCTAGTTTTTTCTTTCTTACGTATTCTTACTAAGAAAAAGAAGGTTCTAAAATTCCCAGTTATGTTTTCCATCGTGTGCCTTCAGAGGCCATACTGGTGTCTTGTTGGGATTTTGTAAGCAGCAGTTTTAGTGATGAAAAAAAAATACACCTAGCTGTAGTACTTTTTATGTTTTGATCTCAGGAGACCTGAGAAAAGAGTTTAGTATCATCACCTCAATTTTACTGAGAAGGAACCTGGAGACAAGAGGAGGAGGTAATGACCTATTCAGGTTTTCTCAGTAAGCCTGTGACAGAAATTAAACCTTTGTCTCCTGAATTCTAGCCAAATATTTTCTCAAGCCTACTCTCCTTCTGCACAGGAGTGCAGATTCCAAAATGCCAAAAAACATAAAAAGCAGACAATGTAAAGAGGAGTAAATGAACACAGAGTTCACAAAATCCTGGCTCCATTTGAGTTGGTGGCAAAACTACCTTCAGCTTTTATGGAGTGAGGATTTTCATCAAGTCAGACCATTTTGTAAAGAAAATAGTGCCATATTTACACTAATGGGTCTTTCAGATCTAATCTATTTCCTTTCTAATTACATACAGTGTGAGTTGCCATAGGTACTCTAATTAAACTTGGTACATAATTTGCTGTCAGCTTATATTTCTGAACCAGACCTTAACACCATTCTTTGAATTCCTTTTGCTTCAAAGAAAAAAATAAGTACTGCTTAAGCTTGGGTTTTGTCGTCATTGTTCTGATGAATCTGTTTTCTTGGTTTGGTTCCTTTGCATTGTCATTATATAGGTAGTATTTTATCTGTTGGTGGCAAATTTCACTGTTACTTATAGATACAGTTCAATAAAATATATTTTCATTTGTATTGTGGCAAATGAAGTTGGATGAGGAGAGATATCTATTGAAATTTCTAAGTGTGTTTTGGATTTAGAGCATGCATGTTTGCTATTAAATATTACTGATAGCTTTAAAGGTTACCACAAGTTAATTTTGCTCAGTAAGTAGTGAACTTAATAACTTGTGAATTAGTAATTAAAAGTTTACATGAAGAACATGTTTTGCTCCTGACAGTTAAATCTGGGTTAGTTGCTATGGCTATTCACTGTCTCTGATTTATTTTTTGATTTTTTATATGATTAAACTGAGCTTTTTCCTCCTTCAGATAATAGTCTGGCAGTGGGTAATAAGAAGGCACTGAGACATAGAAGGCAGGGAAGTGACTTTGTGGCAAAAATTAAATAATTTGTAATCAATGGGAAGGAATTGGTCTCTGAGTAACCAGTGTCTTTTAAAAAGCCAGAGAAAAAAAGTACTTTTATTTCCTTAATGTTTACAAGGAAACTTAAAAATGGCTGAAAGCAGTGAAGTCCATATAGTGAACTGTCATACAATCATAAAATAGTCTCATGCACTATATTGATGTTGATTTAAACAAAGTCACTCAGGAGGGCCAATGTTTTCTTAACAAATTATTTCTTGAGGACAATATTCCTCCTTTCTCCTTTTAAACTACTCATCACCCTCAGAGAATCCTGGCTAGTACCTAACAGAAATTAAAGTGGTTCCAAAACGAATGTGGCTTATTATTGCTAACAGGAGAGCCTACTCTATTTGGAGAGAAATGGTGGCTACGGTTTAAGACAGGAAATGCTTATGAGAGATGAGAGAAATTCCACTGACCATTGAATAAAACTGAAGAGGGAAAAAGAGGACAAATCTGAGGTATAACAGCCATTTTAAAGTAGTGGCAGTTTCCTGAGAAACTGCCTTCTTTTTCAAACTTTAGAGAAGAAAAGTATTCATGAACTGTGCCTGCACCAAATCACAGTAACTTTTCCAACACATCACCTCTGAAAATGTACTGCTGCAATGTTAGAACAGTAAACTGAAAAACAACTGATACAAAAATTAAACTCATCAGCTTGTCCTCCAAAAGTTAAATTATTATTGGTTTTATATGTTGTGCCATGGACCACACAGGGCACATGTTTCATTTTTCTTTTGACAGCTTGGATTCAGTAGTTTGGTGTATTTTCTAACAATGTGTTTGCCATAGGGAATATTTCATTCTACAGAGCTGACATAATGTTGAGCAATAAAAGGTCTTGGCTTACACAATATGGGTAAAACTGTGCTAAAAGTGGTACATACTACCTGTCACATGGTAACAGGAATTCAATATCATGTCAGTAAATGAATTTATACATAAACAATGATATATAGTCTACTCTTACTATGAGAGAATTAAGCCTTGCTTATTAAAATCATTTTAGTGGCCGATAAACACTAAAGACAGAAATTAAGCATTTTTGAGAATACTGTGGCTTTAGGCCAGATTTGTCAATTGTTGCATATATAAGACTAATTTTGCAAGTAAATCACTAGCAATGTATGCACATGACCTACAGTCAAACTCATGAAATAATACTGGTAAAGTGAAATTATATAGGCTGTGCTCTAAGAATTCATAATAACAGTAGTGTAACCAGTGGAGCATTATCAAAAGTCACTATTGTGATTGCATTGCATACCTTTAAGTCTTACTGTCAGAACTAATGTTAAAGTCATACTTCCATTGTCCACTAGTACAGATGTGTCAAACATAGTATAGTACAAACATACGCCAAACTCTCTCTCTCCCACAGAGTACATTGTGTGATATTTTTTCTTAACATAACAGACCAAAGCTAGCAATGTGAACAGTGTGCCAGTCATTGGCATTGAGTGAGGATATCATATTAATTATACCAGTATTTAAAGAAAATTGGTTTTACAATGAGGGTGGTGAAACACTGGAACAGGTTGCCCAGAGAAATGGTAGATGCCCCATCCCTGGAAACATTCAAGGTCAGGCTGCATGGGGCTCTGAGCAGCCTGATCGCATTGAAGATGTCCCTGCTTATTACAGAGGCGTTGGACTAGATGACCTTTAAAGATCACTTACAACTATTCTATAATTCTATGATAAAAATTGAAAAACTCCTCAATCTCAGAATGGTTCTTGCTAAAAGCATTTAATTTTTAACAAGTAATAAGTCCAAATAGTTGAGAAGGCACATAATTGTCAGCATTCAGACATCTTTTATGTCTGACACTATTCTGTATGTATATAAGGACATGATAATTTCTTTTTTGATATTAATGACAAGAGAAGGTTAATATAGGGTCTCTATGCAAAATTATCATGGATTTCCTTTAACATTAGGGATGCCTTTCCTCGAGTTATGTTGATGCAGGATAGCTTTGTTTTGCTGTGCTCTGGCTGGCTGACTTCATCTAGAAGACATTTTCATTGATTCAAAAGGTAACAGAGAACTATCCAGATTGAAAGACCTGATTTTAATTGATGGCTAATCAATTTTGAACCAAATCAGACTTAAAAACAAAACCTACCAGTTGGGTTGTCCTATTTTGATCTCTTAACATAGGTTGGCTTTGTGAGGTTTGGTTTTATATGCAACACCAGCTAATATAGTTGCTTTTTCTAGGTAGTTACAGCTACATCTAGGATGGCATAGTGCCAAAAAACATTCAGAGTTGTCACCATTCTCTGTACTGTCCTATGTAGTTCCTCTCTGCAGCACTTTGTGCAGTCTGCAGGAGGCTTTTGAGCTGGACAAACTAGTGGGTCACTTAAGCCAAACTCTCATCTGTATCAGGTGTATTTGTTTTTTTCAGTGCTTGCTGAAACCTTGTTGCATGGTCTTGGGGTCTTGATGACCTCATTGAAATTGCTAGTTTTACCATTGACTTCAAATGCAGTCAGAATTATTTTCTTTAATTGTGTTCCAAATTTAAAATATCTTTTTTGCAATTCTTGTCTTGTTTTGTTTTTTGCCAAAACCAGATTAATAAGTTCAGCATTAAAATCATCACAGAATCCCATGTGATGGCAGTATGTGTGAGGGCAGTTTGTGTGAAAGGAGAGAGCTCTCTAAACTGTGCAGATCGCAGTGATCCACCTACAAGTGTCCCCACTCCAGAGATACAGTAGTTTGCTGTAAGAATGTCTTTTCTTTAGCACTCTTCTGTGGCTACACACCTCTGCAGGCTACAAGCATGACCTTCCGTAGTCATGCTGCTACTATTTGTTCATTCAACTATTTAAAGCTCTTAGTTAAACCCCAGAATACAAGTGGCAACCCGTTCCACCAAAATCCTTTCCCCACCTCCCAGCTCTGCAATGTTTAATAAGATTCTGTGCCAGTAATCCTGTAAATGTAGGAAATATATTACTGTGAGTTAGTGCCTCTTGCTTTCAAAGGTTTACTTGGTGCCACTTAATTAATAATTGCATTAGCTACAGCAGAGTCAATATATTAGTCTTCCCTAGATTTGGTTATTTAGGGCTAAATGTGCATATAGCTTACCTAACGGTGTGTGTATTAAGTGCTTGCTGCATAAAAAATTACTTTCTGTGATTCATCCATTGAACTACATCAGCTACACACTGCCCACCAAATGTCACCACTGAGACTGCCTGTGATGTGCATATCCTTTGACAGATTTAAATAGCTTCCTTTGTTTTAATTAACCTGTCAGAGAAAGTTTCTTCGTTTCCAACACTTAAAATTAAACTTGGCCTAAAGACTAAATTTAGTCCTGCAGCTGTAAAAGATTTAAAGCCCAATCACTTTCACAAGGGTTTTGAAATGCTCTCTTGCAAGCATAAGAGGCAGACTACATAGTAGCACATCTGAGTAAGAAACTTCCAGTTTATATTGTTGCTTTTCTGATTATAACTGTTTCTAATCTATTTCCTTTAAAACAGCTTCCAAGCTAGAATCACCGAGTGTCAAACTTCTGTATTCTGGACCTTTTTAAAATTAAACTCTTCTGAGCAATGGGAGTGACAAGGAAAGGTTCACTAGACAAAGACATTGTAATATATCTTTAAATAATGCATGTCTAAATCATTCTGCTGCTACAACTGTTACATTTTAGCTTTATTGTCTTTTATGAACATCAGTTAAATTTCCACTTGAAGCTGGTGTTTTGAGACTGGAAAACCATTCCAGAAGAATTTGAAATAGGAAGGATTAGCTGATCATTTAATCTAAGGGACTGTGCAATGAAGTTGTTTGCAGTAATAACTCATTTAATGAGAGGTCCATCTAAATTCCTTGTTGCTGTTATAAAAAAGAGTTATGTAACTCACAGTTGCCTGGACAGCTCGGATAAGATCAATTTTGTCTAACTACCTAAAAGAAGTTAACTGTTTTGTTTAACCTAATGACCTAGGTCCTTTGTGTTGGTTGACAGACACCTCCAAGGGACCCTTCATCCTATTTTAAAATGGGCTTAGTAATCTCTTGGAAAAGAGGGCCGTTTTTCATCAGATGTCTAGCTTTTAAAACATTAAATTACATGAGCACAATTCCGTCTTAAATTTAAAACAAAATCTGTTGTTGGTGCAAACCACTGGTTCTGAATTGGAATTCTCCTATTTTAAAAATTGTGTTTATCACACTCATGACTAATATTAATGAATCTCTGTAAATTCTTGTAAAGTAGTCCTCCTAGATGCAATCAAGTCAGAATTAAAACAGTAATTTTCAATAGTGTGAATTGTGTCATTCATTTCATTGGACATATCATTTTAGTAGATCTGTGCTAAAACCTAAAGCTGTCGCTACAGATATCAGCCCTACTTAGTGTTCTATGTCTGATTCTTTTAGAGAAAAACTCAGCTAATAGCTTTATTCTCCATCTCAAACAGCCTTAGTGTTGTCTCTGTCATCTAGCTGCCACATTTCACAGCCATTCTGACTGCTTAAAAACTGTGTATATGTAAAAAATACCCAGGCCCTGAAAATGTGGCAGTAGTATAAATTACATTAATTTTACACTTGACTTTTCTATAGTATATCTGATTCTTTATTTTGTAAGGTTAAATAATACATTTCATTAAGGAGCTGCAGAATTCCAGGCATGAGAATATACTAGGTTTTGATTTTAACATGCCTGTACAATTGATTTGTAACTATTTAAAAGCAAAAAAAATAATTAAGTGTTATCACTTTTAGCGCATGATTATATTCATCCTGTAAACTCCTTATTATTCATATGCAGAGGGATGTGTCCAATTATTAAGACCCCCAGGATTTGATTGATAGAATAATCTGCATTTCTAAAGAAAAAATAAGCAGTAGGGTATTTAATTCTTAAAAGAAAAGTTGTGATGCACGTCAAAGAATCACTGACTTAGTTTTAAAAACAGTATCTGCAACTTGGTTGTCCATTGGCTGGTTCACTGCTATATCTGTAATGTACAGTCTTGATCTAATAATTGCTTATTATGCAGTTGTTTATCAGCTCATTTGAAACATCCTGAAATTCAGTCTAGCTCAGCAAATTGCTGTGCTTAAGGCATTTTTACATTCTAGGAAATTATAATATCCCCAGAAGGCAAAGAATTAATAATAAAAATCCTCTTTTGTAAAAGATTATCATAGCAGAGCAAATGGAGCAGATCTTTCCTATCTTAGTGCATTTAATATTCTCATTTTTTTCTACAAAATTTTGATGGAAAGACTATGTGGGGATCACTGTTTTATTAACTTGTTAAAAGATGAATTTACTGAACCAATGCAGCATATTGATTTGAGTGTCTGCTATATGGAAAAGCAGCAATAGTGATGGATGACTTCTGGACATTTCCATATGGAAGCTAGCTCATTCTTTAGACATTTTGTGATCTTGATTTATCTCTTTAGGCTGGCACTAAGGAGTTAATGATTAAAATTACAAGGAGGCTTTCTTGTTTATTACTTACAAGTTTTTCCTGCCTTCCAAATGATTTATTTTTAGTATGCCCACCCTTATTGAATACTTTGTAGAGGATTACAGACGCAAATCCACAGTTTGTCTCATTTTATTTGAAACAGTATTCTGGCCAGTAGATTTCTGGTTTGATAGGCAATAAACAGAAATTAGAACATTACATGCAGCACATTTTTCATCGGTTCTCAAATATTATTCAACTGATTAAGCGTGCAACCATCTCTGGAGTGGAGGAGCGTAATCTAGTTCATAAAATCCGTCCTATAATACTGATTGCTTGATCTAATTACCTTTATAGTTGCAAACATACAAAGGTAAATATCACAGCTAAGATATTTAAAGAGCAGGAGAAAGGTAGCAATCAAACCAAACTGAGTTGCAATCCTCTAGGTACTTTTCTTGAAGTTTTCAAGTCCACAAGCATACCTGTCTTCGAAATTTTATTCTTTGCTTTATATTTTGAGGAAAAAAAATCTGACTGCTTAATATAGAAATTCAATGCTGGTTTTATTTCCATTATTCATTTTGGCATTGCATGATTCAAGCATCAGATAAAAACCAAAGATCTCAGAGAGTATGCAGGCATCTGTGGTCCTTCACCCTATAAAGTGAGTGATCCATGCAAGCAAGGGCTGAAATCATAGCAACACAATTCAGAAATTAATCTTCATATATCTGCACTCTGGAAAAGTTTGCAAGTTTATTTCTCATCTCACTATGTTGTATCTCTTAGAGGTCCCATCCTTTCTATTAGGAACTCTTAATCATTTAGGCAAAGAGTCTTTTAATTAGTAACATTTAGACTATACAGTTAAGTGTCTATAGGAATTAATTATGTATTTTTTGGGCCAAGCCATCAGAAATATCTTCTGAAAGTTTTTATCAAGCCTATCCTTAGATTCTGTACCACAGATAATTGAAGTTTTTATCCTGAGTTTCAAAAATATTAATAATTACAGAAATGGAAACAGGAGTAAATTAGAAGTAAATGTAGCATTTTCAACAGTAAAATTTACTTCTGACATAAATTTAGATCACTATTTATTATTTTTATGTAAACTATCAGCAAAGGGGCTTTAGAAGTAGCAGACTTGTATGTTCTTGTGGATATACAGTGACCTACTTTGTAGACATGGACAGAACTGTGTCTTTAAAAGTATTTAAAGTGGGTCTCTAATGTAAAACATAATTTAAAAGAGTCTTATTGAAGGATGCATTGAAGCAGCATCTTTTACATAAGCTCTTATATATACTAAGGCAGTAACAATTATTCATCAAGCTATCTCAAAGCATTTCACAAAGACAGAAAAGTATTTCTTCTACTCTACAAAATGGAAGTATGAAATTCAGAGTTTAATTTTACAAAGCATCAAGTATTTCAGTTGCTTAGAAACACAAAAATGAGACCCAAAGGTCCTGCCTAACACTTAAGGAGACGTGTCTTTACAGCACTGGAGCCTTGCAATATTAAATAAAGTACACCTTTATACATGCTCTTGAAGTCAAAGAGGTTGACCAAGGTCTTACAGCAACTCAGTGGCTGCACTTGAAATGGCATTCCTGTCCCTTGGATCTTTATGCCAGGTCCTTTTCCCTCAACCATCACTTCATCAATGCAATGGCTGAAATGTGAGATCATCATTGTTTTACCTATACTAACATTGAAGTCACAGGTGAGGGGAACTGAATATGAAGAGGGTGTTCATCTGAGGAACTTTCACAAGATGAGCAGCATGCAAGTGAGCCAGAAGTGTTTTATGACACATTCAGAACCTGAATTACAGTTTTAGTAATCATCAGTTCCCCTTCTTCGCTGTCATTTCTTTATTTAATATATTGCATGGAAGAGACTTATCTTGCAAGTTTTATAAGCTTGCAATAAAAATATAACAACTGTTGTATTAAATTATTTAAGTTGTAAACCATTGTAAAAAGCAGAAAAAGTTATATCGATGTAGAGATAGAAAAAATTATGATGGAGTATAAAATATATTTTTCTGATTACTACAGAATTTTTGTCCAGTGTAGCATATTGTAAATCCTTGGCTGACCTTAAGAATGAAACTGCATGTAGATTTTTGTAAAGAATTGTGGCAAGTGGTTTAAGAAAAATGAAGCTAAAATCAGGTATATAATTTAAAAACAAATCAGCAAAAATGTGACAGCAAAAGAAAAATATCTAATAGGTCAAAAGAGAGTATAGTGGCAAAGTGAAGGATCACTGAATTTAAAACTTCCAGATTTCCCCTGAGGGAAAGCTAGAATTCTGGAGGAAATGGATAACCAAATTTGTATTTTAAGCAACTAGATTACTATTTTATTCTTTTGTGCTATGCCTTACTAAAGAGATGTGCTAATAACCCTGAATCTGGCTGTATTGATGTTAGTAGCATTTGAAAGTGCTAGATTTACCAAAATTGGTTGGTAAATTACAAACAGAAACATTTTCAGGAGGACACAAATATATTTAGCTGAAGTTCTATACATGATAAGATCTATTTAATTTTCCTTTCTTCTGCTTCTTTGCTCTTGGTAAGTCAAAAATGAAATTGATTAAATGATGATTAATCATAATCATCATTATCCTTTAGCATCATCATTTCACCTTTTTATCTTACCAGATTCTTTAGGATTCTTAATGACCCCAAGTGTTCTTGTGGTAAGTTGTAGATTTGTTTCCTTTGCCCTGCAAAGTGATTTGGCAGAAATTCAGATCGTATTTTGTTGCCTTCCTTTCTACCAACATGTGCTTTCTGCAAAAAAGAAAAAGAGGTGATGGCCTCATTCTAATGAATCATCCAAGCAGTGGTGTAATTGAAAAACTGCCTTGCAAAAGAAGCCTTTTTAAAAGAAATGCCAACTCATTCAGCTACTGTAGAGTAGAAAATGCTGGTAAGACCACTCTAGTGGTGATGTTCCAGGTATGATTTCCCTGACAAGTTACTGCCCATGGCATAAAGTATGAGTGTTGACCAAAGAGAGAGCTGTGTGGGCCTCTTAGCTTTACTTTAAAACTGACATCTCATCTTGAACAATTTATTTCCCTCTAGCTGTACTGCAATATTGTTAAAACCAGATCTCATACTGCACTTCACATCTTTAAAACAGAAGGAGGCACAAGGATAAATTACATTTCACTGTGCCTTATAGGCTGAGCCTCTGTTTGTGGAAAAGATAAAGGTCACCCTTCCATCACTGGCACTTCATGTTTCTTAAAAGTGGTTAAAGCATCACATACGTTTTTCTTCTGAGCATTTTCAATTTCATTAATCCAGTATCTCTTTGAGCTAAAATACTTCTTGATGGCAATGTGGTTTAAGGCTCCAGAAACGGAAATTCCTGTCAAAAGAACCAGTGTTCCAGCAGAGGAGCTGTCAGTGCTGCTGACTGACTGGTCACCTGTGGGTTCAGGCTCACCTGAAGGGTCTGGGAGCTGGGGGAACCTGGAACCCCTAAGCAACAGCTCAGATCTGGGCAGCTTTTCCATTTACTGCTGGCCAATGCTGTGTACTTTACCTGTCACACAAAATGCAAGAGTTAAGGAAAGCAGTGCAGTTTATATAATCCCAAAAGGCATTTTCCAAAAGTGTTTTTTTTTAAAAAAACAGGTGTTTAGGACCATGTATTTTGGTGATGAAACATTTTTCTTTTTTTAAATATATATCTATGTGTGTGATAACTTTATTGCAGACATTTGTGATACACTGTGGTATAAAATATATAGCAGTGTTTAATAAGAAATCATAATACAATTAGATGTATTATGATTGTATCTGCCCTGTGACAGATATAATAGACTATTTTGTCATAAAGTCCACAGGTAATTTTCAGATAACCTGTAAACAACTCCACCTGTTGATGGTGGAAGAAGAGCAGAGAAATTGTTTAACAACAGAGCAGGCGGAACATGTACTGCACTGCTCTTCTGGGACTGTGATTTTAACTTCCAGAGATCCAAAAGCAGTCTGAGCAAAAGGACGATTGAGTTCTTTGCCCCTGTACTGTTGTTTGGAAGCGTCCCCACTTTGGTGTCCTTTCAAGAGAAGAGTCAGAATTTGAGGTCAGTTGTTGACTTGTCTAGAAATTTTAAAAAATCATGTAATTCTTGCACAATTTGCTATGGCTCACTTTCCTTCCTGTCCTGTGTTCCTTTTCAGCTCTCAGGTTTTTTTGTTGATGGTAAAATCTTGGTGGTAGGCTTGGTGATGGTGTTTATAAATTATCACAGAATGAAACAGGTTGGAAAACACCTCTGAGATCATCGAGTCCAACCCATGACCCAACACCACCCTGTCAACTAGACGATGACACTAAGTGCCACATCCAATCTCTTCTTAAATACCTCCAGGGATGGTGACTTCACCACCTCCCTGGGCAGCCCATTCCAATGTCTGATCACTCTCTCTGTAAAGAATGTCTTTCTAATGACTAACCTAAACCTCCCCTGGCACACCTTAAGACTGTGCCCTCTTGTCCTACTGCTCGTTGCCTGGGAGAAGAGACCGACACCCTCCTCACTCCAGTCTCCTTTCAGGTAGTTGTAGAAAGTGATGAGGTCTCCCCTGAGCCTCTTCTTCTCCAGGCTAAACATCCCCAGCTCCCTCAGCCTCTCCTCATAGGACCTATGCTCCAGCCCCTTCACCAGCCTCATTGCCCTTTGGACACTCTCCAGCACCTCAGTGTCCTTCCTAAACTGAGGGACCCAGAACTGGACACAGTACTCAAGGTGTGGCATAACTAGTTCTGAGTACAGGGAAGAATCACTGTCCTGGTCCTGCTGGCCACACTATTCCTGATACAGGCCAGGATGCCATTGGCCTTCTTGGCCACCTGGGCACACTGCTGGCTCATGTTCAGCTTCCTGTTGATTAGAACCCCCAGGTCCCTTTCTGCCTGGTCACTCTCCAGCCACTCTGCCCCCAGCCTGTAGCGCTGCAGAGGGTTGTTGTGGCCAAAGTGCAGGACCCGGCACTTGGCCTTGTTAAACATCATACCATTGCATTCAGCCCATTTATCCAACCTGTCCAAGTTGCAGAGCCCTCCTACCCTCCAGCAGATTGACACTCCCCCCCAATTTGGTGTCATCTGCAAATTTGCTAATGGTACACTCAATCCCCTCATCCAGATCATCAATATTTAACAGGACTGGGTCCAACACTGATCCCTGGGGGACACCACTGGTGACTGGCTGTCAACTGGATGCAGCCACGTTCACCACCGCTCTCTGGGCCCGGCCCTCCAGCTAGTTCCTGACCCAGCACAGAGTGCCCCTGTCCAAGCTGTGGGCTGCCAGCTTTTTCAGGATAATGCTGTGGGAGATGGTGTCAAAGGCTTTGCTGAAGTCCAGGTAGACACATCCACAGCCTTCCCCTCATCCACCAGGCGGGTCACCTGGTCATAAAAGGAGATCAGGTTGGTAAGGTAGGACCTGCTATTAATTATTAATTAGGCTATTAACAACTTCAAGTTAGAGCAAAAATGACTTGCAGCTCAGATCACTATGTGGTCAAGTTTCAGACCCTTTTTATTTTTCATTTTTCTGTTGGTTGACACAGCCAAATGACTCTCCCAGCCTCCTGTTCCCAATTTTGTAACAAGCTAGGACCTCAGATTACACAGGAAGCACTAGCAGTGCTTTTGGTCCTTGACTGTAGAGAGTAAGAGGGTGCTGATATCTTGGGTCACTGCCCAAGATATATAGGACTGCCCAAGATATAGGACAAAAATCCAATTAATGTCAATCTGCCAGATGAAGGGAAGGTAGTAGTGTGGCTGTCAAGAGCCACAAACTTCTGGGTGGTTGACCAGCAACCTCTGGCAGCAGAATTTCTCCATTAAAACAGAAGCTGGGTTTTGTTACACCTCTAAATACTAGTCTACCCTTTCTTTTAGCCTGCTCTGGCTAATTTTGCATAAGTTGTCAGTTGCAGCAGTAATGAAATTTTAATCATTTGTTGACTCGGGACGAAAGGCAGTGAATGCCATGACCACTCTTTGTACATATTCCAGGCAGCTTTGATTAAACTGCGCTGTGAAGCCAGACCTGGATCAATATGAGTGATCTTCATCAACCTAATAATGTATTTAACATGTTTGGTACACTTGTATCTGTTTCTGTTACAATATACTGCTTACATTAGTGTAGAAGATTGATTTAAAACTTCAGAGTTCTTTACAAGGATAACCATTAGAAATAACCTCATTACTTTATATGATACTATATATAAATAAGTAATCTACTGTGCAAGCTCCTCAGCAGGTATAAATTAACACAGCTAAATCTACAGCTGTTGAGAATCTGGCCTAGAAACTGAAAACAATTATTCTGTCAGTGTTATTTTAAATAATCGCAACTTAACTTGACATAAAGCAAGGACCATATGATCTTCTGCGTACCCAGTCTAAAGATGCTTACCACAACATCTTTTAGAAAGCTTTTGTATTATCTGTAGACTAAATTCTCCTGCCAGCAGATGTATGTGGTGTCCTCTAGTTATATAAACATCTCTTCATGGTCAGGCCTTTTGGATGCACTGTGTCCAATGAGATATTTCTTAAACCTATTGGTTTGGGAGGCTATTTAGCAGACTTGAATAAACGAACAAATGTGGAAGCTACACCAAACATATCATTTGGGGATGTCAAAGCACTTAACAAACATTGTTATAACCGAGTCCATGTGTAACCACTGAAGGACATATTTGCTTCAGTATGTCTCATGACAGCTTCTTAAAAAATATACTTAAGTGAATTTAACACTTGTGAAAGGTGCCAGATTGACAGGCCCTAGAGATAAAAGTTCTTGAATTACCAGCAGGCACAGCTGAGCTTCCCACACACACTGCCCCACCAGTGTCCCCAACCCTACCTGGAGGGCACAGCAACCAACTGTCCTACAGTTTGCAAATCTGCGCCATCTCGTGCTCTTGGACTATGGGCCAAGAGTCAGTAGCTGTAATGTGACCTAAGGGTAAAAAAGCAAGTTCCATAATTACTGCACAGGTGCTGTTGCAGTTGATCATTTTCACACCAAATTTTCAATTAATCTGGAAAAAAAAATAAAGTACATGTTTATCTGATTCAGAGTGTGTGAGCCCCTAGCGAATCCTGTGGTTCTGTCTGCCCACATAGGCACATTCAGGTGACTGTACGAGCGAACAAGTGCATACACATCCTGTGAAGTGCATTCTTAGATGCCTTTTGAAAAATGGGTCCTTACTGTTTTCCATGTTTGTAATAATCTTTCTCCATTTATAATTCATCCCTGCTTGGTGTCATTACAGCCCATCTTCCCCAGAGACTCTGGACACAGCTGGAGTACAAATTCAGTAACCATCCACCCCATAAAGAGATTGGATCGTTACAGCGTTGAAAGATAGCACACAGGGAAAACAGGCTTATGATCTTTGCACTCTATCATGGTTTTAGAAAAAGCACAAGTTCTTCCCTGAGTGATTGCACTTGGGAAGTTCAGTCCTCTGTTCCCTTTGAAATTATATTTAGACTTCACTGTGAGTACTGGAAGGGCATGCTTAAGTGTTTCTTTATTTAGTGCAGAAGGTTAATGACATTTTAAACAAAAGTGCACATTTATAACCTTGTATAGGCCGATTCTCAATCTGTATCTAGGACATGGCTAAAAACAGAACATTGGAAAACACAAAGTGATGAGTTTTCATGTTCTGCTATTTTCTAAGCTGTAGCCGTCAGCTTGGACAAATTATTATGGAAGCTAAATCTTAGTTCTTTCTACTGAGAAACGTCTATAACTAATGTGCAGGGGAGCTCAACAATATTTGTTTATCTTTTAAAGAGTCACATTTATTTCTGCAACTTGCCATTGATGTGCATGATAACATACCTAACTTGACTGGTACTGTGTGCACTTTGGAAGGTAACTTCTGTATATCCAGAGAGAGTTAGATGGCATATAATTGTCTTAGGGATGGCATTTGGGATTGAAATTGTAATTGGTATAAATGTCAGTATATTTGATGATTATCATTGCCTTACTTGCTTGCCTCCTCATCATTTCTGGTGCATCTGTCACACTGTACAACTTTAGGAAGACTCCATACCAGCCTAAGTTCATATTATACCTAAGAAGTATAATATGAAGTTTAGGTTTCAAAATTTGAGAAGAAGTTCAAGAGAGAATGTATACTTGGAAGAGGATGTTTTAAGATGGTAGTGTCCATGAACTCTGCTTGAATATGTTGCTTCATCCAGCCTCAGTTCTGTTGTGCAGGCTGTCTACTAAAAAAAAAGACCATTTTAGGTCATCTTCTTTTTCACAGATTTGGTCTTTTTAGTACTGGATTCCTGTTTTATACACCTTAGTTTCAAATACTCAATGTAGCTGAGTAAGGTTTTCTTTTGGGCTGGGTTTTTTTTGGTCTGCTCATATTTGTGTAGTACCACAATGGCATTTTCTTTTCATTCATTTTATTCCACAGTTCCTAATCTATGTTCCTAATCTATTATGTTATAAATTCTGTTTCCATGTGCTACTTTTTACCTGCCAGTACTACTAATCTTTTTCATCAACCACCTTTTTAATATTTTTGAGCTAGTAAGTGGCCTATTGCTTGCAAAAAGACAAAAGGCTTCTCTTTTCTGCTAATAAGAGGAGAGGAGGGGAGTGCCAGCAACCTTCTCTTACAGAATGACAATACTCCCCTCCCACAAAAATGCAGAGAATAGAAATAGATGTTTACCAGTTTTCCCAAGTATACTAGGGCACCACTGAAAACATTATTTAGAAGCAAAGGCTTCCTAAAGCTCACCTACCACCTTCTGAAGTTCTTTCTCAGTTCATTAATTCAAAAAGTCTTTATAGATGTAAAGTATTGCTTTAATTTTGTTTAAAAATGGCAAGAAATTAGAATTCCTTATTAGGGAATGATAGGAGAGAGGTTCTTTCATGAGTGAGTTAAACAGAAGCCTTCAGAAGAATACAAAGGGGTTAGTTCATTCCCATCTTTATGTAAATTGAATTACAGGGTTTAGTAAGTGAAACGGATCATAAGATAAACCCCGCAGAGTCCAGAAAGCACTAATTAACGCCCACAGTGAGTAACTTTTCTGAAATTGGTCTTTAATCAAACTTTGCTCTGAAAACAAAACAGGTTATTGTGGCAGCTTGATAAAAGAGATGCATCACCAAGGCTGACAGGCCCACAATCAAACCAGCACTAAAAATAACTGTTTTGTCTACTAATTTTCTTTCAGATGCTAAAAAAAATGCATGAGCTACAGTCTAAAAAAACTTGCATAGTTACTCAGCCAAGTGACTCAGCTCTAGAAAAGTGAGGTTCCTGTAAATGTCAATGCCCTCACTGATTATGAGTGAGCCCTTTTTCCTTCCCACACCCTCCTGTTGAAACAGAGGAACAGCAGAGAGAATTGTGAGGCTGGGAGGGGAAGAGACAGCTTCTGGATTCCTTCAGAGTTGGTCATTTGATGCCAGCTGTCCCTCTCCTCTTGCTGCTAGCGGTGCAGAGTTCAAGCATCCCGACTGACAAACTAGTGTGGATTAAAATAAGCCAATCACTCATCTTTCTTTTATCTCCCATGAACAGTAAGGTCTATCTATGGCTGCTGTCTTTCTCAACTTCTACTCAATCTGAGAGCAGGAGTTATCAGTAAGACATGCAGGGAAACACAGCTCGTTTTCCTCATTTCCTTTCATCTGCTCAGCTGTAGGAAGAGTTGCTAGAACTCCTGTGGGTACCCATCCAGCCTATAGCAACTTTTATTATGTTTTCACTGTAGCCTCCTTAAAAACATTGCTAGAACTGTTTCTGTCCAGTCTGGGATAGATTCCAAAGGGACAAGAAGTCCACTGCATAAACAGGACTAACAGTAAAATATAACAGAGTACTAGTCTTCCCTTTATAGCAGATTTTTCTCTTAGCACAAAAAAGACATGGACCTGTTGAAGTAGGTCCAGAGGAGGGCCACAAAAAATGGTCAGAGGAGTGGGACACATATCCTATGAGGAAAGGCTAAGATACCTGGGGTTATTTAGCTTGGAGAAGGCTTTTTGGAGAGCTTTTTTTGGCCTTTCAATATGTGCAGGGAGCTTATTAGAAAGATGGGACAGTTTTTCATAGGACAAGGAGTAATGGTTTTAAACTGAAAGAGAGTAAATTCAGATTAGATATAAGGAAGAAGTCTTTTACAGTGACGGTGGTGAGACACTGGAAGACATTGCCTAGAGAGCTGGTAGATGCACCATCGCTGGAAACTTTCAGGGTTAGATTGAACAGGGCTCTGAGCAGCCTGGTCTGGTTGAAGACATCCCTGCTCATTGAAGGGGGATGGACTAGAAGAACTTTAAAGGTCCCTTCTAACTCAAACTATTTTATGATTGTATGATTTCACTTAGTGAATGCTCTGTTGGGTGAAGTTTTACCCTGTTTTGTATGTATCTGTGCGTTCAACTCACAGTATTTTATGTCCAAAGTGACAGAGTCCTATCAGTCTGGATCCTAATAACCACATCCTTCACAGAAGAGGTTGCAATCCTCTGAAATAGCTCTTCTGTTTTAGGGACAAGCTGAAAGAGGATGGCTAACATTAGCTTTAGTGCTTTCAGTACAGGCTCTATTTTCACCTGTTATGTGATCACTTGAAAAAGACATTTTCATTGTCACAACTAAAACTAGTTTAGTATGAGAAGAAAGAAGTCCACCAGTATAGATGGGTCCATAAATTGCAATACAAACTGAAATGTAATGTGATGAATTCTTGGAGACAGGTTTTTATGAAAGAATTGTTTGCAAATACAGACATGCAGATCTGAGTGGCAACTTTGGCATCTGACCAGGCATGTGTTTGTAGAGACTTGAGTTCCAAATGCAACTACAATTCCCTCTGTAATTTCTTTTTTTTTTTTTCATTTTGGGGTATGTATACTTTACAAACAGGCCCGAAACAGTAAATTTGGGGTTTTTCTGAAGTCTAAAATATGCTAGTTACTTTTTAATTTTTTTGAACAAATGTTACTGTGTATTTACCATTCAGCAGGAAAGCTCATTCATCAATTGTTCACATTGAAAGAAAGGAGACAAATCTAGATACAGCTTAAGAAATGTCCACCACATGGATTATGTTTTGAATGTAATGTAGAAAAGAACACAAGTTCTTTTATAGTCACATTTTCAAAGACTGGTTTAGGAAATCTCAGGTTTAAAGTTGTTTCACAGCCTTATCCAAACTCATACTGGTCATTTGTCTCATATATCATGGCTATAACAGACTTCCGCTGCAATTCAAAGCAGCTGCTTAACTTGTATTCAGATAAATATCCCAGGCCAGAGTGACTGAAATGCATCATCAGTATTGCATGAAGGAGTTTATATCATCTCTATAGCTCTGCCTAATCTGGGCTGCAGAAAGGTTCCACAGAACTCCCTTTGTTATCAACAAAAGTCAGTTACACCCTGACCATCATTAGAAGTAGGCAAATCATCACTATCTTATATTATAACTAAGTAGTCAAAGACAGCCTGCAACTCACTCAAAACCAGAAGGACCAAGGTAAAGCAGTGTAATAACCAGGATAAAGAATCAGAAGTGGGTGACTTCAAAGCAAATTCCCGTTCCATCCCCCTAAGTTTATTTATTGTTAATTTCCCTCTTTTTGTGCATATGAATGTTTCCCACTTGGCAAAAAAATCAAGACTGACTTCAAATTTTATAATTTTGGAATAAATTTATAAAAGCATTGAATAATGCATCTTTGACCTATTTTCCCTGCAACTGGTAGGCTCTCAGCATTTTTTAAGTTGTAACTGATATGTGGAAACACAAATATTTACAACATGTTGCCTCCATTTTTCCTGTGGGCAGAGCAATTTTGAAAACCTGGTCCCTTAATAGCACAATGACCAACATGAAATAATGTCATCAAGAACAGTAACAAAAAGCATCAGGTACCATATGACAAGCCAAGTATTTGACTGTGCAAAATGTCCACGTTATTGTCATTTAAAATCTTCACAACCGCATCAAAACAATCAGTGCAAAATCATATTTTGTAGACTTCCTTTTATATTCCAACTGTATATTCCTGTTTACAGGGTTTGATTTTGTTTTGGACAGAAAGGCATTAATTGCAACGAAGCAAGCAAATTGTACAGGTTTTGTTTCAAAATCTTATATTCCACTACATCATTTTATATTAAGAAGAATATGGGGAAAATCCTGAACTGTAAAAACAGACAATATTTTAAAGCACAGTTTCCTTCCTTGCTGTGGTTGTAAACCACAGAGATAGTCAGCTGGATGTTTAAGAAAGGGGGGGGCCTCCCATTCCTTGTGTTTCACCTTTTCACTGCATTGCCTGACCATTTAAGGCAGAGGCTTGTTCCAGACAGCTTTAATTAAACTATGCTGGGAAATTGTATATAGATCAATGGAAATGATCCATTACAAGCTAATCATGTATTTAACAGTGTTCAGTACAGTTCAATCACCTTCTAACATTTCTGTGGCTTTACATTCATGTGGCAAAGCCCTGAATGTGTATATGTATTTTTAATCCATCTCGTTAGTGACCATACGCTTTGGCTTCAAGGGAGACAAGAACTGTCTGCAATCTGCCAGGGATTTAGGGACATCAATAATTTGTGAATAGTCATGTTGGTACTGGTCGAAGGGTTAAGTGTTCTGCACACCAGGGGCAGATCTTTTGGGACTGGAACTCTTAGTCAAATGTTAGGAACCTGATCCCCTGTGATGCATCTTTTCAAAGTACATGCTGCATGTCAGATCTCCACAGCAGAAGCAGTGGAGCTTTTTTAGCTCAGGGATTTAAAAACCTTCTCTAAGCAATGTAACAATATCTTTTGGTTAAAAAGTGAACGAAAGATAGTAGTAATACGAAAGTGATTTTTAATATACTAGGCTAAATGTGATCTTCCTTTTTGTTACCACTTTCCTTTTCCATATGAGCTATCAGATTACTCCTCCCCTGCAGATATACAATGAAGCAAGAGTATGGCAGCAATAACAGGGGCCTGGTTTTGAAAACATATGTGGATTCTGTGGCCTCACCTGATACTGCCTAAATCCTACTAATGACAGCAACAATGTAAAAATCGTCTTCCTAATCATTTGGAATGACCCTTTAGGAGCTCTCAGGACACTGTTCTTTCTTAGCGTGAAAGCACCTTTTTAAAAACAATAGCTGACAGCCTTAGTTTATACCATGTTATATGGAAGGGCTGCTAAGTCAGCATAAGAGAGCATCGAACTGTTGATCTCAGTATCCTGTCTTTACAGAGAAATGGCAAAAATAGATGGTAATGCCAGAAGACTTAGAATAATTTTTGTTCATTTTAAGTTTTAGTTTTGTCCATATCCCTCAGCTGTACCCAGGTCAAAACAAAAATGCCTAGCGGTGCAGGAAGACACTTCGTATCTTCCTGAACTTCTGTTGATCCTTTGGGAGCAGGGGGATTCATCTTACAGGATGAAGCTCGCTTGCTTTCAGCAAATTTCATGTAGTTATAAACACAGAATCATAGAACGGTTTGGGTTGGAAGGGACCTTAAAGATCATCCACTTCCAAACCCCCTGCCAGGGACACCTTCCACTAGACCTGACTTGACTTCTCTGAGCTCCATCCAACCTGACCTTTTAACACTTCCAGGGATGGAGCATCCACAGCTTCTCTGGGCAACCTTTTCCAGTGCCTCACTACCCTCACATCAAAGAATTTCTTCCTAATATCTAATCTAAACCTACTCTTTATCAGTTTGAATCCATTCCCCCTTGTCCTGTCTTTACATGCTCTTGTGAAGTCCTTCTCCATCTTTCTTCTAGGCTTCTCTCAGGTACTGGAAGGCAGCAATTAGGTCACCCTGAAGTCTTCTCTTCTCCAAACTGAAAATCCCAATTTTCTCAGCCTTTCCTTGTACAAGACGTGCTCCATCTCTATCATCATCTTGATGGCCTCCTCTGGACTCACTCCAGCAGATCAATGTCCTCCCTGTGCTGCGGACGCCAGAGTTGGATGCAGTACTCCAGTTGTGGTCTCACTAGAGCAGAGTAGAGGGGCAGAATCACCTTGACCTGCTGACCATGCTTCTTGTGATGCAGCTCGGGATACAACTGGCTTTCTGGGCTGCAAGTGCACATTGCTGGATAATGTCCAGCCTCTCATCCACCAGCATCCCCAAGTCCTGTTTGGCAGGGCTGTTCTCGATCTGTTCATGTCCAGCCTGTATTGAGACTGGGGGTTGCCCTGACCGAGGTGCAGCACCTTGCCCTTGGTCTTATTAAACGTTATGAGATTCCCATGGACCCACCTTGAGCTTGTCCAGATCCCTCTGGATGGCATCCCATCCTTCAGGTGGTGTGATCAACCACACCACTCAGCTTGGTGTCATCTGCAAATTTGCTGAGGGTGTACTCGATCCCTCTGTCTATGTCATTAATGAAGATATTAAATAATGCTGGTCCCAATATAGACCCCTGAAGGACACCACTTGTCAGTGATGTGACCATCCAACCAATTCCTTATCCATCCAACAGCCTACCCATCAAATCCATCTCTCTCCAATTTAGAAAGAAGAATGTTGTGGGGGACCATGTCAAAGGCTTTGCAGAAGTTCATATAAATGACATCTGTATCCCTTCCCTTGTTCACTGATAGAGTCATTCTGTCATAGAAGGCCACTTGGTTAGTCAGGCAGGACTTGCCCTTGGTGAAGCTGTGCTGGCTGTCTCAAATCACCTCCATCTTCTCCATGTGCCTCAGAAGAGCTTCTAGACAGATCTGTTCCATGACCTTCCTACGCACAGAGGTGAGGCTGACAGGTCATAGTTCCCAGGGTCCTCCTTTCTACCCTTTCTAAAGATGGGTACAATGTTTCTGTTTTTCCAGTCACCTGGGACTTCACCTGACTGCCAAGACTTTTCAAATATCATGGCATGTGGCTTGGCAACTACATCCACCACTTCCTTCAGGACACTGGGATGCATCTCATCATGTCCCACAAACTTATGTATGTTCAGGCTCTTGACCTGCTCATGTCTGTTCTTCAAAGACAGCTCTTCACACTCAATACAACTCTCGATGTAGAGGGCAACCTCTCCCCCTCTCTTCCCTCTCTTATCTTTTCTGAACAGCCTGTAGCCATTGATAGCTGCATTCCCATCATGGGATTCATCCCACCAAGTTTCAGTAATGGCAACAAGGACATAACTTTTCAGCGGCATGGTGTATTCCAACTCCTCCTGTTTGTTGTCCATGCTTTGTGCACTGGTGTAAAGGTACCTCAGCCGGGCTGTCAGCCATGGTGCCCTCTCAGAGAAATGCCCCTTAATTCCTTTGAGATATTTCGTTGGTGTTTCCCTGTTGGCTTCTGTTCCCTCAGGAGTCCCTGGCTGGTCTCCATAAGACTGCAAGTGTGCTGCTTGTAGCTAGCAAAATTAATGTGGAATGTCACAGGAAATGAAAACATGCACAATGCACACCACTTGTTTGCTGCTTGAGAATCAGCTGGTTTTCCTTTCACTTTAATAAACATTCTGTATCAGGGCAGATTAAATAACTCTAAAACTAATAGCAGTCATATATATAACACACTCACTTCAAGCCTCTGTCCATTACTTGTTTTCACTTTTAACATCAACCTTTATAACTATGGCATGCAACTGAGCAAGCATTTCCGTAAGTAATATAAAGGAAAGATGGTTTTGAAATCTTTGTATTTGAATAGTTATATACTTCAGAAAACACTCATGACTGAGGCTCTGCCTAAAAGCACAATTTGAATGAGTGAAAAAAATATAGTGTCTTTATTAGTGTCTCACCATTAAAAATATACAATTAGTATTGGAAGATTTAGAGTAACTTATTATAGCAGGTAAAATATATAGCTGTCAAATTTTTGGTTGTGTCAGCTATAATTACATAGGTTGTCACAGATTTACTAATTGTGCATTGTCTTCTGTGAGACCTTAGAGTACAATGTTACTGTTTTAGATGACTCAGTCTCTGCTTTTCAAGGGAAATTTACATGAGCAAACTTTTATCCATAATTTTTAAATGTATGCATGTCTAATTTAGACTGTTTTCATATAAAACTATTTGATTTGAAAGTACAATAAAATATTTAGAGACATATGTCCCAGATTTTCATCCACATTTCATTTATACATGTAGGCACTGGCAACAGAAAAGGCAGTGGTCTTTAGGAAAGGTGGCTCTTTCTGACTGGCAACCAAGTCCACCAGGGAATGTTCAAATGTAAATATTTACAACTATTTTGGCCACCTCAAAAATCTGAAAGAATGGAGTTCTATTTTCAGATAGCCCCACTTTCAAATTCTCCCTTTGAAAAGAATATCTGGTCTTTTAAGCCTGTGGAAAAGCTTAAAGACAAAAATTACATTTTCACAATTTTAATTGATGAAAAAAAGGAAATGTAATTTTAATAGGGTGGAATGCATGACTTTTTGAGGTGGCTTGCCTTTACCCCTTCCACTTAATGTCATTTGAGCTAGAATAGCCGTACAGTTTTCTGAAGTCAAAACTTAGAATAAAAATGCTAGTTGATGTTTAATTATTGGGTCACTGCTGAATATCTGTAATATAAAGACTTAGTCCCTTTTTACACACCATATGAAGGAGTCCTTTGACCTTTGAGGTGACTGTTGGCCTTTGGGTCATCCATGCCTACCTTCACCTCCAATGTCAGTGATGTTAATACAAAAGGAAGTCAGCAGAATTTCAGAAGACTGGTACTGTCTTAGCAGTATTTTGTTGGTAGCACTGCCATTATTACATTTTATGCTACTGCTGCCAGATAAAAAGAGAGAAGAGTTTTGGCTTCAGTGAATACAATTGCAAAATTCCTGTTTTATCCTGGATGAGGTAACACTTTGAACTGCCTATTCACAGTTTCACAGGCAGTGACACCAAAAAAAAAAAGCTCTGACAGTCTTCAAGTTCTGCCCTCTTTACACCCTCTCTAGCCAAGATTGCTTAGTGTTATAAAGAATTGCCATAATCACAGAAGCTGCTGACAGAAATAACTTATTGCAACAAAAACCCATGCAGGCCATACCTTATCATTAGGAAACTGTCTTTTTTAGGGTCATTCAAAGGGTTTTCGGTAGTCTTCTTTAGGGTTCTGTGTGGCTTGATTTCTAGCATGTTCACTGAGGCTGCAGCATGACCAGAAACGTCTTGATACTGAGTTTAAATTTTCCATTCTTTAGTTTTCTTCCATATTCTAATTAGGTCTTCTCAATTATTAATTCAGTTCCCATAAAGGACTTTTAAATTTCTGAACTTGTGCCACACATACCAGTCCCTTTAGAGCTCCTTGTAGCCAGGTTCTGTATTTTTAGCAGTTTGAATCTTACTGTAGTTCCAGATATACAGTCATATATGTTGCCATTTCTGGACTTCCTCCCTTGTCTCTTTAACATGGGATGCTTCCATTGATTTGAAATCAAAATCATGTTCATAAAGTTTTTTAAAATGGTCCATTTTAACTTCCAGTAGATTGCTGCTCTGCAGTGGGATTTGTGAGAAGAATTTCATTTACAGGCAACTATGTGCTGATCACCCAAATACCAAAAATGACAAAGAACTGAATTTCAACTGCCCTTCAGCTATTTTTACTACCTGCACGTAGTTTCAGCTTGCTCTATTGGTAATCAACAAACCACTTGCTCACTCAAGGTTGAAACATGCATTTAACTGTTTTGCTGAATTCTCACCTTAGGCAACATGTAAAATTAATCTCAAATTAGTCGACAAGGAGGTGGGAGATGATAATTGTTCCTTCTATATAAAGTGAAAATTTAAGAGTTGCATTTCACTTCCTTTTTTTTCTTAATTGCTACCCCACAATAATTTTCAAAAAAATATTTAGAAATCATTTGTAAGAGACAGGACACAATAGAAAACAAGACAAAGAGAATTCATTAATTGTTTCATTTCTATTTTAGGACTGCAAGGATACCTCGAAAAATATCTGGAAGAGAAGGCCCCAGCTCTGATTTTAGTACCTGTGGTGGATTTACCTGGCAAGGAAGTTATTCATATGATATGCTGGCTAAGCTAGCAGTTCAAAAGAGATGAGCTGATGTCAAAACACACATACATTCCATGCAGAAGAGAACAAAGAAAAGAGTCAATACTAACTGTGTTGGATACTTTCATGAAGCAATATTGTTTGATTTAAGCAAAGTCGTATTTAGCTTGTTAATGATGCCTCATTATGTGTGACAGAGTCAGGTTTGTATGAAGAATAAAGGTTTCATTTAAAAATAATGTACTTCTTTCTCACTTATTTTTAAATGTCTACAGGTAATAGCAGGTGGTTTTTGGGAGATGCAGTTGATCAGATCACATCAGCTCTTTTGTTTTGTATATTTAGGCCTGGTTACAATACACTGATTATAACTTCAGATCATTTGGATGGAAGTGAAACCAAAATATTACCTCCAATACGGTTTTAAATACTGGATTCCTTTCAATTCTATGTTGAATATACTCACTTCAGGTCAACTCATGGAAACCTTATTTGTGGCCAAATTTTAGCCATTTTCTAGCACAACAGAAGAATTATTCAGAGGAGTATTCAGGATGCATATTTTACAGAAACAAATAATGGAGAAGATGGCCAGACAGTAGGATTTGCCATCCTGCTTTCTGAGGCAGGGGTATCTTTATGCTTTACATCTGGTAGACAGTTCTTATTAAAGAGCTACCAGTATTCAGGAAGCTACCAGTATTCAGAGCTACCATAAAAGCAGGGCTTCAGTCTTCTCCAGAAAATCAACAGGAGTTTTACCACTGCTTTCACTAAAACCGACTCAGACACGCAGCTCCTATCAATTTCATTGCCACTGAGATTTTACTCATTACATAAGGTCAATACAAGAAAGAAAGCCTTTTGCACTGTAGAGAAATCTTACTTTCAGAAAAAGGCTATAAAATTAAACTTTAAAGAAAGAGTATCAAACCTTTGCCTTGCCTATGTTCTATATCTGTATGTTCTTACTGCTTCTCTTCCAGTGTGTGAGCACTGGAGCACTCTTGCAGCAGCATATAACTGAGAAGACAGCTGCATGGTAGTAAGTTTATATTGAGGTAACTAAGAGGTGGAGTTAGCATTCTGGTTTAATTTTCTTACCCGCTACCAGAAATGCACTTGGCTGCACCTGAAATGAAACAAGTGACTAAAAATAAGATCTTCCTCTGTTAGAAGCTTTGCATGGCCAGCATACTATGCTGATCAATATCTGAAATTAGAGACTGTTAAATGTTACTGTTCCTTACTATTACATCAAGTAATATAGCAGAGCTGCCATGTTCTTTAGTAAGAATTACTTTTTTCACAGGTCTTCAAATATTTTTTGAAAGGGGAAGGCAAAGAGTGCCTGTTATATAACAGTGTATAAATATATGTATGTATTAAATTTCTGAAGCAAAATAGGATGAACCTGTTAACAATTCATTAGTTATTAGTATTCAGTAGCATTTTTATGTTAGACTTAAAACATATTTGATCCTTGTTCTTTCCCACAATCAAAAGAGGGCTTGTTAATGCCTGGGTGTGCCTGGTTTATTTCAATTCTACTCTTTTAGAAGGCTAAATCGTTTTCTCATTTCTCCCTGGAAATACTTTATTTCTCTCACTGTGGAGTGCTCACGGACCAGAGACCCAAGCTGGACTGAATCAGAAGAGAAGGAGGTGTACTTTCAGAGAGTTAAGGATGAAGTTTAAGTTCACATTGATACATATAGAAACCAAAGAGATGGCATAAGTTTGACTTTGTCTCCTGTAGCAGTCATTGTTTTCATTATGAGTTTAAAAATTATAATGAAACGTTGATCTTAGCTTTTGTACTGTACTGCATATCTTAAGGTGGCAGGATATTTGCTCCTAAAGAAACTAGCTTTTTCTGCAAGTATTCCTGTAAGATTTGTGACTCAAATTAGCCTTCTTTTTTCCCATTAGAGCTGCATTGAGAAATGGTAATAGAATGCATTGGGCTGAAAACAGTGTGATCATCTATTTTTCTCTCAACTGAAAGCAAACCTTTTCCTTTTTTTTTGAGAACTAAAACTTCAACTGGTTTACATTGTTAATAGCTAAAAAAGAATAGTTTGATGACTTTTTCTCCTTGAGAGGCTTCAAACAGTTTTTAAGTGGTGTGAGTAACTAAAAGGATAAGCTGAGTTTGTGGTGTTTTAGGTATGAACAAGGCCATTTGTTCAACATTGATATGCAAGGTAGGTGATTAAAGTGTTGTGCACCATATAGAGACTTAAGACTTTTATAATAGAAGGAAATAGCACCATTTTATCTGCCTTATTTTTTCTGCCATACTTTTATCATAATTACTGGGTCATACTAGGAATAAGATATTTCAGAGCTCTTTTTCACTTTCTTTGTAACAAAAGTGGTAGCTGACTGTGAGGTAGGGAGATGGGCATAGACACATACATGCACATACATATACGTGTTTTAGTGAAAAGAGGGAAAGACATCTGATACTCAAAATTTGTAGATGCAGGAGGGTTTTGTCTTTTTGTTTTTAAATGGGTTTTTTTTCAAAGCAAGCTTTGTAGATTATTTACCCCAGCAAGTTTTAATCTTGAGACTATAAATTCCCATACATGCTAAAACACTGTTTTTGAGGACTTATATATACACACAAATTCTTCTGTTCCTCTGATTTTAACTAAGCCAGCAAGAGAATGTTTTGTGTGCATATTACAACACAAAAAGTTGGCTTATCTAGACTCCAGCACTCAGAACACAGAAGGGCTATGTAATGGGTGGGAAAATGTCTATAAAATGTAACCCAAGGTTTTAATTTTTCGTTCTCTTCTTAACAAGTGTTAGAATATGTCTTACACACTTTTTCTGCTTCTTTTTTTTCCCAGAAATAATCTATGTCTTGTTATAGTTCTCTGTGTCCGTGAAATTTTGTCTCTTCCTCCTTTTAAAAGTCTCTGTATATCAATTTCTTTAATTGCTTGAAAGTATGACCAAATGGCACTGCAAGACCAAAACTGATTTAGTAACTTTGCACTGTACTCATTTCAAAACCCAGTGATGGCAACAGTACCAGTGAGCCTTTACAAAGCACATGGCTAAGGTGCTATAAAGGCACCAGAGCTGATCTTCCTAAATAGATTTTAAAATGACACTGAAGTATTTTAAGCAGAGATTATTTAATTTTTTTCCCTCTGAGTTTTACAGTTAGGTGATTCAGCAGCTGATTTGTTACACCAGATAGCATGGGCGCATCTTTCCTCTTAGCCTTCAGAAGTCTGACGAGCATTGGAACTAGGATGTCTCCTGAGTATTAGAAAGGTAATCTGAAGAGCTCTTCTCCTTCAAGGACATCCTATTCAATCCATTATCTCCTGTCTATGTGCAGAGTCTAGTCTATCAAAATACAGTGACTGAATAAAACTTTTATTTCAAATAAATGAATGCATCAGTTTAATAAAAGATTTGTACTTCATGGTGCAACAGTTCTTTAAATGAACGCAGAAATCCTACAGTACAGAAACTTTTTCATGCATCATGTTTTCATTTAACTTTTAAAGACTAACTTTGTTATTTCTTTCAGGAGGGGTTTGCTGAAGCAAACCTATCTTATTCTGTGTGTTAAAGTAAAACTGTTCTGAGCTCTCTGAGTACTAACCGGCACTTAATATTTAAGTAACCTGCTTTTACTATTATAAATGTCTGGCATTGAGAATACATATTAAGAATACTTGACAATTTACTAATTTATGATCTTTTTACTTGTATTTTAATACTTCTGGCAAGCCAGCTTGTGTTGATGTATTAGACAAACATTCAAAATACAGACTTGAGACTTTGCAAGCTTCTTTTTTTCAACTTTCATCTGAACACTGAATATTTTTGACCTATTTTAAATTTTAATTTTAAAAAACAGACTGGGTACCTGTGAACTGAACTCATATGTTGCATGCAAGTGCCCTTTTACTGATGATTCACTGCTCACAATTTCTTGGATTTGACTTCTGTTGGATTAATTCATGGCTAGGATTTGCCTGTGATTTCCTGCTTTTCTCATTTTTTTCTTAGCGCACTGTCTGCTTTTTCCCTACATTCCCAAATAGACAATTTGTTCTGAGGATCTTCTCACAGGATATGTCACCAGCCCTAGTCTCCTTGCCTTTGCCTTGATTCTCCATTTCATTTGCAATGTTTAAAAAACACTTTTTGGATACGTCTGCTCATTCTCCATTTTCTATTATATGGCTATTTTCTGACTGTATCAACTAATCCTAAATCATCCTGAAATACTGTTGGCATGATTTAACTGGGCTGACAAGGCTTAGTGTCCACAGTGCAAATAGGATGTACTCAGAATAGGTCAGATTTCACATTTGTTTTTCCCAGCTTTCAGAAATTCCAGCTCTTCTCTAAATTACAAAGATCCCCAGATCAGAAGAAAATAAATGTTTCAGAACAAAAAACCAAGCTGAACAAATTGACAGATGCTCCAATCTAGTAACCTGTTAGGGGGCCTGTTAAAGTCAGGAGGCATAGGTTAGGATCACACCACCGCTTTCCTGGATAAGTTTAAGCATATCCATTTGATTTCTTGTGCCTCTATTTCCATATTTTTATGTTTTCTCACCCTTTCCAAGGTGTTGGCAAAGGGATGCTATGTTGTAGTCATACAACCTGCAATAGCAAAAAGTTTAGACTGAGTGAGCAGCACACATGAGTGTGAAAGTAATGTTGTAGTGGGAACCAGAACGAATGTGATCACAGATAGGAATTTGCATGAGCACAATCTGGAAAGCTTTTCCCCCAGCACACTGCCTGCAGCAGTCTCAGATCACAGGAGACGTCTATAATACATCTAGTAACATTAATGATACATTTTACAGCATGATTCATCCCTGATGATCCCGAAGGGCTTTACAAGTCCATCACATAAAATTTGCCTGGGCCATCACTGGGACAGCCACACACGTGCTGGGGGCCTCCCCTTGCAGCATTGAGTGTGGGCAGGTCTCTGTGGTTATGCTGCTGGGAGAAGAGCTCCTCCACTCTCCACAGTTCCCAAGTAGGGGTATTTGCTTTGACAGAAGCAGCAGTTTTCAACCTCAAAGGCACATCACCAGGCAGCTAGTGTTATTACTTTCTGTTACTCATGAGAAAACTTGTTCTACTTTAGATTTTGCCATGATACAGGGGGAGAATCCCTCTTCTATGCTCCATCAGGCAGCAGTCTCTGTTCTCCTTCTGCAACTCCTGCTGCTGCCAGCTGTTGACAGTACTCTCTGACCTGGTACATCATGTTATTGCCGTAGCCCCACTTTACAGGACAGACTTCGTTTGTCTGAGATGGAAGTTGTGTCATTGCATTAGGGTTGCAAGCTTGTGCAAGCATTGCTTCATCTTCACCGATTCCCATGGGTTTGCTGGTAGCTGCCTTGACAGTAATTTATTTTGTTGCTTATAAAAGACCAGGGGCCCAGAAGGAAGAAATACATTTCTCAGATATAAGAGTTATCTTGTTGCAACAAAGTTTAGTGCTACTCCCAGACATACCCAACCATTCTGCAGCAAGACACGGATACATGCAGATGTAGAGTCTCTTGTAATCAAATTTCCACAGCTCCAGAGCTGGATCTGTTAAGATTTAAAGGAGGAGGTGTTAAAGAATACGAAAAAAAAGAAAGGAAACACAGACAAGAAGTCATTGTCAAAGGAATGATATTACTAGGAACCGGTGGGGAAGTCAAGCTAAAAAAGGCAAACAACAGGTCTAGGGTTTATTCTTTATTTGTGGGATGTCTTTGAAGGAAAGGACCCTGGACTGCCTCTCACTATTGCTAGTTCTAATTATAAAAGATTAATGCAGGAAGAACAAAGAGGAATAAATAGAACTGCCAGGAAAAAGATACAGAAGTGAACTTTAAAAACACATCTCTCATCCCTTCAACAAGGTATAAAATGGTAAATGCTTTGACTACTCTAACAGCGTGCTTTGGTCTGGCATCTGAAGCTGAGGATGCCTGAAATGAGGGTAATATGCAAGAGAAGCCACCAGTTGTGTGCTACCCTGCTGTTAGGGGACATTTCTCCTGGGTGCTGCCACAAGGAATGCGGTTAATAGGTCTTGACTGGAGAGTTATAGCCCATGAATGTGCTCTCATTTGTACTTTTCCTTGATCAAGGTGCTACAGTGTACCAAGATGTTGATTCAGGACTTGTCTTTCATTGTTATGGATCTTGTTTAAAACTAACTATTTAAATACTAAAAGTCTGACAATCTCATGTTGCAGCTCAGATTAGGCAAGCCAAATGTGATTCTTTATGCTACAGTCCCCAGTGCAGACAAAAAGCATTCTCAGGTTGCGATCCTGCCACTCATGTAATTATTTTAGAGGAAGACAGCTCCACTACTTCAGCTTCAGTACTTCACAAGAGGAATGGAAACATTAGGAAAAGTTTTTTCTTTGATGTAGAATATGCCGCCAGTTTTTTGTTATTAAAATAGGAACTAACTTTAAATAAATAAAATTTTGCCTGGAGCCTTCTGAAAACTAATGTTGTGTTTTGACAGTGTCATTTTTCTGATTCCTGAAAGCATTATGTGAGTTAGCTCAGGACTTCAGCATGATTTTTCTCCTATGCTACATACAGTGAATTATTTTTTCAGTTCTGGATTTTAATTGATTTCTCTCTCACGCACATGCAGAGTCACATCACTGTACAACTTGCTTACTTAACAGGTGCTCCCCAAAACTGGATTTTCCCCTTTTAAAGGACAAGTGGATCAACGCCCTGCAGAGAAGTTTGTAGCTACCACTATTTCTTATTGGGAAAAATGGATGAAAAGCAATCATCTTGGAAAATAAGCTAAGGAAATTAAGAAATGTCACTCAAAACCCCCGCAAGCCAGAATTTTGTTTAAAAAAACCCTCACCATATTCAACATGCAAAATGTACGTAATGCTTTATTAATTGGGCTTGTAGGTTTTATATCCCCTGAATTCCTGCTTTTCTATAAAGGATATTGATGTAAAGATGATATAGGACTTTGAGGACAAGCAGACAGTCTTTAAATAACAGTTGAATTGAGACTCCTGTCTTTGATGACAATTTATAGCCCTCTTTTAAAAAAGGAAAGTCATTTAGGTGTATGCTCAACTAGAAAACTCAAGTAATGTGTGCTTAGTGAGAGAAAAAAGATTGCTAACAGCACAATGTATCTTACAGCATAAAGTGCACCCCTAAAACTGCAAATTGCTGAGCATTCTTAATGTGCTGTGAGCAATTCCATACACTGTATTTCAAACATTGAGTGCCCAGTCTAGTATGTACCTACATCAGAAGTGGCTAAACTTTTTGCTATGTGATTTCAAGAGAGAAAAAGAGGTGGCCAAAGGACTTAAATTCCACTTAACAACTGCTGAAGTTTCAAATTTATATTTATTTCCTATTTGAATAAAATAAAATACTTTAAACAGGAGCGTTTTTTGGTCATGGTTGTATTTTTTTCCCCCGAGAAAATGAACTGGGTCAAAGTGTTTATTTTCTTATTGAAAAGGTCAGATTTTCTGTTCAGATTCCTTTTTTTCCCTGGAATTACCAGAAAGCGTTGGACCGTAGAAACCTTTATGTTGCAGAACTTTTTGCAATTTACATGTTTTAAAATGTTTGGTTGGAATGCCAAATTCTATTTTAAAAGATTATTTTTTCTGTAGTACTTTGAGACACCTTATTTCAAGTAAAAAAAAAAAGAATCTTTCTGGAGTAAACACAGTTCAGAGATGTGAGTAGAGTCCTCAGAGACAAGAACTCTTGAATTCTGATGTTGACAGTGAACTTTGCAATGGTTGCAAGTTATATTTTTATGATCTCTTCCCTCCTGTAAAATGAGGACAACAGTAATGGGTATGGATTAGGTTGTTGAAAAGATTCTCTTGTAGGCAGTGTCAGGTCTACAGGTATCCTGAGGTACACATTGGAAAGGAGTACATGCCCAATGCTCTTTATGCCCATAGTTCATGAGGAAGATAATTTTGAGTCCTGAGTCCACCGTGAATCACAGAGACTTTTTTTAAAATACTACACTGCAAGAGTTCTTCACTTGCTTTCTGGTCCACATAGTAGACTTCAGGATGGTGTGGAGATGCTATTGCAGGTGCAGATTGGCCCAGGAGCATAGCCCAGGCTTGTCTCCTGTACAGCTGCAGGGTAACTGTCCAGATTCTGTCTGGATTCTTACATCTCTGCACTACAGAGCAGTATGTAGCACGGGCATACTTTGTCTTTTGGTTACTCTTTCATGGTTTTCTCTGTATCCTCAAAACTAGAAAACAGTGATTTTAATATTATTGAGATTTTTAGAATATTACTTCTCCACAGAGGTTGGGGAATTAAGAACTGCAAAGAGAGCAGAAGGATTGAGAAAACTGCTTTTTCTCTTCTGTCATCAGACATCGTATGCCTTTGGTCTTTGGAATCTTCCTTTGCTATCACTGTGTTTCTCTCTTCCCTCATTTCTTTCCCCTTCTTTGGGTTCATATTCCTCCTTTTTTATTTTATTTTCTTCTTTCTCTCCCTGATACTGTCTTATAATGTCCAGGGTATGTTCGACAAAAGGAAAGCCCCATGTGAGCTCTTCTTTTGCATTCATAACTAAGGACCTTAAAAATCCAAGTTAAGAAGAAGACCATAAGCATAAGTGATAGGGCACACAGGAAAAAAAAAAAAGCTGAGAATTGCAGCTGCTCCCATTGGCATCAGGTATATCTAGAAATACAAACTAAAGTTTCATAGATCTGAGGCAAGGTGAACAAGCCTTACATTTTACTCAGGTGTTACTTGCATCTCAACAATGTGACTTAGTAGTGAAATACCATCTGTTGCCTTTACCAAGCCCCACATACACCTTTCGAAAGGGATTGGGAACATAATTTGTATTTTCACTGAGTAGAATTTGTGCTCCCAAGTCATGTAAGCACCTTCAACAAAATGTTTCTTGGGCAGGTAATGTTTTATGATCTGGTAGCTTGAACTAAGATTTCCAAAGTTTACCACACCAGACCATACAAATAAAATATAAAGTCAATCTAGTGCAAAAGGTGCTAGAGAAATCCTCGTTATTCCTTCTCTTCTTTACTCTCGTGAGGTATGGTTTTAAAGGAACTGCACAAAGAATGCCACCCTGCTTATGCTGAATGTTGAAGCGCAAAGCCTCTCCAAAAAAATCTGAGCCTTTGCATGGCTATTCAAAAAGGAACTGATTTTTCAATGGTCAAACACCAGAACAGCCTTCCTAGAGAGGTGGTGGTGGTTGCCCCAAGCGTGTGAGTGTCTAAGAGGAAACTGGACAACTTCCTTAATAACATGCTTTAACTTTTGGTCAGCCCTGGAGGAGTCAAGCAGTTGGACTGTCCTCGTAGGTCTCTTCCAGCTCAAGCAGCTGTTCCAGCCTGGTCTGGTCTGCCCGCTTTCAAGCACTGAGCAGCCAACTCAGGGCCTGATTTTCATGTAATATCTCGGGCTTTGGTAAGTATGTTACCGGTTATACGTTTTACAACTTAAAATCCCGCTGGAAGCCTTTGTCACTGTTCCCAGGCAGAGGTGTCACTGACGCCGCAGCGAACACCAGGTGCTGGAGCTCCCCTCATTTTTTAAACTCACAATCTCCCCCGAAAGAGAAATGCGGTATAGCCGCGTGCGAGCACGCCGCAGAGCAAGCCTCGGCAAGACTGCGAAGGGGCAGAGAACAGGGGATTTCTTTCTTCTTCCCCCTCCGCATCCCTTCCTCGCCGCCCGCCGCCCCCTCCCGCCCGGCCCCGGCAGCGCCGCCATTTCGCGGGCAATGCTGCCCCCGCCCGCTCCCGCCGCGCTACAGCACGGGGCCGCCCGCGCGCCGCCGCAGGGCCGAGCAGCGCCCGCGGGTTCCGAGGAGGGGGCGGCCATGGTGGGGACAGGGAGGAGACGAGCGGGATCCGCTGTCCCTTACGGAGGGTGCCCGAAGGCTTGGAGTTGTGCTGTCACTCTGCTGTTGTGCAAAAACGGGGCACAGTAACTATGGTTAGTGATTAACCGTAACAAGTATGGTTCCCGATTGATGCATGAAGTGTCATGGACAGCAAACACACACCCACACGCACACCCCCTACCATACACATACCCCCCTTACTGTACAGTTTGCTGCTTTGCAAACTGAGTTGTGGGTTTGTTTGTTTGGGTTTTGTAAGTCTGTGTTCCTCTTTCGGTCTTGCACTATAAATACAAGAATTACATTCACAGCAAATATAGAGAAAAGGGAGTATAATGCATCAACTAGGAGGGAGAGGACGTGGTTGCACCATGAATGGTTGTCAAAAGGAGAGTTAAAATGTACGAAGAGAAGTCTGCTCTGCCTTAGACTTTGCAAACCCCTTCTGTCAGCTGCTTTCTCATGCTGCAGTTCTTCCATATGCTCCCTACACCCACCAACACACCCACCTACACACACTCACAATTTACCAACATACTTCATGTCTTTGCTGAATTAAAATCCACACCATCGCTTAAATAAAATAAAATAAACAGCTGTTTTCTTTCCACCAAAACCCAGCATTTTCTGAGTTGGCACTTGCAAAGCATTTGAAAACAGCAAGCTGCTAGAGATGCTTTTGTACTGGCACATTGTGATGCCGCACAGGGGGCCAGGGCTGGACCTGGGCAGTCATCTGTGCACTGAGAACCACACCACTTAGGAAGGGAACACTTCCCAGGGGGAAGGACTTAGAAGCAGTGCAAACGACAGTAGATTGTCCTAGTGGTCACTGATATTCCAGAATAGGCATCGTTCAAGTCTCCAGGCCTGATAAATAGAGTATTTAAAGCAGCACTGACAGGCAGAGCGCTGCAGAACCACATTGCAGGTATTTATTTCATGGCCTCCCTTCCTAAGGGAGAAGTACAGCTCCAAGAAGTGCAGGCACCAGAGGCTGTGGCTAGCATTTACCCTACCTATGTCATCTTCTCTGTTAGTTCCAAACTAAATTATCAGCTGAAATTTGAAAGTGCCAGCACACAAACAAATAGGAAGAAGGCAGGGTCTAAAAAGAGTCATCAACAGGTTATCCTACTGAGGATCCTGTGTTGGCAAACACTCCTGCGGTTTGTTAGCCATGGACAAAGATAACCTCAGATGCACCTCAGATCAAAAGGGTTGAAAGCAAGACACTACCTCAAGTTGCCACCTCAGTATGAGTATCCTTGTTGTACCACTCCGTTCTGCCAAAGCGTTACAACATGGCTGTCCTAACAGCTGTGGCAGGAACTGTTCTCTCAGGTCATGTTGGTCCCAGCTGCAGGAGCAAGGATGCTGCACTGTACAGGTGGAAAGCAGATAAAAGAACAGTATCTAACTGAAAGGTGCCTTGTCATCTAGTAGAATCCAAAGACCTAGATTACATATCTGATTTATTCATAAAACCCATTGTGAGACACCGATCCCAAGAGTGCATTCCTTAAATCAGCTATATCAATTTCACAGGATATCGAGCAGGTACATGCCAAGCCAGCTGGCAGGAAAGACTGAAGGACTCAGATGCCTCACTCTCAGCTCAGGTGCCATTCAGAAGTCACAGTCATGAATACTCTCCTCAGATCAAACATGTAAGCCAGGTTGGACCTGCCACAAAACCCAACCCTGAGAAGAAACAGTGCTCTCCTCTCTTATTGAGTGCAATACAATTCACTGGAATATGGGGCAACCATAACCAAATGCATTTAAAATGCATGTAAAATTTGCAGGAAAGTTTTGAATCAGTATTAGCTGTTGGCATACTGTAACTATTGATCATAATTAAGTTTCTGGTTCATGATGTAAGCTTTAATCAGCCCATCCAGTCTTGCGTGCTTAGCGTTGCCGATGTTAATGAGTACCAACTTCTACACCTATGGAGGTGGAGCAACAGTCAGTGATGCAGGAAGGGGCACAAAACAGAAAATATTTCACCTCCATCTCAGCACATGTGATGTATGTACTCAGAATTGCTCTTTGATAAAAGCAGCTAAAGTACAGCTTACTATAGCTATAAGAAGAGTCATTAGGCTCTCCTTCCCCCAAATGACTTTATTTTGTTCCCCTGCAGATGTGCTAAGGAACACCAGGGCTCAGGGAAAATCTGTGATGTTGTCCTGGGTATGTGAGCTAAAATTTCCTAAAAGTGACACGTGTTGACATATCTCTTTTGGCTCTAAGTCAGGCCGTGGGTTTGGGTTAGTGCACCGTGAGAAGTAGAATCCAAAGAAATATCCTGTTGTCCATCTTAACCATCAAAATCACTACTCATCTTTGTATCATCACTTTCCAGTTCACAAAAGAAATTACGTTTCTCAGATGAGCTTGCCTAAATACTTTTTACAGTTTATTTACAGAGCTACCATCTTGATTCTCCATGTCACTGATGTCAAGCAGCTCTCCTGGAAGCCTTTAAGGACAACAGAAAATAACTTATGACAATTAGACTAAATAGCAGAAATGAACTATTTTAATCCTTCACTCTAAGAAGGACAAAAACATATGCTGCACTACAGATGTGAATTCAGGAACTCAGGTGGGAAGAATAGCACTCCAATAAAGCTTATCAATTGCTCTAGTGAGTACAAAGTGAGATAATGCAGGTCACATTGGTAGGAGCTTATCATGTTGTTGATCAACATTTGACAATGATTGCAGAGCATCAGAAAAGCTGTGTTCATAGAGAAACCCCAAATTTCCAACCATATGTACTATTGAAAGACTATTTACTTTTTTGTTTGGTTTTGGTTTTGTTTTTGAGATTTTTTTAAATGCATTTCAACATTTGGGCTCCCTTTCAGGAATGGATTAATTATGCAAGGAACAAAAGCCCCACATGAATTCTCTTTCTGTGCTTGTTCCCTCAGCCTGCTATTTCAGGTACAATCTCCTCAGTACAAAAAACAAAACCAAAACCAAAAACAAAACAAAAACAAACAAACAAACAAACAAAAAAACCCCCACACTTGTTCATGTTTCTGAGCTACTCTGTATCAAACTGTCAATGATATTCCTATTTCTTATGAAAGCATCTTTTTCCTTGAAAGTTACTGTGCTGACATTGGGCTAACCTGTTTTAATACTGATCTAATAGCAAGAATTCATTCCCTGAAGTACATTAAAATTGCTATCCAAAGTCCAATTCAGCAAGACACTTAACATATGCTTTCCTAATATGAGTGAGATGTTTAGATGTATGCTTGTACACTTTGATCAAGTGGGGCCAAAGTGAATGCCAGTGAGCAGCATAGTTTGCATCAGCACAAAAAATAAAGGGTTGAAGACATCAGTAGTATTTTCTAAAAGACTATGCCCTGTATTTTTTTTAGGATACTGGAAAGTATTAAACTGGTGGGTGCTTAAAGTATATACTTCTGGGGGTAGAAGTTGAGCATAGGATTTTAGAGAAATTCTGGCTCTCCAAAGTAATTGGAGCATTCATCCTTTGTGTATGACACGAACAGAAGGGAATGCACTGGCTCCAAAGCTGCAGGAGAGCCATGGTGAAACCTACTGGTTTACTGGTTATGGATAGCTTGAAGAAGAGAATGTACCAGAGAGAAATAGAAAAATGAGGCTGTGGGAAGACGAGGAGAAGCAGCCATGGTAACTAAATTTAAAAGGAGAAATAAAAGAAAAATGGAAAATGCAGAAAACTACTTTTTTTTACCTTGTGAAAGCCTTTACTCTTTCTCACCTTTTATGTGGGGGTAGGCAATGAGAGTTGTATATGAGAGAATGCACTACACTGTGAAATGAAAGCAGCCACATTTTAAAATCAGTATTTTCAGTCTTTCATTTTGTTCTCTTTTTTAGAGGTGCCAGTTATACTCACAATTACGTCCACCATAGCTACTGTACTGGGTCTGACTGGGATTAACTGGGAGTTACTTTCTTTATAGCTATCAATATAGTCAATTATAGCTGCTTTTTTGACTTTGTGGCTAAAACAGTGTTGATAACACACCAGTGTTTTGGCTATTGCTAAACAGTGCTTTCTCTTTTTCCTACTCTGTGCCCCCAGCAAGTTGGCTGGGGGTAGGCAGGAAGCTGGGAGGGAACCAGCAGGGCAGCTGACCTGAAGTGGCCAAAGGGATGATCCATACCATATGGTACCATGCTCAGCAATAAGAACTGAGGTAGAAGGGAGATTATCTTCCAAGGTGTCTCCTGATTTGACAACATCAGTCTGCTTGTGAGAGGTGGTGAATGATTGCCTGTGCATCACTGGACATCACATCTCTTTCCTTCACCTATTAAATTTGTTTTTACCTCAATCCACGAGTTTTCTCACTTTTGTTCTTTCTCTGCCATCCCACTGGGGAGAGGGAGGAAATGAGCAAGCAGCCATGTAGGTGCTTGGCTGCTGGCCGGGGTCAACCCACCACAGCAACACTAACAGAATTTCATAAAGTCAGTCAAAATGTCTTGAAATTACTCAAATTGCACCTTAACCAATGTATTCTGACAATCCAACAAGCTACAATATCTTCAGACCCTTCATTTATCTTCTCGGTTTTGGTCCTACTATTCCTCTGACATAAATCAGGCTGTCATGGCAGGCAGGGGAACTTTTGCATTGTTTTGACTACAGAAGGACCTGAGGAAAAGAAACCTGTTATAACAGGTCTTCTGGGATGGACATTAATCTGTACTATTTGCTGAAAAAGCCTTGGGACGTGGTGCCCTAGGCCTCTTGAGACACAGGAAAAGTAGCTAGAAAAAACTAACATAGGAAGCAGTCTACTTGAAGACTGATGACAATAAGGGGTAAAAGAGAAAAGAAAAAGGAGAAAAACTATCAGCACTCCTTACCTGCATATTGGGAACCTGATTTTGGCGGCTCTGCATGCTCAGAGCTCTGTTGTGTTCTCTGTTAATATTTTAATGAGCCTGAGCAATTGACAGTCCCAGCTGAGTACTCTTCTTTGTTGCTGTTGCTAAGCAAAACAGTGGTAAAAAATGCTCCTTTTTCATCTACTAAATCATAAAAACAATGAAATCATTTGTTTGATATGTGCAGAAATTCATTCTACCTCTATGCCAGCTCAACCCATGCACCTCAGTTCATTCTTTCATATTTTTCCACACATACTTGTTCAATCTCTGTAACATATGGCATGACATCCTGATTTGATTGTCCTACACATCCTATATACCCTTCAGGCCACACAGAGTTCATTCAGTTTGTCCTATCCATCTGGGCTCCAGCACAGCCCATGGTAATATAGATTGATACAAGTTTCTGTTCTTCTCCATACTGGCTGACTATCTTGCCTTTCCGGCTCATGTAGTTTTAGAGTTCAGCAATGATGTAAGAGATGCTGGAAGATTTTTGCATTCTTTCTCTCTTTCCTTCTCTGTGACTTCCTGTTTTCCTAGAAAACTTCCATTTTCCTTTCTTTTCAAATAAAGAAACATTCCAGACTCATTTTTCTTTGATATCTATTTATCAAATAACTTTTTGCATTTCTAATTCTCCCTTTCCTTTTCCCTTCTCTCTTATATTTTCTTTGGCCACCTTGTCTACATTTTCCTTAGCTATCTGAGTTTTCGCTCATGGATAGTTAAAAGTTAAAGGAATTTCTAGTCTCACATCCATTTTGATAAGGTCTGATATCCACCCCTATTCTTTAATGGCTTGTCTGCTCATAACCTGCCTTGTGATAGAGAGAACATTTTATCTAATGTGCTATTAAACAATTTTGTCTGTAATGTGAGTAAGGAAATTCCCACTTAAAATGCTAGTGAATGGTAACTAACTACAGGATCCCACTTTGCATATTAAGAAAATATTCTTGATTCCACTCTTCAATCTTCTCATTACATGTGCTTGTTTACTGCAAGCTGCACTTAGAAGCTATTGGTAGGAAGTCCCCCTCACATCAAAAATTAAACTATCCCTTCCTGATCAATGCTAATTGCTGATCCTGATCCCTGACCTGTAAGGCACAGTCAACAAGCATTTTGGGGGGCCACAGATAACAGTTCCAGTTTGAATATAGACAGAGCAAAATAAGCAAATTATTATTAGCCCCCTACAGGCCATTGCTAATAGATTTGCACAAAAAGACGGGAAATTTCTACCCCTTGGTGATACTGCCTGACATAAGTGGTTTCATGGCTGACAAAGATGCTGAAAAAAGAACAGTAAGTAGGAGAAAATGTTTGCAGTCATACTGAGTGTTTATCTATGATGGATCTTCCTTTGACTATGGAGTTCAGCATTACAATTGTGCTATTCACAAGTTGTTAATGTAAGAGGTTACTACAAAAACGCCACAATCAAAACAAACAAACCCTAACATAGCGTAATTTTCCAGGTTCCAGTATAGCAGTACTTCCTGTTCCTGCATGGAAGAGAACTTTGAGCACTCATGAGCTCGTTATCAATGAGCACTTTGAAGACAGGCTACTGTCTCAAAAGTGTTTTCTATGTTCACCACACTTATCTTTTTGTCTGTCTACTGGGCACAAAACTTGAGCAAGTTACAATGCTCTACCTCATTTTCTTCAGCCTTTTGCTCTCATCTCTGGAATCTATACCTTTCAAGTGCAGTTAACCGATTACACAAGGAAAAAGAATTTAATAAATCACATAGGCACTTTGCTACGTAATGGCACATTCCTTTGCTATGTAAATGGTCTGTAACTTTTTCATGAATCAGGCCCATAGACTCTTTATTTCGCATTTCCATCCACCTTTCCCAGTAGAATTACAATTAAATGATCCTGAAACTTTTGAACACAATTAAAGGTTAGCTTTGCATATCAGTGACCTACCAGCAATTTCCCTGTAAAGCTCTGATATGTGTAGAGGGTTTGATCTACAGCTGCCTGATTTCAGGAAACTGGAAGTGTTTCCATTGTCCTCTGAACCCTAGGTAGGGTTGAAAAATAGGCTCAGAAGACACCACAAAATAACTACTACTTACTCAAAGCTTCACACAGTTCTAGGACACCATTGTGTGGATTGCCATGACTTTTGACTTCCTTCACGTTTTGAACAATGCATAAATCATTAAGTGATTTTGGAGTGCCTTGTTAGCAAGATATAATGGATGCTCAGAAAATACTTCAGACTGGTTATGTGTTGTTTTTTCTGACATCAAGCTTTAACAGTATTTTTTTAGAAATCATAAAAGCTTTATTCTCAGAAGAAGGAATAGAGACTTATAACTGTGGCTGTCTTACACAGAGCAAAGGGATGTTGAGGGAGAGATTTAAATTAGTTTACGATAGCATGCAGCCCCCCCCAACTCAAAACCTGTGATTTCTATATTGCAGCAGCCCCACAAGGCATGATCTGCATGGGTTCTTAGAGGAAGTGACAGCTGCCTGACAGCTTGGAGTGACCATGTGTGACTCGATCAAAGGTGAAGTAAAATGTACCAAGCAGTAGGAACTCAGCACGTAAGTAGATTTTGAGTGAATTGTGAAACATTTGAACAAGATTCTTTTCCTTCCCCTTCAGCCCTTTCCAACTTCCTCCCTCTGGAAAGGCACTTTAATATGTAGAATATAAATTAACAGGTCTCCACAAGAGTTGATACACATTTGAGAAAATATTGTTGCATGGCATAACTGGACAATTTAGACATTTGAGACAAAGGATGAAAATTACTATAATATTGGATGATGGAATAGCTCCAAAGTCTTTCTGCTTTGTCTGAAACAGACACAGCTTAACTACTATTGTCTTACATAGTGACTAAATATAAAATTATAAAATATTTATAAATAATGAGTGTCAAATTGATCACATTGTGGAGTTTTACTGGAACATGTAATTCCTGTTATTAATCTGGCATTTATAAATTTTTTACTACTGATCACTTAAGACATAACTGGTCTATCTGGCCTCTAATCAGGAGGCCTGGAGACACACCGTCTATAACGCTGCTGTTTCCTTTGAGAACGCACGCAGGATCACTCTCGAGGAGAAAAGACAACGCAGAAAGAATCGTGTCTTGCAGAATATACCACCTAAGGAGTCTTTCTGCTGTGCCTTCTGTAACCAGACATGTCTATCTCGCATTGGCCTTATTAGCCACCAGCGTGCTTGTAACAAATGTGGATAGAACCTTTCCCAAATCTTCGTTTGCAAAGCCTAGCCATGATGATGATTAAAAAAAAAAAAAAAATGAGATGGAAACAGCTTTGTGATTTATTCAAAATCTCTGAGACTGTTTCTGCCAGTGTGTGTGCTGATAAATGTTAACAGTTTCTCTGTTTGTTTAACATTCTCCTGAGGAGAACTTGATGTGATTTAAGCAGTCTCGCATATTTAAAGTACAGCATTAATATCTAGTCTGCAGTGAAAAAGACAGGAAGGGTCACAGGTGGCACAGAATAGTCTCACAGTGGATAGTCTTTGTCTTCCTTTGTACAAGTCTATTTACATCACAAAGCAATACTGATTTTGAAAATCTTGATTTAGGAAAATATAACATGAAAATTACATTCTGCATTGCAAGACTAATGACATTGTAAGGCTTTGTTTAATAACAGTCTAATATCGGTTTTCCTCTTTTTTCTGCATAGGTTTCCATGTAGTTTTCTATATGTCAGCTGTTTCTTAAAGGAAAAAGAAAATTTTTACAACAGATTAATACTTCCTCATCCTCAACACACACACAAAGGCATCCATTCACACTCACATCCTTGCAAGCTATTTTCTAGAACGGTCAGTAATACAGATGTGAAGAATCAGGCCTCAATTATGATTTCATTTGTATCCCTGTTTTCCAAAGAGCATTTGGAATTGCTAAAGTAATTCAGAGTCTTAGATTGTTGCCTTATTGTCACGAATACTTGTTATACCTTGTCTGCATTTGATGGGCATCTGATTAAAATGAAGAAAGCTGAATCCATATGACACAGAATCTCATTTTTCCCACTGTAGACAGACTGAAAGTAAAAACCGTTATTAGAGAGAGCCCACTAGGTCAAGTAAGCCCAGTAAGGTTATGCAAAGGTGGTTGTTTTTTTAAATCAAACATTATAGAAGAAACATTATCATTGAGCATCAACTATGGGAAACCCAAGCTGTTAGAACTTTAATAAATACTTGGTGAGAAGAGCTAATGGAGACCGCTATGTGTCCAAGTTTTGATTCACCTGCAATTGCCAAAAACCCACACATCAGGCTTCAAGGGGAGTGCTCTCTAAAGGAAGACTTAAAAAGCAGATTATTTAAAAGCTGTCAGCTTTCTTTTGGAAGAAGTGATAAAGCTGACAACCAGATAGTTTTAGTTTTGCATGAGCTGGCTCTGGTGTTGCAGATGTTACAGAAACTGTAACATATTCCCTTCTGAATTACCTTGCATGTAATGTAGTGCCTGGTGTGTATAAATGAGATTACCCCTAGGAGATATTAATTCTAAGAAGTGGGTCTGCTGTTTATCCATAGATTTAAATAACTTTTGGTCTTCAAGCCCACAGGGTAAGTAAAGTTTTCAAAAGAAGGTCAGATTCAGCATTGCAAGGCTTTTATCACCAGATACACAGCTGCCCTTAGGGCACTTTTCTGCACTTTCTAAAATACACCACTTGACTACAGAGGCCAAGATGATTTTTTCAGATAATATCCTGAAGATATTGACAAATTTTGGTGACTTCACTACCTTCCATTTGGGATGCTGGTCAGCATCAGCTTCTACTACCTGAATAACTACTGTCCAGTTGCCATTATTCTCTGGAGTTCAGAATGAAATATTAGGGCAAGTTCATGTCATGGTCTATTTTCAGAATTCCTAAAAGGGCTTTACTACTTCAGCTAAACCATTGATTCTGTGACTGTTACACATAGAAACAAAAGTCTTGATGGCTTTCAGTTGAGACCCACACTTCTAGAAAGTGATTATTATATAACTGAGGGATCTGCTAGAGGAAAACCAGAAAATTTCTGTAATGTTACCACTGAGGTCATGTTTTTATTAGACACAGTAAAATGTCCCCAAGGTGCAAATATTAAGTCATCTTTCATTGTAATGTACTTATCAGAATATTATGTTATATCCAACTACACATTACTTGTAAAGTACCTTTGCCAAAAGTTCTTTTAAAGGAGTGTAAGACCCCAGGCTTGCACTCGGAGCTCATCAAAGGAGTTTTACTTTAAAAACATACAAGGCTCCAAAAATCCACTCACCAGATCTATTAAAAGGGCCTTCGGTTCTTTTATACCTTGAGAGAGCACACAGGAGAAGGCACTAAACATGTTTCTCAAGAGGTCAAATAACACACTTTTACTGGCAAACTTTAGAAAATAAGGGAACTTGGCGAAAGTTTAAAGGGCAAAATTCAATCAAATAAAGCATTTCACAAAGCATTGACTTAGCACATGATAACCCATACAACTTAACAAAATCCAAGCCACCCAGCTTCTAGTTACCCAAATATCAAGAATGGAAATTAGGAGAAGAAGTAAAGAAAGAGAGAGAAAAAGAGAGAATTGTAACTACCAGTGTAGATGCAACTACCAGGAATCCAGGAGATGGCAGGGTCACAACCACATGGTGGACACATGGTGTTGGTTTTATCTGCTCTGGCTCCCTGTGGCCACCAACCCCCCTCCCCCTGGCAGGACTTCAGGCCCACTGTCCATTCCGGAGCTCTGGGGTGGGGTGAGGGGCAGTGCTCCCGGTGTGGCAGCCATTCAGGGGATGGCTCAGGGGCTCCATGGGGTGTGGTGTGGGGCAGTACTCCCAGTGTGCCAGTGACTGACAGCTGCTCCAGGGCTGCCCAAGGGGGCTCCAAGGGGTTGGACTGGGACAGGGCACCACCTTCACCTCTGTGAAATTTGACCTGTCCCTCCCCCCCCAACACACACACTTGAGCTGGTCTAAGCCAATAATGAATATAATAATCCAGTATCTCACAAGGAGAAAGGCAGAGATGATGTACCATAAATAACTGAGTACCTGTTGATCCTGTTTATCATAGCTCTCTGTTTCAATGCAATGGGTTAAGCAAGTATCTCAGCTCAAATATAAACATTGGGGATAGCTTTGTTTCTGAGCCAGACAATGAAGATAGTTTGCCAGCATGGAAACAAACCAGAAATGCCACACTGAGGGAGAAGAATTTATTTACCAGTTTTCCACCAACTCTGGCAAACAGACAGTAAAAGAGCCCTTGATCTTCTGTGTGGATCAATGGACATTTGCACTCAGTTATACCTTAGATTTTTTTGTACTTCTCCTACTTTAGGAAGAGGGGATCATTTGGAGAATGAATATTTAGATGGTATGAAATGATTCAAGTGGATGCTAACACTTGACAGGATCTCCACATTTTTCACTACTGAAATAGTAGTTTTCGTCTGCTGTCCTTTCTGCCTAAGCAACTTCTGAAAACAAGCAAACCACATCCTGTTGTTTGTTCTTACTGCACTGTCATCAGTGTCAGCTGGTGGGCCATTGTTTCTTGCATGGGAAGAGATAATAAGCAGTAGATACATATCCAGCTGCTCCGTTGCTTCTCCTTCTGGAATGCATGATGATTTATACTGCAGAATACTGTGCCATATAGAGATTTCAATGCCACAATTACTACTACACTGCACAGACTTCTGTCTGCAGCGGGTTAAGAGGCATATTCCAGTATCTACAACCTCCTCATTAGGGGAAGAGGAGGGGCAGGCACTGATTCCTTCTCTGTGGTGATCAGTGACAGGACCCAAGGGAATGGCCTGAAGCTGTGTCAGGGGAGGTTTAGGTTAAATAGTAGAAAAAGGTTCTTCACCCAGAGGGTGTTTGGGCACTGGAACAGGCTCCTGAGGGAAGTGGTCACAGCACCAAGCCTGACAGAGTTCAAGTGTTTGGACGATACTCTCAGGCACAAGGTGTGACTCTTGGAGATGGTCCTCTGCAAGGCCAGGAGTTGGACTCAATGACCCTTGTAGGTCCCTTCCAACTCAGCATATTCTGTGATTCTGTGATCTATGTATAGTCTTCATCAGCTATGTAGAGCTGGAGTGCCTTGCTCATAGCTTGCTGGTTGGGTGAAATTTGTAAAGGCAGTTTAGTTACTGATACTTGTCGTTCTCTTTCCTCACTCTTTTAAATAAGGATCAAAACACAGACAGGTTGTCCTGGCAACCTGCTCAAAGGAACAAACAGTTCCTCTCCCAGGTATGAATATATAAGGTGAAAGAGATGCTGTGCTGGTCATACATTGAACACATCTGCTGGTGACCGTATTCTTTACTTCTGTTTGCAATCAGTGTCTGTAGTTTCTTCAGACTATTTATAATACATGCTTTCAATATAGGGCAGGGGGATACAGGAGTTTTTATGAGTGGGATCAAAGTGCAGTTATTATTATTTTTATAGTACTAAACCCATACAGAATTCTCTCTGTTCTTCCTAGGACAGATGACAATCCAATTTAGACACAATATAGCACAATGAAAAGGAAAAAAAAACCTCAAAACACGGGGCAGTTGGAAGAGTGGTAAGGACAGAGGTTATGGCATTATAGCTACATGGTTAGGCAGAAAAGTCTATCATGTAAATGTAAATTTAACAAGGTAAATTTATGAAAAAAAATAAAATAAAGAATAATAAAAATTAAAAATAAATTAAAATAAATCTATGTCTTTTGCATAGTGGAATTTATATAATGATAACAGAGGTCTCTTTAATACACCAAATGAGGTTATCCTTGCTATTAGAATGTCCAATTCAGAAGGAATAAAAGTTAACAACTGATCAAATCAAATTAAAATATAGAATCCCCAGCATACGCTTTCATCATGTTTTAATGGCATGTAAAAAGCACCTACTTAGATAACCAAGTGAATCTGAGCAAATCTTTATGCACAGATGTCATGGACAGGGACTTACCTCAGCTTTTTACAATATTCTTTTGAAGATTTCAAATCCAAAACTAAATCCAAATGTATAATTACTTAGCGATTCTATATCCAGAGAGCTGACTCGGATCATTTGTGAGAGAAAAGCCAGACCAGCTACAAGAAATCTTTGAATTTTATGTCCCATTTAAGGGTACATATAAGCTTGTATATAAAGAGCAATATACAGCTGAAGTCAAATAAAAAGGGGCAGTAAAGCTAGCTTTTTCTTGAAGCAATGCCAGGTATCTGAGGGAATTGGCTTCATGGAATTATTTGGAAGGTGGATTCACAGCATACTACTATCCTACTAAAATATTCCTCTCTTGTGGAATTAAATATTGTGTATTTATTTTCATTTCTCCTGTCCCAGCTTCAAAATCCTGGAGGTTGTTTCTGTTTTCATTAGGATGTGTTAAAGTTTTGCTATTAAGCTCTGAAGGAACAGGACTTGATTTTAAACTACTCCAAGGGCCTCTTCCAGATTCAGTTGCTAATCCACTTTTATATACAAATTACATAAATCGTCAATTTATATGAAATAGAGGGGAAAGAGATGCTTATGATTTTGCTAGGTAGAGAATCGAGGCCTAAGTAATCATCAGCTCTCAGACTTATAAAATTAAAAGAGAAACAAACCCCTTCAGAATAGCAAGAGTATCCAGTTCATCATCATTCCGCAAACTGGTACCCTTTATGGGTTTTGCTCTTTTTCTTTTCCATCCCCACTGTTCTTAATAATTCAGTACCTTCTTTCTTTAATCATATTATTAAAGGCAGTGGACTGATGATTCATTTTGCTTTCTTTGCTCTCTCAGTGACGTCCATTAATGAAGACTTACTTTTCAGCACCATTGACTCACTTATCTAAATTATTTATTTGGTTGAGCAGTTCAGTGTATCAAACTTTTTTTCTTAGTGTAACAACTACTTATAGCTGCGATTAGAGTTTCATATTGATTTTCTTCTGGAAAATGTGTATGAAATGGATTTTGCTTTAAAGTACCAGAAGTGGTAAAAGCAGGGCTGAAGGAGGTATAGTTAAATAGATAGCAATAATTCCTTTTGCTGTAGCAGTTTTTTACACTTGTTCTTCTTTCCATTTTGAATTAGTAAAAGACTTTTCAAAACCTTAATGGTGCTGAAATTCTCATAAAGAAGCCCATTTCCTGCTGGCTAGAGCATTGGCCTAAGGTATCCAAGTCAGATATACATTTTCTGCCTTTTGCATTCAGCACAGAGTATTAGTCCCTACTCACTCTAAATAAAAATAAAATAAAAATAATAATAATAATAAAAAAAAACCAACAAAAAAGTAACAAAAAACAAACAAAAAGAAAAAACAAACAAACACAAAACCCCCCACAGATTTTAATGTCTTTCCCACCCAAGGCCTATACACTATATCATCACCTCCAGAAGAATTCATGTAAATCTTTAGGGAACAAACACATATCAAGAAAAGTTATTTTATTGAAAATTGTTGACAGGCTTCCCTGATGTTAGTGATTGCCTTGTTTGTCCTGACTCTAAGGAAACCTAGGTTGCTTGTGGGATGTATTGGTGTCTCTCAACTCCATTTTCTTCCTCTTCATCTGCTATGACCACCCAAATTCATAGTGCTTCCTTCAGCTGCTTTCACAACTGATCCTACCGTCCTCTCCTACTTTTATCAAAAATCTTTTTAAAGAAGTTAATTGCTTTCAGTCTTTCATGTAATCCAATAAACAGAAGTATTTGTTTCTACCTGAATACTTGGAAAAAATAGTTGGATAAATTTCTAGATACACAAATTCTCTTCACTGTGTTTCATTTGACACTGTGAAAGGTTATTTTCATTGTTATGCCCAGATTCATAGACTGCTGCATAAAGTTCACATCACTGTTCCAAACTCTCCACTGTAGAAGAATATTGGGAAAGCTCTCAGTCTCAACAAAAGAAAAAAAGATTTCTGTGAAATAACATTTTTTTTGTGGAACAATATTTTCTGCACCTAAATACAGTAGTTTGGGATGATGGCAAAGACTTTTTCCATTGGTGGTTAGATTCCCAGAGATACCTGTATAGTTTTGATAATTTTGGACGGTCTGTGTAAAGCAGTTATCAGAAACAAGGGTGGAAACTTGATTAAGAGTACAAACTAGCAGAAAATAAAAAAGAAAAATGGAAGGTGAAACTTCTGATAAAATGTGACTGATATTTGGCAGATGGAAAGGATCTTTATTGTCTATTTTGTTACAGAAATGATGCAGACAAAGCTTTGAATGCAGAAGTATTGTAAATTCCTTGACTTGAGACCTAGTACCACCACCCATAGCTATGTCTGTAGAATGTGACTCTAGGTGAATTGACAGAAGCTATTGTATTTTCTCCGGATATCAGAATGTTTGTTCATAGGCATGATGTAACACCAAGTATCATGGTGTTTCAGCACTGCACAAGTAATAGAAAATTTTATTTTAAAGCATTTTTCTGATCAAGAAAGTATTTAATCTCTCCATTTTGCAGAAATAAACTGAAGCACGGAGGAAGTCTGACAGTCATATCTTCTCTGTACTAGACCATGAAACCATTTGTATGTGGGAGATGAACAATATTTTCCATAGGAAAACCCCAGGGTTTCCCCACCTTTGTAACCAATTACAAATGGGAGCAAGATTATCCCTTAAATGACTAATTCATAATGAAAAAGAAATCTTTTACAAACAAACTGAGAAATGTCACTCAGATCCTTAGAAATAGATTGGTAACACTAAGTTTTCAGTGTATCCCATTATTGGTCCTTAATTCCAGTAATGGAGAGCAGATCCCCTCTTCATTACTGCTGGAGCCTATTGTACAATAGAGATAATGAATACATTATTTTTCATTTGGCACCACAGAAAATCATGTACTTATTATCAAACCAAGTCCAGGCCATACAACTACAATCTTCATATCCTGAAATCTTCAGCACCATTCTCTACTGAAAAAAATTGAGATGGAAAGTGTTTTGATAATGTTTGACTGATTATTTTAAGTAGCTTTTATTAAATATTTTCTGAACTGAAATGCCTACTGAATACTTGGGAAAAGAGTTTCATTGTTGAAATACCAATGCCATAATTTCTGAATTAGTGAAAGCAGTCTAGATAAAATTCTAACACTTCTTAGAGTGGATTCCTTCTCAGCCACCTCTTGCACAGCACAGCAACCTCCTCTCTACCCAAACTGTTACTCAAGATGAAAGACTAGACATGATGCTGCTTATCTTAAATGTTTCAGCAGAAAAAGCAAATTAATATGAAAAAGGTAACAAAATTTGAGGTAGGCAAAAAATGCCTAGTAGCCTGAGAGCAGCCTCACACCCCTGCTCCAAGGGATTTGACTGTTCTGACATCAACACAGACATGGTGTAGCTGCATAATCTTGGATTAGAGTATTGAGAAAAGAGTTGCACGAGAAAGAATTGTGAGAAGGGGGATAGTTGAACCCTCCTCGTCCAAAGCTGCTTTCAATCCCCTGCCCTTTCCCATGGTCCTTACCAAGGGTCCCTGCCCATACCTGGCCACTTACGCCACTGATCCAGACCTGATCCTGACCCATTGACTTGACTTCACAGCTTGGACTCTCACCACTACAGATTTGTCTGGCAACCCTTGGACTGTTGGCTGACCCTCATTGTTATTACCAGACTTGCTCTACTTTGGGCATTATGGGACTGGACCTTAGTGCATTCACAGCCCTGCACCTGTCTTGGGTAACCTGTCTTGGCTCCTGGCTCTGTTTTCCTTAGAGAGAATCCTGCTCTTGCTGCTCTCAGGCAATATCTTTAAATGCCATAAGAAACCCGTAATACACACACACACTCCCTCAAAAAAAAAGGAGAGGAAAAAATAGAAGACAAACACAGCAATGGATAAAAATCCTTTGCAGGTCACCTTAGGGAGAAACCAATTTGACTATTTATAGCCAAGCTAAAATCCATTGAAAGCACAGATCAAAATGGAAACACTGACCCTTGCCTACTCCAGGGCTAGTGAGCACCACCCTTAAGTACTTGTAAGCTGCTTGCAATAAAAAAACCCTCTTAGTTTCAGGCCTCCAAGTGCCAGCCCTCTGTACTGGTTAATATTATCAAGGGAATCCTTGCCTGACAGAAAGTAATTTAGGATCCATTAAATATGATTACTTGGCCTTGAAAATGATGGATATTGAACAGAATTATAGGATCACTTTACAAAAGAAAGGTCTCTTTTACATCCTTTCTTGTGGGGCATTAAATAAAGTCTAAGAAAACTCCTGAGGGATTTCTGGCATTTATGGGTTACATTTATGAAAAGAAGGATTGATATTCATATTAAAAACTCTAAAAATTTAACAGGGTGATGTGGTGAGCACATGGACAGCTGTGACATGTCTAAAAAGTGAGTGACATGTTCGCCAACTGTTTTCATTGCTTCATTTATACCACAGATATGAAAAGTGCCTTTAATTTCAGACTAATCTTTCATGTTCTCTATTTGAATATTAACCTCAAGTGGTTTCCTAAGTTCCCCACACTTCCCACTATATCTCTATTTTTAACTGAAGTATTTATGCCAGAGGTTTTCAAAATTCTCAGGACACTGTTTTCATCATGCCCTTTACTAGTCATATGTTGAAAGGGAGTTTGTATGGAGACTTGATATGTTTATGCTGCTATAACCTAACTGAAATCTAATCCTGAGAAGACTATATTTTAGGTACAGGAGAAGTTTGACTTCTTCATTACTAAATGATGTTCCCTAAAGTTCAAACATACAATGAAAATAGACAGTTTGATCTTCCTAACATTTGTCCTACTTGAATTTCCAATCAAAACTGATAAATTGAAATCAACTAACATTTGCTTTTAAATTAAGTTGGGGTTTTTTTTATTTTTTTTTTTACTTTTTTCCTTTTCCATGAGAAGGTGGATTGACTAATTTATCCTATGAAGAAAACAGCAAATATCGCCCCCAAAACTAGAAAAATGTTTATGGATGGCTCACCCTGAAAATAAATCTTCTCTAGAAACAAAGAGAAAAGGGAAAAATAAAGAGAAGAAAATTAAGAAGAATTAGGTCTTCTGCTGTGGTCTTCATCATCTCAGTGTTTACCCATAAGAAGCCGCCCTAGAAACCATTTCAGTATTCTGAAATGCCCATCCTCGCTCTGATCAGTTGCTATAGATAAGGGTTCACCTTACAGACAGAAGTTCCAGATGCTTTACCTGAATCTTCCTCATTAGCCATAAGGCAGCAGATTCATCCTTAAGACTAAAAGCACATTCATCATCTACTTCATAGGCATAAACACAACCACAGGATGTCTGCGCACAGCACAAGACATGGCCCACTGACACAGCTTATGCACTTTCTATTTTGAAATGAGGAAGAGGTTTAATATGTCTGATGTAAAAGTTTCAAGCCAGTATTGCCAATGAATTCCCCTGCAACTGATTTTCGATTGCAGTTTTTATGTTGAGCATATATTCAGACATTACAAGATTGTTGATGTATACTTTGAACCCTCTCAATGACATTAAATCACCCCTCTGGTTTCTTAGATCTGACTATATGTAGTGCACATCTGAAGCAAGTTTGACTCCTTCCAGAGGAGGCCTTTCTGCTACTTCACATTATGTGGGATCATTTGTACCTGTGTAAACATGGCACAATATTTTATGGGACTACGGTAGTTTAATTTATACTGACAACAGCTGCTACGTGCATCTAGAGCTGGGCAGATCTCGGGAAATCTCTGCTTCTACAGCAAAGTAGGCTAACTCTGAGCTGTTTTTTTTTAACTAGTAAACAACAACACTGAGCAGCTTCATGCCTCAGGCATACATCACATACATACACATGGGTTTAAATTCCAGTTTTGCCAAATTCAGAGCAGAGAAGTGAACTGGGAGTTTCCACATCCCCTAAGAACGCCTTAGCTATTTGTTTGTTCAGGAAGAGGGGCAATCTCACTTTCCAGTTTCAATCAGGAAAAACATGCTTGACATGAGATAACTTCACCAAAAAAAAAGTTGTGTTAAAACTGATAGATGGCTCAAAAAATATTTTTAGTAAATGAGTATTTTCTGATAAAAAGGTGGTTTCATCAAGCAGTTCTTGACCAGTTCCATTTATGCAAGCATTGCACAAATTTTGGTGACCTTATAATATGTAAGAAAATGCAATTAAATTTATAAAAAAAAAATCCTAATATAATCATTATAATTCCATAATCCTCAGCATGCAAACTAATGTGGTACTTAACCTCTTTCTTTTTTAAAGGAATCTATGATTACATAGCTGGGAATATTTGGCAACATATGATTTTTTTTTTATTTAATTTTTCTTTTCAGTAAGTAACTAGAATGTTCTTGGGGATAATGATACCTGAAAAGTTCTATCAACAAAGTATAGAAGAAGATGCAGAGGAAACAAAAGATATGTGGTTGAGGGTCAACTGATGTTGTTTGCATATGTATTTGGTAGGTTTTAAGAATAAAATACATTACACAGTGTTCAGTGTTGTATGTTTTTATAAATGTTGCTGACTATGATGCTGAAGTAATCCAGCAAGTTGTGTTGCAGTAAACATTTTCTTTGTACATCCCTCTCGTGCTTGAAATGAACCTCATGAGAAACTGCACCACTTAGACTAGAAATAACATAATTTCATTCTGTGAGACGGTTTAGAAAAAAGTCCTTTGTTTGACTTGAATGCATCAAAACAGTATCCTAAATTTTTAGTTTTAGGTCCTTCTAGGATTATGTACACATTTGAAATTTGCCAATTTTTTTCTGAGGGTTAAATGATTTGTAACACCAGCTCTCAACCTGCTGTGCCCGTACGTATGCATGTATGCCCAGATGCCCATAAATATCTTTCCTTTGCATGGCTGTGATTTTGCTGCACTACAGTGTTTTAAAAAAGATGCTGAATACCATGGTCATACATCATACTGCTCTGTTGTGTACTGCACGTATTGCAGGATTTATATCGTGCACTGTTGGACCCTTATCAGAAAAGGATACAGTTTCAGACCAGGAGTGAAACTAGATAGTTCCTGTAACTTCTCTTGCTTCATTCTGTCATTTTTCTTTTTTTTTTCCCTTTCTTCTAAACAGTGCCATTTTCAAGGTACTGATAGTTGGCCTGGAGAAAACACTGAAGACCTTTTATTCTTTACACTGATTAATATAGATAGACCTGTTTACAAATAACTGAAGCTGTGCTGTGACATTGAAACAAAGATTCTGAAGATATGAATGAAGACATGGCTCAGTAAACATTGAGTGGAACTGAGAGGAATCCTATGATCCACTCAGACAAAAACACAGGCCACAAAGGTGTTCTGAAGGCTGGAGCCTCTCTGCTCTGGGGACAGGCTGGGACAATTGGGATTGTTCAGCCTGGAGAAGAGAAGGCACCAGAGAGGCCTTAGAGCCCCTTCCAGTGCCTAGAGAGGCGCCCAGAGAGCTGCAGAGGGATTTTGGACAAGGACCTGTAGTGATGGGAGAAGGGGGAATGGCTTCCCACTGACAGAGGGCAAAAATAAACATACAGCTTTCCTAATCGTCTCACATCAAGACTTACGAGTTTTGCTGCTACTTCAGATTCTCAGTCCCCCTCTCCCTTCACCTACCTTGTGATCCATACTGAAAATTGAGGCAAAATATTCCAATGCATTTTGAACCCTATATAGTTTATCCTCCATTGCTCCTTCATCTTCTGTGCACAGGGCTGTCACTTACTGTTCTCTTAAATTTATGTGGATAAAAACCTTTTGCTATATATTTTTAAGACTAATAATGTTTGACTTTTGGCAAATCTTGTCTCACAACTATACTTCCCATCGCTGACATTTAGCTTTCCTTGCTGACCACTATTTGATTTAATTAGTTCTTGTATTTTCTTGAAGCTCATACTTTCTTTTGAAATAATAAATCTAAAGACCAACTTCTATTAACCCTCCAGCTAACCAAACTGTAATCTGCATGTGATCACTTAAAACGTCGTTTTTATGATCAGCTGTCCTTTGGTGCATGTATCACTTGCAAAAATCAAATGTAAATCAGTTCTAAAATAGAATCAGCTATAACAGATTCAGTAATCATTCAGTATTGTCTACCACATCCAGGAATAACTGGCTCCAAATGTTCTTATTGACACTTGTTTCCCAGGGAGTGACACAGAAACTGATTTGCAGCAGTAATTTTGACTATTCTGTTCCCAGCTCAGTTGTTTCTCCTTAACTGAAGCTAAGGTCCCACAGAACTATAAGCCAGTTTAATTGTTAGACCTTTCAATTAACAAAAAATAATTGTTTGATGTTTCAAGCCTTCATCAGCTCCAACTGCATATAATTTTGTTCCTAAAATCTCCATCGATGGAGACCCCACAACTTCTCTGGGCAACCTCTTCCAGTGTTTTTCCATTGCCAAAGCAAAAAAGTTGTGGGTTTTTTTCATGGATAGGTGAAATTTCCTGGTTTTCACTCTGTGCCTCTTGCCTCTTGTCTTTACTGTGGTAACCACTGAGAGGAGTCCAGCTCCAACTTCTTTCCCCCTGCCATTATGTATTTATACACATTGGTAAGATCATCACTAAGCCTTCTCCTTCTGAGGCTAAACAGTCACAGCTCTCTGAGCTTCTTCTCACAGAGCAGATGCTACTTAATCATCTTAGTGGCTTTTTGCTGGACTCACTCCAAGATGTCAAGCTCTCTCTCGTACTGGGGAGCCCAGCAGTGGACACGGTACTGAGGACATGTTTGTTTTCTCCAGGTCTGTTTTTTTTTTATGTTCATTTTACTGGTTCCATGAAAGGCATCCATTTCCATTTTATAAAAAGTCGTTTTCAGCTCCTGCATGCACATATATACCTTGGAATTATATTGCACAATTTAATGTTTCAGTGTTGTAAGGAATACTTTATCTCTCAGAGGCCACCTAAGCTAGCAAATGGCACTGGATATGCAAAGTCAGAAACACAAAACTCACATATTATACACAGCATGTGGAATTTTATATTGCATTTGAATTTTTCATTTCTATATCACCAGAAATTTCCTTTAAATTGAAACAAATGAATCTGCAGGAAGGAGATGAAGAGAAGGGGTACTTTCTATGGAGTATGTCAATCTGTAGATTAATTAATACATTGATTCCATTTGAAAGCGTGCATGTACCTGTCTTCCCATTGAGATACCCCCTGTGCAATCAGTGGTAATTTAAAAATCAATTGCTCTTCTGTAGTAATTAAGTTTGTCCATTTAAACAGATACAATTGATAGAGCCTGCAACTAATTTCAAAGCAGGGATTCTTAAGGGATTCTAGAGATTAAGAGCTGTGAGCCAGCAATTTGTGGGGTTTTTACTCAATAAATGAACATCTAAATACACTGGTTTCTGTATCTGTTTCAAATGCATTATACAAGATAAGAAAATTATTTTGAAATATACTGCTAAACAAAGCAAAATATGTTACTAGACAAAGCTAAAAAGTTAACGAAAGTGCAGTTAGGCACAACTGTATCTTAAAGGTATAGAAATATAATTATTCTTAAATTTCATAGAACTAAATGTGTTGCCTTCAAAATTTCACCATTTTTTAAAAAATTCTCTTTTTTTTTTCCCCTAGCTTTTAGTAAGTCTTCTTGAATAAAGTTTATTTTTCTCAAAAACATCATTAAAAGTTGTTTTCTGTTTTGAGCATACAGAGACACTTTATGGGGCTCTTGCCACACAGTGCTTTATCAAATAAAATATGATGCTTGCACGTGTAGAATACATATTTCTGAGATTCATTAAACGACCATCTCCCCTCAAGGCAATTCATTGTTATGCACCAGAGGGCTTTAAGATGGACTATTTAGGAAAAAAACAAAGCAGAAAATAGGACAAGAGAAAAAGGAAGGAACCTAAGACTAACATGAAATGCATATTCACAGTTTTAAAAGTCTTTGCAATTTACTGCAGCCCTGAGGTGGCATTAATTGACACATTAGCAAGTTATATATTGTGTTATGTGTCTATCTAGCCTATAATACAATAAAAATAACACCATGGAAATCGCTGTAACACATTGCATGTACAGCACATGTTTGAAGTAGGGAGCACCTTACAAAAGCAGACACAAGATTATTAATAATAATGTGTTGCAGTTAAAACTCACAGACTGTCCCTGCAACTCATGTAATTGAATTGCCAACTGTCAGCTTGCAGAGGCATATTCACAATATTTTAAGGCAAAATCCTATACTTCCTAAATATTAAAGAGAGTTGAAATATATTGTAATGAGGTCTGGTTTTCCATATCAATATACTATAGCATATACCCACAAAAAGAGTAATCACTCATTTTTTGTTAACATTAAAACCAAGATGCTAATACCTACTCCAGACAGCATGCCTTCTACAAGAAGTGGAGCAATATGCATTTAGAATAATAAGGTAAAAGAGTTACATAGCTTATAGTCTTACATAACGTTTTCTTTCACAAATGAAGGAACAATGCAGCATTTCAGAATCTTGAAATTCAGTACTAACTAGGGAAACTATTGTATTGTGGAATTTTTCTTTAAGGAAAGTTTAGGAATTCTTTTATTGTTTATTTTTTACATTTTATTTTCTTTGGAGAAAAAATAATAAAAAGAAGAATTTTCCATGTAACACTACAGCTATCACTTAGGCTAATTCTGTATAATGTCTCAAGTGCCAAGTTAGACAATGATCATGCAGATTGTTTCAGCATGCTCTTGGTTTATTTTCTGTTAAATATAACCTAATCTAGCTAAGTAAAACAAGGATAATACCAAAGCATGCTCATTCTTCATATTCTACATATTCTCAGCATGTAGAAAACTGTTATTACAAGTGTGCATGGAGAATGAATGGCAACATCTGGGTTTGGAAGCATCAGAAATAAAAAACAGCTAGAGAACGGTTACAAGACTGTCCTGTATTCCTACTACCTGGATTAACAGGTCATCAAGATCCTAGCACATATCTACCTACAGTTTAGCAGGACACCCAGATAGTGGAAAGGGCATTGAGTAAATCCCAATGACTTGCTGAAGTGGGACAGGATAATAAGCACAGTCAGGTTACAAAAAGACATTTCCAAAACCAAGGTATGAAAAGAAGGCATAAATGAATGACTGAAACAAGTTTAGATTTTTTTTAACAAAAATCTGCTTTCCTCTCTTAGGAGGTCTTGCATTGTTGTTAAAAAATTGAAACATTATTTCCTACAAACCCTGCCTATTTAACATGTTCTTTGGCATCATAGAAGCATATAATCTATTCTGTGTGTTTGCAGTGTTTTCTACAAAAACACATTGAATGAATTCACCTGTTTTGTTATAATTGGGCTAAGACTGAATTAAGTATTTTTGGATCACACTTTCTTCTAACTTCCAGAAATACACAATAAGATCTTCACCTGTTATGCATTGCTAGAACTTTATTAAAATCGAGAGCTACAACACTCTACACTAGCTGTGGATCTGATACATTAGTTTTTTATTGGGCGCAAGCAGAACTCAGCTGCTTGTGTACTTGCTTCAGACCAGAGGTTTCATGAACAGGCTGCTAAGGCTGGATATATTTTAAAATGAAAAATATGTTTTAAAAAGATATATAATCAGGTGATCTACAATTGTTAAATGATTAACAATATTTCTGAATAGCTTTATGAGATGTATGTGTCAAATATTATGCACTTTTTATGGTTGACATCTAGAAGGTTAAGTGGCTTGCCTGTGGTCATATAGTGTTTCCAAGCTTTCAGTTCTAGGCTGTTCCAATCCCCATTTTAACCACAGACTTGGCTGTCTTTCAGTGAGGTTAATACATAAGTGTGTGCTATTAAAGTAATGATCAGTGCTATCTAAGATGCTTGCTTGAGCATTTAAGGTTAAATGGAAATAAATTTTGTTCTGTAGTGTTAAAACTTGACTTATGTGTTGCAAACTAGGTCAAATGTTATCTACAGCACTGGTGATAAGACTGAGTTGATTTCTAACATTCCTAAGCTAAGAAGTAGTGATTTACAGACATTTGTTTCTAGATACCAAAAATTACATCTCAAGGACAGTGCTGCAGAGATACCAGGGCCTGAAAAACTATCCTTAGGCCTGTAAATGCTGCCAACTTCTCTTTCATTGATGTATACAAAATTCATGAGTAAGCAATTTTTTTTAATATATATAGTAGTTGCTCGGAGTTCACTTAGCATTCATGATTGCCTCTTGAATTCTCAGTAGGACTGGAAGAGAGGGTTTAACACACACAGCAGAAAGATAACACAAGTTACTGGAGACTCTTTAAATCTTTACTGATTTACATCTTTGATTTTTTGTCTGTTTTGCCCTCTTCTGTTCCTCCTGCTAGGAGTCAGGTGAAATCTCTGTAAAAGGACACCTAAAAGAAAAGTATGAGTGAGCTGGCTGGCACAATCACAGAATCATAGGGTGATTTGGGTTGGCAGGGACCTTTAAAGCCTATCTAGTCCAACCCCTTGCTGTGGACAGCCCCATCCAACCCGGCCTTGAACACTTCCAGGGATGGGTCATCCACAGCTTCTGGGCAACCTGTTCCAGTATTACCACCCTCATTGGTAAAATATTTATTCTTTATGTCTGATCTAAATCTACCATCTTCCAGTTTAAAACTGTTGCTTCTTGTCCTGCCACTATGGGCCTTGGAAAGTCTTATAAGCCTCCTTTAAGCACAAGGAGGCTGCTATACGATCTCCCTAGAGCTTTCTCTTCTCCAGGCTGAACGCCAGCTCTCTGTCTGTCCTCACAGGAGAGATACATCAGACCCTAGACCCTTTTTGTGGCCTCTTCTGGACTTGCTCCAGCAGGTCCATGTCTTTGTTGTATTGGGGACTCCAGAACTAGATGCAGGACCCAGCTGTAAACAGTTTCTGTCATTTTTGGGATATCTTCAGCCCTTTGCCTGCCAATCTCGGAGGTAACCTGCAGCCACCAAGGGAGCTCTGACTACTGCAGGTCATCCGTCTGTCCTTCAGCCCATGAGCTCCTGTGCTTGTTTGATCCCTTTCTCCTGCAGAGGCGGCAAAACTGATACGTTTGTGTGCATATATTATTGAAGGTGCTTTTAGATTTCCTGGAAAGTGTCTTTTCCCCCCTTCCCTTCCAGGCACCATTTCCAAGCCTTTTAAGCCACTAGGTTTGGCCTTATGATGTTTACCACACAACAGGCTATAACTCCGGTTTAGTTGCAACCCCACAACCACCGGGAATTTGTTCCTTGCTTTTAGGATGCTAAAATAGGAAATATGTCTTATTTGTGGAGAATAACGTGTCACCACCAACTAATAATTCATCAGCAGAGCCAGAGGACATTTTCTGCCTAGGCAGAAGTGAAGCCTGGGGCGCTTCCCCCGCCCCAGCCCCGGGCCCGGGCGCCGGCAGGCGGGGCCGGATTGCGCGGGGGAACGGAAAGCTCCGGGCCGGGTTTCCCGTTGTCCCGGTGCCATCCGGGGGGAAGAGTTTAGGTGGCAGCAACCCCGGGAGGGATGAGGACGGTGAAGGTGCGGTGGTTGCTTCTCAAGGTCGCTCCCTTCTCCGCCTCCGCTCCCCGCCCTCCCCTCGGCCGGCAGGCCAGGGGCCCTGGCCCAGGTGCGGCCCCGGCGCGGCATTGCGGCCGCCAGCGCAGCGCGGGGGGGCTGGGCCGGGGGGTCACTGCGCGCTGGGGGACCCGGCGGGGCCGGGCGGGCCCGGGGCTCGGCAGGGACCCGCTGTGCGCCACGGGAGAGCACCCGCGGGGTGTCTGTGTGCGAGGCTGTGTGTGTGTGTGTGAGTCTGTGTCTCTGTGTGCGAGTCTGTGTGTCTCTGTGTGTGTGTGTGTGAGTCTGTGTCTCTGTGTGCGAGGCTGTGTCTCTGTGTGCGAGGCTGTGTCTCTGTGTGCGAGGCTGTGTCTCTGTGTGCGAGGCTGTGTGTGTGTGCGAGGCTGTGTGTGTGCACAGTCTGCTGTCCGCAAAGGCTGCCTCGCTGCTGCTTTGAGGTTTCTAACTGGATTTACGTGTGTGGGGAGTGTTGGTGGCAGTTCGGAGGTCTCAAGCCCCTGCAGCAGAACATAGGTTTATCCTTAAACCAGCCCTGCTTCATCATCGTAAATCTTTTATTTTGTTTGCTTCAGGAAGTATTTTGGAAATATGCAAGGAAGATAGGGGAGAATAAGGGGTGTTAGCTTTGAGGAGCAATAACAGTTGATTTCTGCACAACTGGCGGGTGAAGGTTCCATTTCTAGTGTGAGTTGTGTCCCCGTGGCACCAATCTAAACTTTTCTCTTGGGAGAGCTGGTGAGGAAATCCATCAGACAGCGTGTTTGTCTCAGTGCTCGTGTTCCTCTTGCTCTGTCACATACTATGTTTCATAAATCAGCAGCTAGATTTTCACTTTTCTGTTGTGTAGTTAGTATAACTGGAAGCGACTTATGTTTCTTCACCCATCTATTATTATAATTCATTTTCTTATATAATTGTTTCTGGGAAGCTGTAAGTATTACCATGCCTCAAGGATCTGAGGATATACTACTAATAATAATGCAGAAGAACCCTCCATGGCAAATTTTGAAATATATTGAGTTTTCAAGTCTTAAGTGGCTTGTTTTGAATTACAGTAATGAGCAATTGGAAAGCAAGCAAGAATATTTATCTGTATAGGGTCAACTATATGGGTGTGGGAATTTGAGAGATGTTTGTACAACCTTTTTTGGAAACCTCCAGTGTTGGAGGCAGAGCAATCTCCCCCCATAACTTATTTGTATGTGCATTAAAAAAAGCTTTGTAGCTGTAAGGACAATAATGTACTTGAGTCCTCTACTATAATTTGAAGCCATTTCCATTCACAACTGTAAATGGTTTGGGAAACAGCTTATTTCTGTTTGCCTTAAAAGTGGTTCTTATGCTTTGTTTTGTAGGGCGTGTGCTCTTTTTAATTGTGTCTCTTCTGTTTTAGTTTGAACATTCCCAGTTACTTTAATCCTTTCTTGTATATTTGTCATTTAAGCTCAGATCATTCTTGATCCTCTTCTCTGAATTCATTCCAGTTAGTTCATATGTTTGACTGGATTTGAAGGGCAGTATTCAAAATTGGATAGAGTACTCCAGCTGCATTCTAAACAGTAGTAAGTAATAAGAAAGATTTATGTGCTGTCAAAGCTTTACATCTGTTCATGCATCCTGGTATGGATGGTAGCTTTTGGCATATTCACCTTCTGTTCCAACTTAAACTCTAGGTCTTTCCTGCACAACTATAACCTAGTAAGTTTTCCCCTTTCCAGTTGGTTATTCTGGTCTAAATTGAAGGCCTTGTATTTATTCTTATTAAAGTGCCCTTCCTGGTTGGTTTGTTTGTTTGGTTTTGTTGAGGGTTTCTTGTTTAAAAAACAAACAAAAACAAGGCAAACTTCTCTGATTAGTTAAGACTAGATTTGAATTCAGAATTTTCTTCCATTATGGTTTCATGTTGTTGCAGCTTGCTGCCCTCTGTAATATTAAAAAAATAATCTGTAAATAATCACTAAACAATACTACTTAGGAGGATCTTCTGTGGACCTTCAATGGCGTATGTTATTTCTTGATTCTATTTTTCTGCATGACCTTACAGCCAAGATGAAAGTAGTGTCAGTTTAATAGTAAATTGGACTTACGCCACAAACTAAATCCTTATCACATAGGGAAGTACATTTTCTAACTCTAATTAGGACAAGCCTGTGTACTTGCAAGGCTGGCAGGAAGCAATATTCCAAGCTTGTCTTTTGCTCTTTGATCTTCAGCAGCAACATGTTTATTCCTTAGATGTGCAAGGCAGAGAGCACCCTGAAATAGATGTGGAGAAGCCTGTCCTTAGTAAATAGGATTTGAAAATGTATTTGGGCCACACAGTAATGCCCATCTTGGCTCCTTTCTCCTTCCCCCGCATCCCCTTAGTTTACCCTGTCTGAGCCTTTAGTTTTTCACAGGGCAAGCAGATCACAGCAAGAAGCTATACTGTGCTTTTGGCACCTTGTACTACAGAGCATTTTCCTCATTCACGAGATAGAAACTTTAAAAAAATTATAAGCTAAATACAAAATCCCTTGTGTAATGTGCCACAGCTGTCTCTTACTTCGGACTTTTTTTCTTTGCATGCCATTGTAGTGTTTGAGCATTTTCCTGATGTGTAAATTAGATCTGTATGACAGTCTGTTATCTGAAATTCGTCAGTCTTTACAGTTTTTCTGCGGGAGGTTTTCTTTAATGGAAGCTGCCTTGAGCTGCACGGAAACTCAGCATAGCAGCGAAGCTTTTCTGCTTTTCTCAGACTGCCTGTCTCTAGCTTCATGGTAGCACAAACTAAAAGACATTTGGTGTCACACACTTAACTCTCTCTAAATTTCCATCTTTCACACAATGTGACAACAACTGGGAGGAAAAGGGGATCTCCCAAAAGTGTTGTGGGTTTTTTGCTTCTTCAAAAGAAGACTGAAACTGAGTAGCTGTTAGAATTCCACAGGAAAAGAGAATAGGAAAGTAAAAGTTGACTTTCTCGACTGCTTTATCTATCCTGAAGTATTTCAGTGAGATTAAGTAAATTTTTAGTGTAGTGACAACCACATGTAAGGCAGACATCCAAATGTTACTTATTAAGGCCCACAATTATATAGGAACAGGTCTGTTAGAGGTGGAACAATCCTACCAGATGATCATGTTTTCTTTCAGTTAAGCTTAAGAAAAATCTCGATTCACCAGATACCTTCAGTCTTTGTGCATGTTTCTCAAATCTCATTGTAATTTTATTTAACTTGCTGTAAGTTGCAGTAGGCTTTTATTCTTTGCAGTTACTTTGAATAGATGTTTTGGATATTTCTGAATTTTTAAAAACTAAGGGCATTAACTGTGAAATGACGGGGTTTGGAGACACTGAATAAATGAATTTTTTATTCAGCTGGTATGTTGAACACTTATACAGCTTGTCGTAACTTTAAGATACAGAAGACATTTCTACTAACTATAGTTTGTGGTGTTTTGATACTACAATTCACAAGTCCTAACTGTTATGCCCTTGCTTTAAAGTTTGCTCCCTCCATCCCTTTTATATGGGTAATGTAAGTAATTCTATTTTTTGTACTATGCTTGTGGACTGGAATACTTAATCTGTCTTAGATGATTTAAAAGACCAATCTTTTTTTTTTTTTCTTGGTGGATCTAAAAGCAATACTTAGAAAACCCCAGAATTTTCCTAGTTTATAAAAAAGGAGATAATTCAGACTTGGAATACATAAAATTGTGGCAGAGAACAATGAAAATAACTTTGTAGTAAAGAAAGGCTCCGCTGAGCGCAAGGAAAAGCTTCCTATGAAGGTGACACATTGGAACAGGACCCTTGCTGAGATTTTGGAACCTCCCTCAGTGGAAGTTGTTAGGGCCACTTTGGAGTGGTCATAGACATGAGGTGGCCTCATAGTGGAAGGCTTGGGCTAAATGTTTGCTTGAAGTGCTTTCTGGCTGTTCCTATGAATATTTTAATAACTTTTCTACACTCAGGAATTTGCAAAGGTATTGTTTCTTTTTTATAAGTCATTAAGCCTCAGCTGAGACACAGTAGCTTGCCCAACTGTGTTCCATCTGTTGAAAATTCAAGGAAAATTAATACTATTTCATTACTGTGGTTTAGACTAAAACAGTAATTATGATGAATTATGGTAACTACCTTTGTATTCATGACTTCACAGTATATGAATGGTTTGGTATCACAGCTCTGATACTCTTGCTTTATAGTGAGATAGTGAACATAGCTTGTGTTTTTTCCATGTTCTGGGGGTTGTGTTTTTCTGGTTGTAGTTTATGGCTAGTGTGTTGCTCTTCCTGACTGGCTCCAGCATTTGCCATTTGAGAGAAATCAAAAATGATTACACTTCTGGATACAGTAGGTAAGATGCAAAAATGTAAATAGTAAATTTAACAATACATTGAAGCTAAGTGTTCTTGTCACTAACACTGATTTCTGAAGCCCGAGAAACCCTAGTTCTTCTCTTTTTCTCTCATATTCTTAAATATTGTATTTGGGAGTTAGAATTACTCCTGTAAGGAAGAAATTTTTTACAATAAGTTCTTGTGTGGGTTTTTTGGTTTGTTTTTTTTTTTTTAGAATATGCTTTATTTGTAAATATAAAATACAGTGTAGCTGCGTTTAAAGCACAGGTGACTTAAACTTCATTTTCTTCTGGAAAGTATTATAGTTTTTCTGTACCATGTAACATAACAAGTGATTACTTTGTTACAAGGAAAGTATTTTAAGCCAAGTTAAATCAAGAGTATTCTAATCTAGGTACTTTTGGTCTCTTATGTAGAAAACAAGAGACAAACTTAGCAATCATATATTAATATAAGCTAAATAATACTCTTTTTCTTGTTTTAGGGACCTGTGAGATTTAAGAATATCTCTCCTAAGAAAATTCGCTGCTTCTACAGCCTTCCATCTTAGTGTGCAATTGATGATATCACTTGAGACACCTATCTGAAGAAACTAAAAGTAGGCAAGGTGTAATTGCCCTTTAAAAATGTTAAAAGTTCAGCAGTGTGTAACAGCTGTCAAGATACCCAAGAAAAAGCCATATATTTGTGACACGTGCTATAAACAGTTTGAAACTCCATCAAAATTAGCTAGGCATTATCTCATACATACTGGTCAAAAGCCATTTAAATGTCATGTATGCAATAAAACATTTAGGCAGCTAGTCCACCTGGAGAGGCATCAGTTAACCCATAATCTGCCTTTTAAGTGTATTGTTTGTTATAGAAACTTCAAAAATGTAATAACTTTCTTAAAGCATCAGCAGCTTCATAATGCAAATTATGAGAATGATACAAAACAAGCAGAAAACTCCATGAATTCTGAGCAAGGCAGGGTCACTTGTGGCATATTTCAGTGTTCTGTGTGCTGGAAACATTTTAAAACTGAAGAGAAGTGGATGCTGCATCAGTGTCTGAAGTCAGATCATCTGCGTGGTGCCAGAAAGAGAAAGAAAACTCACACTTGTGAATCATGTAACAAGACATTTCCATCAAGATCCAAGCTAGAAAGACACTTCCTTATTCACACTGGACAGAAACCTTTTAAGTGTTCTTCATGTGGCAAATCTTTCAGACAGTCAACACACTTGAAAATTCATCAGCTCACACACACAGAAGAAAGGCCTTTTCAGTGCTGTTTTTGTCAGAAGGGATTTAAAATACAGAGCAAACTTGTGAAGCATAAACAGCTCCATGCCAGAAATAAGACTTTCCCCAGTACTGTATGCAAAGCAAAGGCTCTTAAGTATCCCAGACCACACAACCTACTGGAAGGGAAGAGGGATAGTTTCAAGAATGCTGACACACGTGAGTCAGAGGAGAATGACCCACATGATGTTCACTCAATTTATATTGTACCCTTTGAATGCCCAGCATGTGAGCAGTGTTTTGAAACAGAGCATGTTCTAAATTTGCACAAATGTTGTTATCCAAGAGACACCAGAAGTTCAAATAATGGTACAACAGCTTGCAGACACACAGTCAACATGAAAAATAAGATCCTGATGAAACTGAAGCGTACTGGAGCAAAGGCAACAGATTTTTCTCTGACTGACAGAAAAAAAACCAAATCAGGTCATGTTAGAAATCCTGACCTGGTTGCAGCTAGAGATCAGTGTTCTGATCAGCATGCCTCCACTAAACCTTCCAGGGATTGCCACAGCAACCTTGACATGCATAAGGCACTTAGTAATCAGATGAAAAGAACGTTGACTGTGCCGCTACCTTGGCAAGAGTACCTGCAACCTCACAACTTGGGTGTTAATTTAAAAGGTGTGCTTACTGGTGAAAGCATGTTAAATGTTGATGATTCACTGGATAATAAAGCTGATGCTTTTTCTGGTTCATCGAATGATAACTTCTTTGATAATCCAGAAGTACGTCACTGTGCTTTTTCAGCTTCTGCTAAAAATAGACATAACAGACACAAAGTGTGTAAATGTGACAGATGTGAAAAAATTTTTCCATCTTCATCCAAACTTCAAAGACATTATCTTATACACACGGGACAGAAGCCCTTTGGCTGTAATGTTTGTGGGAAGACATTTAGACAATTAGCTCACTTAAAAAGACATCAGCTCACCCATACTGAAAAGAGACCCTGTAAAAGCCCCATTTGCCAGGTAGAATTTGAAAACCTGAACAAACTTTTCAATCATCAGGGAGATCACACTGAATTTAAGTCTTCTCAGCCTGTGGGTTATTCTCAAACACCTTCACAGCCATCTGGCTTTCAAGAATTTGAGCTGATTCAGTCAAACCAAGCAGCTGAAATCAAAGTTGAAATCGAGTCGGGGAATTTTGTGCTTGACACCAGCAGTAGAAACCCACAGCTGTATTTGTGTAGTAAATTGTTGGAAACAGAGCAAAGCTGTTACAGTTATTGGCATGATTTTTCTGAGGGTACTGAGAAAAGTGAAGTTGTTAACAAATTGTATCAATGCAATATCTGCTTTAAAACTTTTAAATCTCCTTCTAAGCTTGAAAGACATTACCTAATGCATGCTGGACACAAACCTTTTCAGTGTTTAGTTTGTGGAAAAAAATTCAGACAGACCCCACATTTGAAAAGACACCACCTTATTCACTTTAAAGAGCTTAAAGCTTAGCTTCACTGAGCAACAGGAGAATATATTGTTTTTATCAAAACTGGATAATGTCCTATGAAATCATAGATTTAAACTTTTGGTTGCATAATTATTAAAATACTTATGTTAGACCAAACAATTAACTAAAGAGGATTATATTTTTTCTGTTACACAGATGAGCTGGTGAAGAGTTAATATACTGTCTTCGGAACTGTCTACTTGTTATAATTTGTGAGATATGAATGTTGAGATGTTTTAAAAAATGCAAAAAAAAGTCACTCTGCATTCCTTTAGCTAAATTAATTTATAAATAACATTCTTACTGTATTAATAGTGTTGCAGCAATCTGCAGTGCTCCATGAATCAGATATTTTAAAAGTTTTACCTTTTTCTGCGTAGTATTTTATGTTCAATGACAACTACCAGAAAAGTAAAGACAAGGTAATTGCCACAATATAGAAAAAATGGTCCCTTTACTTTCTTCTGGCTCCCTATATGTTGCAAGCAAAGGACACTTGCTGTATTTGTTTCATATTTTTAAAAAATGGTTATTTTTAGAAAAAAAAATACAAAAAAAGGAAGAAAGTAGAAAAAGGGGAGAAATGAGAAAATGAGAAAAAATGAGGTTTAATGAGAAAAATGTTGATGTGGCATTATAGAACATTCTGTTTTCTATAAAATAGAAAAAAATGCTTTTTAATGTGCTTGGAGATCTATTGCTCATCTTGGAGATGAGGAATTAGATTATTTCCCTTTTTATATAAATGCTATAATGTTAGGATTTATAATCAATCCATTTCACCACTTGATTAACTCCACTTCCTTGTATATCCCTCGCCTTCTCTAGCTCTTTTGATCAATTCATATATTACTGAACTATTTTTATGTAAGAGAAGTGGACAAGAAATTATCATTAACTTTACAAACGTGCTTACTATCTGTTCTAGTCTCCTTTCCTTCTAGCATACATATTGAACCAGTAAAAGAAGTGTTCTCTAAGATGTGATAATAACTCAGACAAGCAGTTTTGCCAGGAAGTCATGTTCTCGTTATATTAAATATAAGAGACTGAAAATTACTTTTAGCTGAAATTAAATAATTCTGATTTTGTATTAATAGAATCTGTAGCTATACTTTCTGGTAAGTAGATGGCTTTGTCCTTTGTGCCGAAGAGGCTGGCAAAAAGTGTAAGTGCAGTGGAGCTTTATACATTATGAACAAGAATGAAGTTTGTTTCTTTTTTATTTTCCTCTGAAAAAACTACCTTTTAGGATACCTTGTTTATTATACAATTTTCAGTAGTTGAAACCTGAAGTTTTTAATCCTATTTCTAAATTAGTATCTGTAAGATACATGACATTCTCTATTTAAATAGTTCCATATTTATTTAACTAAAGTGGGTTTGATTTTTTTTTTATTTTTGAAGTGGCATGAGCTTTGTAGTATTTGGTGAATATGAAGTGAAGGGTAAAGGGCGTTTTTATTTTCATACATGGTATTCTTTTCCATTTTTAGAGAGAATAAAACCAGGAAAAATACTCAGAAACAGTCTGTAGTTACTATGATTTTTGTGTGACAGACAAATTCAGTACATTAATAATGACTATAGTTATATATTGAGATTTTTTTCTCCCTATGTGAATTGTTTCATATTGAAAGAACACTGTATAAAATGTTTTGAAAGGATATTGCTGAGCTCTTTTAAAAAACCCGTAATAAACTATTTATATTGTACTTTTATTGTATGCTTTTTTTTCAAACCAGAGTTTTGAAACTACTTAACATTCATTATGCAGAAAAGACTGCATATCAAAATAACTAACTTTGTATGTTAGAACAATAGCTTTTATTTCAGATATTTTTTATTATAAAGTATAAATATGTTTAAACATAATGAGATCTTTCTTAAGGAGTTACAGTCGTTTAAAAATGCTATGTTTGAGAGTAATGTTTAGAGAACACTTTTTGTTTTGAAAATATCAGTAAATGAAGGGGAGGTAATACAGAAAGATACTTTTGAGGGATGAATAGACATTTGTGCGAAGTGTTACTATCTGATTAATTTGCAAAGCAATGAAATCTTTGGGCTTGGATTTCAGAAGGGCAGTAAGAGCCACTCTGTTTATCTGGCTCTCTATCCCTTTATGAAAAGTTTTGTGTCAGTATAAATTCATGATTTTAAGGGGTTAATTGCAGACATTAGCTAGAAAGGGGTAAAATCGTTTCTAAGAGTCAGGAGAAAAAACTCTGAAGTTGAAATCCTGTGTCCTTTGCAGTTAACAGTAAAATTCACTGGGACTGCCATACTAACTGATCACATCATCCATTTTCTACCTAGGAAATGTGGCTATGGATGTTTTTAAAATGTTTATGCTGCGCTGTCATTGCAGTGTGTCACAAATGAGTGCTTTAGGTTGCTCAAAGAATCACTGGCAAAGGTATCTTTAAAAGCAGGTTTAACGTAAAAGTGAAGGCACGACGAAGTTGGTTGGCAAGGTTCACTCTACTACTTATTAGATAGTTAAAGCACATGGAGCAAAATCAGACTAAAATCTAAAATAAATCAATTTACAACTAAAATCAACCTAAAATGATCTGTGTGGAGGCTGGGGATGGAAAAAGGGTAAGGATGGGAAAGAATAAGGATGAAAGGAATAAGGGAGACCCTCCAGTTGAGGGTCTTCACAAGGTTCAGAGGGCACCCCCTTTCTCCAAACTTTCTCCTGGATTTGACCCATGGGGCGGCAGTTGTACCCCCACACAACATTGGCAGAAAATCAAAACTTACATATATGTGTTCCTATATATATCTACAGAAAAATTCAAAAAGGAAAAAAAACAATGATAAACCACAGAAAAACTGTTTAATCACTTTTGTAGCTGCTTCTCATTGAGTGCTGGGTTTCTCACTTGGCTGTGATCTGCTCTATTTCACCCAGAGCCAACAAGAAAAGTTAGTGAGGCAAATTGAAGATAAACACAAAAGAAACTTAATTGAAGTTAATGAGACCTTAGGCTGGATCTAATGTTTAGTTTTCCTGGCTGCCTTCTAGTATAAATGTAAAACTCTAAAAGTCATAATCTTGCAATAGTAGCTCATTTGAGTAACACTTTTCTAAGTACAGTTGAATGACTCTTAAATCAATAAAGACTATGGATTCAGCCTGTCTAATGGCCCCTTGTAATAATGTTGAAAATGCCTAGATCTCCTAAATAACTAAAGTGGTCACGGTTCATATTTCTAGCGCAAGGTTTTGTGGATTTTTAAAGTGCAAGTTTTAACTTAATAGCCTAGTTTTATGGTCTGATGGCTGTGAACGAGATGTGTCTGAGAGGCAGTTATCATAAGGAAAATTGAAATTACAAAAGTGACTATGCTCTCATGTAATGTACTTTATCCAGGTTAAGCAAATTAACTGTACTTTTGTACTTTTTCATGTAATGACTAGTTCTGTCAAGCAGCTTTTAAACGGCATTTTTTTAGCATCTGTTAAAAAGGTGAATATTCTAAGTCCGTGCAAATGAAGGAGAAATCAGTCTTATGCCAACAAAATCACTCATAAGTGATCATATCCCTGTTCAGAACCTAGTGTTCTAACATAAAAGTGTCATTATATCTGTCCTGAGTTATCACAGGTCTCTGAATGCTGTTTACTTCTGTTCTCTGCCATTCCAGTTCCTGTCTACTTCCAGGATATCCTAATGTGTGACTTGATTCTTTTATGCATCTGACATGATTTGGATATGTTGCTGAAATGTTTCCTCATCACTGGAATCCTTCCAGTGTCCCTGGTGCTGAACTGTATGGATCTGTGAAATCCCATATGTGACTTCTAGTCCAAGAGTCATGGAGGTGGTTGTTGCACGTGTGCTGCCTTGGCATGCAAAGTAGTGCCTGAGGATGTGAGTGCATGAAGATGCAAGAAGCTGACCGGTGATGATGTAGACTGTGGCCTGTCATTCTCCACTGAAAGTCATCTGGGCGTGTAGGGTAGTTAGAGCATATGGATATGGTGACTGTCCAGCTTTGCCCATGGCACTTGAATGTCCCTTGCTGGCAAAGTGAAGGAAGGGAAACAGAGAATTACGTGGCCGCTGCTATATAAAAAAGTAAAAAAGTGTTCCTTAGCATGTGTACTGCTAATGCACTGCACTCGTATTCTATTGACATAAAGGAAAACATTATCTTTGTGGCATACAAATTTGCATTATTTTATTTGTGCATTTTTTTAGGGTATAAATTTTAATCCTTAAATATGTATTTGCAAAAGGAGCTGGCTGAGCTACCGAAAATCAGATGATTTCCTCAGTTTTCACTTTATTTTGATTCTCATATGATCCTGAAAATACATCAGAGAGATTCCTGTTAGTGACAATATAGGCCTACTAAATTAAGTAGAAATCTGCTAAGCCATCTAGACACCTCAAATGCACCAGGCAATTTGAGGATAATTTTTAAGATCAAAACATGTTAGGATTTTTTCATGACACTGAGAGCAACCTTGGCTTAGTATCTTGGCAACCTTATTTGCCGTAGTGCACTTTATCTCATATTTAGACTCTGGGTCTTAATAATAGCAGGTACTTGGGTAGTGAGAATATCTTTGTAAGAATTCCCTCAGGCGTTGAATAGCATGTCTGATGCTAGTGCAATTAGTGGAGGAAACATTTGCCTATAAGCTAAAATGATTTGTTGTGTATTATTGTAGTTTATATCATAGTAGAAAGGTTTTTTTCAGTAAGAGGAATTATTAAAAATTATTAAATTATTTTTCAGTATTACACCGTTGTGACTTTGCTGTCTTCAGTAGGTATTCTGTTTTATTGCCATTTTATCTTCTTTTAAAATCCTGACATGCTAATGGAAATGTTTACCAAAAACCTAGAAAATATGGAGAAAAGCAAGGATGAAAGCTTTAGGAGACTGGAGCTAGCTCTCAGCATCTTAGAATTGCTCTGCCTCCGATTAAGTTTTATGCTGCATATTAGATACACTTCAGTTTTGTCTGCAATCTGTTTTTTTTTTTCTTTATTGTGAGAAAAGATATGTGATCAAGGATCTACTTTTACAATGACGCTGCAAATAGACCCAAATTTTTATAACACTTCTCATGCCAGCACTAGCAGAAAGGAAATTATTTGCCTTATAATCTCATTTCAGTGATGAAGGCCCCATGTTCCTCCATCAAACAGATTTATTTCATATTAATTTTTTTCCACATAGAAACTTTATCACATAAAAGCCTCTCATAGGATTTCTAGCAAATATTTCTAGACCTTTTCTGGCCATTGGCCTCTTAACTTCTAACTGTGGTTCTGCCTCAGTTGGTAGGAACCTAGCTAAAATTCTCTGAAAAGAATTAGAATAGCCCAGAGTCTGCTCTGACTTGAGCTGTTACCCAAATGTGAGCCCAGCAACAGAAAGCTCAGAATGACACAAAGTCTCCTATTTCACCATTTCCTTCACTAGACGCACTGCTGCTATTCTGGGATATCAAAGCATCTGGGTTGCTGAATTAACCATATTTTTCTCTAGTCATGAGCTCAGAATATCCATTGAAGTTACTGTAAGTTTTGCACAAAAATCAAGGGCAGTACATTGGCCAGAATGTGTGCTAAATAAATATTTATACACAAATCAGAATGCTACTGATGGCTTCTTTACACTTTAAAATTCTAAATATTTTAAGAAGCATCTGTTGCTAAACTGAGGCATAATTTTTGAAAGTACCCATATTTACTGAGTGGAAGTACACATATTTAGTGAGATGAACACGGTGACAAAAGCCTTGGACTAGAAGAATACACATAAATAAAATAGTTAAAGGAACGTTACATGATTGAATTAAAGCTATAAAGAACAGGCTGAACATTTAGTTTCTATGAATATTAACTGATATGAGGGATAAGATATAATCAAAGGAATAACCCCTTGTCATTGTGCCTAAGCTTTTTACATGTTGGAGGATTGCTCTGATATTTTTCGAGAAGCGGTTCCAAATTTTATTTACCTGAAAGCAGGTTTAAATCAATATATTTCTTCTACAATATCAACAGGTAAGAGACACAGGAGATTTCAGATCTTTTTTTGCTTAATGTACATAATATTCTGTTTCTATGCCATTCATCCCCTCATCCCTTTCAAAAACTTACATAACCTTGCAAGGAATGTTTCATAATGTTGCATATTCATAGCCACTTTCCTCCTTTGGTTAGAAGAAAACCTGTATGTGCAAGTTTGTATATATACATGATGAGACCTGTAATTCTCATGTGTGGAGATTTCTGTTTCAGAGCTTTTCAGAGGGATGCCTCTTGAAAAACCTCATGTTTATGTGTAAAAGTCAACAAGCTAAGATAAAAGCTGATTTTAAAGTGATACGTTCTCCTAAGCTTGAGAGCCTTGCTTCACAGAAAGCCTCAACAGGCTTGATCATGCATGGGAGCTTTAGGCCTAGCTTGAAATTGTACAGATGAACCATCAGGAAAACAACCCATGGATGGCAAAGCGTGGAACAGTACAACAATGCTGTCAGTGAGCTGCTTCTCTGTTCACCAGAGTGGTGTCAGCTATAATGGAACAGTCTCCACCCTGGAAAGGAGGTTTCAATATTTTCAATTCCTCCTTAGGTTAGGGGAACCTCTGTCACTTCTGCTCCTCTGGCCACCAGGACAGGTGGCAGTAGAGTTGTGATAGCCACCCCATTGCTCCAGATCAAAGAGCCAGGAGTAGCTGCTGTGCTGCAGTGACCAGGCTGAGGCACATGGGGAATCATCTGTCCCTAACACAATGCTTGCTTGGAGGAGAACAAGTCAGTTGTCCATCAGACAAGATGGTGGTTCATAATTTTCAAGGAATCTGGTGACTGGACTGGGTAAGGTAATTCCATTTGGCACCCTGACTGCAGTGCTGGTATTTGTCACCTGCTTTGGAATAAAACTTTTACAGCAAAATGTACATAGGTGCAAGATGGTATCCATACTGAGTCTGCATCTCAGTGCAGGGTTTATTTATGTCTAAGAAGCTGAAGGGTAAACCTCTGTGTGAAAGAGAAAAGTAAAAAGTGAAATGACATTTATATTAGAAGTATGGCCCTGCTGAATCTAGTTTCACCGATCATGTCTCACTGACAACCCTAAAACAATAACAAAAAAAAATCAATTAATATTGGAAATCCTTATCGATTAATTGTTTGGAGTTTTCATTGGTAGAAATTAATAATTTCTGTGACTCTAGGTAGAACCTAAAATAATCTAAAAGGTAGACAAGACAGAACATAGAATCAACTCCTGCTGATTATCACTAGGTACTTTCTGACCTACTGAAAGTGTGTTCAGGAGAGTATCATTGAGATAAAAGCAATGGGCAGCTTACTGATGACCTTGGCTTACACAGTTTGCAAAGAGAGGGAGAAAAGCGTATTTTTCTTAGCTGCAATAATATAGAAGGGCAAGCATCCAAAACAAGAAGAGCTAATTAAGCAAGAAAGCAGCATAGAATATAAATTGACCAGGACTAGGTATGCAGCCTAGAAATGAATAATAATCTTGTAAACTATCTACTCAAATGTGTGACTTTTAAATAATACATGTCTTCATGAATGAATTAACAGATTTTTTAAAGGAATATTTTATTTTCTTGACATGTTAAGTCAGTGAGTACAGAAAGATGGAGAACTTCAGAGGAGGCTGTGGGGGTGACAGGGTAGGGGGTATTATTTTTCCTGAACTACAAAGGAGTTTGGGGTGGAAAGTGTCAGATGTGCCTCCACTCGGGGGGGTAGACTGAGCATAGGCATTCAAGAGACCAGTCTTAATTGACAGTTGTGAGCTGGGGTCAGAGTCACAGATGGGGACATAGGTACAACACTGGGTGTCATTATACCTGGTCTAACCACAACTCTTTAAAGGTTGCCCTGCTCTTGAGGCTTGAAAGTGATGTATTTTTCCAAACCACTGATTTATACTTTTGCTATTCATTTGTAGTCCTAGTGTCCCAGCAGTCTCTAACTAAACAATATGCCTTATAGAGAAAAATTTAATGCATTACTTATAGGGAGGGGATCTTTATCATTTTATTTGACATTGTCACTTAGGCATGTAATCATATTACCTAACATTAGGCATGTGATATTAATTTCTGATATCAGAAGCTCCTTCAGCAAATGAGAGCACTTAAATTAGTTCTAATCTGTGCTCTAGAACGACCTCTGTTGCCACATTGACTGGATTGACTGTAGTGAAGTTTAAGAAAACTGATCTCCTCACAGGGACACCCAAGTGCCAAAAGATAGGTAAACGTGGATTCGTTCTTGAGCTTTCATAGCTTTGATAAAATATGGAAATTTGCAGGTTTTGACACATGCCTGATGATCTATCATAGGCAAAAGCCAGAAGGTTTAGGTTAGCCTTGCAAGGCTGTTCTAGAAAATTTACCAAGTCCAAAATACATTTGCCTCTCCCGATTGTCCATCTTAAATGAAAGCCAATTGCAGAAGCTTTCCTATTTTCAGCCCATATTTATAGGTAATATTTATAGGACATTTCTTTGTCCTTCAATAGTTCCTTCCTTTCCTGTCATTTATCCCTGTAGTTTACATGGATAGCAAAGAGTAGTCTCTTTTCTTTTGTTTGCCAAACTGACAAATTTTTCTGATACATGCAAATATAAACTATGTATGTTGATTTCTGAGGCAGGCAAATATACAGCAACCAAAGTGTGGAAGGCAACTTGGGGAGGACACTGTAGGCAGTATTATCAGCTAAGATGCAGCAACATCCTAATACGGCTCAACCAGCCAGCTCAGGTGAATTTTACTTGTATTTTCTAAACCTGTCCATGGATGCAAATGCTAGCAGTTGTACTAGGTGGTGGAGAAAGGGCAGACACCAAAAGGTGTAGTTGTATTTGCATAGATTTTGATTAGCCTAAATTAGTCACAAGCTACAATCTCCAAGCTATTTAATTTAAGCTGAAGCATCTTAATGCACTGTTTTTTTAATATCAAAATTTAAGTGTAAGGTGGGGTACATTGGTTCAAATGTACTTTAAGTGCTTTGCATTTACGTATTTTTCATCAAATACAGATCTCTGAAGGTTCCAGTGACTAGACAAGACCATGTTCAATCCTTGTTATTTATAGAATTTTTTACTGATACTTTTGTAACTTTTTGGGTTTACTAGTTTTCGTGCAGAAAATGTAAATTTTCAGGGTCTTCTAAAGTAAAGGCATTTGGTAGGCCTGTTTATTTGAATGCAGCAATTGTCTGATCCTATTCAATGTACTGTCCTTACTTTTCCCATTCCCATTGTACATTCTAATTCAGCTTCAAAAAGAATATTTAGTTTAACTTCTGCTTGAAGAAATGAAATGGAGATCACTTTGATAGCAAAACAAAGGAGGTCATATTCAAACAGACTTCAATAGGATCTGCTTGGAAGTTTAAAGTACTTGAGTGGCAGGTGCTGGATAATGAGCCCAGAAACAAAGCACCATCACCTCCCTAGGGATTCTGTTAATTTCCTCCTTAATTAATCTGTTTACCAAATAGAATGAGTTACTGCAAGCCATTCTGAAGCATTACCAAACTTCTGACTTCCGTGACCGTGCAATTTTTCCCTTGTACCTTTGCCTTTCCTCCACAGAATATGGGCACATGGATCGGACAGGGTGCACAGCCATGCTCAGGTCTCAGTGGTAGTTGTTTGATGTTAGTGTGTTTTTCCCACGTCAGGATGGACAGAAACCTGTGCCCTAAGTCATACATAGAACAGAAGGAGCCCCCCTAAGTGAATTTACTGAGCATTGGAATGATGAGTGTGGCAGCAATCTGGCGTGTTGACTGCCTCCCTCTTAACAGGATGAGGTTCAACAAGACCAGGTGGTGGGTCCTGTACTTTGGCCACAACAACCCCTTGCAATGCTACAGGCTGGGGACAGAGTGGCTGGAGAGCAGCCAGGCAGAAAGGAACATGAGGGTACTGATTGACAGGATTGACATGAGCCAGCAGTGTGCCCAGGTGGCCAAGAAGGCCAATGGCATCCTGGCCTGGATCAGGAGCAGTGTGGCCAGCAGGACCAGGGAAGTGATTCTCCCCCTGTACTCAGCACTGGTGAGGCCACACCTGGAGTACTGTGTCCAGTTCTGGGCCCCTCAGTTCAGGAAGGATATTGAGGTGCTGGAGAGTGTCCAAAGAAGGGCAAGGAGGCTGGTGAAGGGACTGGAGCACAAGGCCTATGAGGAGAGGCTGAGGGAGCTGGGGCTGTTTAGCCTGGAGAGAAGGGGGCTCACAGGAGACCTTATTGCTCTTTACAACAACCTGAAAGGAGGTTGTAGCCAGGTGGGAGTCAGTCTCTTCTCCCAGACAACAAGCAAGAGGGCACAGTCTACTGCGCCGGGGAGGTTTGGATTAGACATTAGGAAGCAGTTCTTTACAGAGAGAGTGACTGGGCATTGGAATGGGCTGCCCAGGGAGGTGGTGGAGTCACCTTCCTTGGAGGTATTTAAGAAGAGACTGGATGTGGCACTTAGTGCCATGATCTGGTTGACGAGGTGGAGTTAGGTCATAGTTTGGACTCGACGATCTCAGAGGTCTTTTCCAACCTGGTTGATTCTGCGATTCCGTGTTTTCCCACAGCCTTTCTGCACTTACAAGCTCCTGAACTCCCGCAGGCGCCACTGTCAGGGAAGGGGCAGCAGTGCCAGCGAAGGAGCAGCAGGTGGCGCCGCCGCCCGCCCGCCCGCCCCATGGCCGCTCTAGCGCTCGTGGACCCGGAAGCGCTCCCGACTCCGCTGCTCCCGGCCGGAGATCCCTCCCTCGGCCTGGGCCGGGCTGGGAGCGCTCGGGACGGTGGCCTGTGCCGGGCGGCTTCAGCGGCGTCCCCATGGCGGCGACAGCGGCGTCCTCGGCCGCGCCGAAGAAGATCGTGGCGCCCACGGTGTCGCAGATCAACGCGGAGTACGTGACACAGGTAGGGCCGCCGGGCCGCCCCTCCCGCGGCGGGGGCCGGGCGCTGGAAGGGCCGTTCCCGCCGCGACGGTGCCGCGGTGTTTAAATATCCTTCCTAGGCCGTGGGTGTTGGGGAAAGGGTTTTGTTCTGTCGTAAGTGATGAGAGATGTAACTGTGTTATGTACGAGAGGTTATTTCCCCCCCAGCGCTTCCAGACTAGGGACATTTACAAAGCAGCACTACATACATCATGCACTACTAAAAGGCATGTTTTAACACGTGAAAAGTTGCTGAGAATTTCTTGTTGCTGAACGTTTTAAGTGGTTTTCTACAAGTCTGTTTTTTTTTTTTTTAATTATTATTATTAATTTATTTCCCTCTGGAAATTTACTTTCCTTCCTCTTCCAGAGCATAAAGGAGGTTGAATAAAGTTGGATAGGAAGCTCTTGTTACCATAGCTCAGGAGTCTTGTTGAAGTGATGGCTGCAGCAAATAGCATTGAAGTATTAGACTTTTATATATAGTCTCTAGTTACTTGTTAGGGTCCTCAATGGAAGCATAATCATTTGAAACCTGGGATTCACAGTCTCTGAAAGATCATGTTGTGTTTTTGAGGGTTTTGTTAGAAGTAGCTTACGAGTAAAAGTTGTTTATTACATAGCAGTCTGTGTATCTGAATTTTTTCCAGAGAATTACACCTCTCTTGGAAAAGGTTTAGGCATAAAATCTTAAACTGTTGAAAAACACTGCTGTTAGAAAATATAATTTTGTTACCTGTGGTTACTGTAAGCTGAAATTAAGCAAGATATTAGTGAAATAAAGTGTTGTAGAGATATTGTATCACTACAATTGAAAATGTATGTATTTAACCTTTATTTTTTCTCATGCAGTTAGCAAATAAATACTGGGCTCCACATGTGAAGAAAACATTGTCTTTTGATTTAAAGGTAATTACTTCTACTGGAACTTTGTTGAGGTGTAAAAGAATGAGGATCAACCCTTTTCTGATGTGCTAATGTCCAATGGTCTTTATTTTATATAAAAGTATAGGAGACTGCTTGGAAGGTCAACAGTTGCTTAAGACACTAATTTTTTGTGTATTTGCAGTTTATAAATGTAGACACTGTTAGAAAGGTGTGCTATAGCAGTGCAGTTCTTTTACATGCTATTTGTTTACATGCTATTTATTTTGGCCAAGAACTTAGGGGGGCAACAGATTTTTGAGCATCTCCTTTGAAGTTAAAAGATGCTTGAGAGGGTACTACTTGTAAAAATGAAGGATGAAAGATGCAGGTATTGCTGAACTGTGTACTTTATAAAAGCTCTCTTTGGAAAGCTTCAGTCAGACAACTTCAGTGCTGTTCTGGTGGATATGTGCACTTTGAATGTTTAAAATTTGGCACAGTGTGTTTGGTTTTGTGTAGTGCAGAGTACCTAAACGTTAGGTTTCTTTTCCTTGTGGGTGTTTGCCTAGTCTCTCTGTAGTATTTATGATAAAATTTGTCTGTGATTGTTAGAACTAGGATGTACATAAGCAGCTGAACTGCTGCTTCTCTGTGTCATGTGACATCGAAGTGTGCCTATTGCAACTGATAGTGCAGATTCTTTCATTCTTGTTGGAAAAGCTTGATAAAAGTATTTTAGTAGCTGTAAGTAGAGAGTAACTAATTCAGAATAAGGTGTCTTAATGCATTTAGTCACTTTATTCAGTATATAAAATTCTCTTAAATATTCTTTCCCGTAGGTCATTGAAGATGTATATACAAAAGAAATTGTCAGGTCAAAGTAAGTACACCGGTTGCTTTCTCTTATTGGCAACCATTCCAACATTGCCTGTATTGAAGTGGTTTCTAATGTTTCATAGAATATTATAAAACTCATCTACATGTTGAAAGGAGATGAAAATTACTCAAGGGTGTTTAAGTAACTTAATCGTTATGGTATTTCAAAGTCTGAATATGGTAAAAAGAAATTTCCTAAATTCATAATTCTTAAATGTGATGGTTGGACATCCTATTATTCAGTTCCTTTACTGGTAGTCTGTTGTGTTTCATGCTGGTTTTGTTTTGATGGTTATAGAAGCTTGATCAATGCTTTTATCACTAAAGAATGTAAAGAAAAAAAACCAACATTGAGGAGTGTACTGTCTTTAGCTTTCTACTCTTTTCCTGGTTGCTGTTACCAGGTTTATGAAGGGCAAGTCTAATTTATAGTTGTACTGTTAGATGGGGGAGACAAAGAATCCAGGATAAACTACATTCTACAACTGTGTGTACAGGAAAGAGTTGTAACTGTAGCTGGAGCTTTCAGGGGAAGTTTGAGCTCTGGAAATAATTCTTTTATTATTGCTTTCTGAAAGTAATCTAAGAATTGTCATATGCAATCAGGGCAAGCTTCAGTTTCTAGTGACTAAGAAGAAATACCATTATGAACTGATTAAATATATAATTGTAGTTTTCCAGAAGACACTCTCAGCTTCTAGCAATTTGTATTTTCAATGCTATTGGAAGTGATGTCTTCATATTTAAAAGACCTGCATGAATTTTTTTAAATGTGAATTTAATTGCTTAATGAATCTGCATGAGCTTTAGCTTCCACAGCAGTTGCTTCTGCATTCAAGTGGTTGCTTTTGCATGGAAACAGCACGGCAGAAGTAATTCCTGGGTGTTTCTACAAGCTTCCTTATATAATGAAATAAGGAAAAATATAGCCATTTTCCATGCAGCTAAGATGTGTGTGTTCCTGTGTTAATTGTACTTTTTCCTTTTTAGGTTTGCAATTAGAAAAATAATGCTTCTTGAATTCAGGTAAGCTAATGGCAGCGAAACTTTGAGTTGTTTTTTCATAGGAACCTGTAAAGATGAGAAGCAAATGCAGGGCAGTAAGTCAGTTTGAAGGTAGTATACTCACTTGTTCCTACTTCATAAGGCCTTGAATTGTATACCGAGGAAAATTAAGTGAGGAGAGCTTAATTTAAAGGGGAAATAATTAATAAATTGAAGTAACGTATCAGAGTATCTTCGTTCATGATTCTCAATTTCTAGTGTAAGTGAAGCATCGAGGAAAGGAGTATGAGTGAAATAAGTGAAAAACTTAGGTCTGTAATTTGGAATGTGTCATTTAGCCTTAAATCAGAACTCATTGAAGTCAGAGGAAGTTTTTGGATTAAGTCTTGTACTATGAGGGTAAAAGTGAGTTGTGCTGCAGCAGCATCACTAACATTTTCTTCACTTGAAAAGAAATGGAAATCTGTTTAAACAGTAGTTTACAATTACTTCAGACTTGCCTGGGAGAATTTATAGAGTATGTCTAAAACCACAATGTTTAATGTTCTCCTTGGCTCTTTTATCAAAACTTAAGAACAAATACAATGAGATGTTTTTTAGTTGAGGTAGATTCTTTGTTTCAAAAGGCTGTAATATATAAGTAGAGTCACTAACTACTGAAGCAGAATAAACTTCCCTCTGTTTCCTGCTTCCTAATTAGAAAAGTTGCAGAAGAGAAAATGTAAATTATGGTTTGGGGCTTGACATAACAAATGGCATGCAATGGCATGCTGGTAGCATGACTTCTGGAATTTGTATGTCAGCAGTAACATGGATTTAGAGGTTCTTATCCTTTCTGTGAACATTCTTAATGTTATCAGCCCCTAACATAACTTCAGTGCTTTCTGGTCTATAGCCCCATCTACTACCATTTTTCCTGTCATGTTCTCTCTTTGCCCTCCCTGCCCCCTGTTTGTCTGTTAAGCTCTTCTGTCTTTATCCATGAGATTTTTTTTTTTTATTTAGTAATACAAATACTGTTATACTGTAGTTGTTCTTTGCATCTTACGCTCAGAAATTTTCTTTGGGAAAATCAACCTGAATTCATGTTATGACTTTGTATGGAGCTGTGGCTACTTGTTACACTTGAAACCCCTCCGATGAATGTGTCTTCCTGATAAAAAACTCATCTGTCTCTTGTGGCTTTTACTGAGTCTTAACAAGTTTTGCTTCAGTGACTTAGATGAGAGGTAACTTGAGGAACTACTCAACAAACTATGAAGATGGCTTGAAAGAGGAAAAAAAACCGCTGTGGATAACTGCTCTTTTAAATGAGTGACAGATTATGTGGGTGGCAGTAACTAATGAAATACTCTTTGTCTCTTCACAGTCAGTACCTTGAAAATTACCTATGGATGAATTATTCTCCAGAGGTGTCCAGTAAGGCATATTTAATGTCAATCTGCTGTATGGTGAATGAGAAGTTCAGAGAGAATGTCCCTGCGTGGGAGGTAACTGATTTCAATTACAGCTGGAATTGCCTTTGATCTACAAGTTGCAGCTTTTGCAGTGTGCTCACTTGTAATGACAGAAAGTGGCAGAGCTTGTAGTGTTAAAAGGGAATAGTGCCTCAGCTGGAGTATCTCATATGCTGTTTTAAACTGTAACTTCTTTTTGGAGAAAGGACTGGACAGATGAAAAATTACTTGATCCCTCCCAGTGCACAAGTCCTTAATGTATGGCCTCTCATAGCAGAATAATCACCAGCATTTGCTTTTTTGGCACTTAACAAAAGTTGGGTATTTACAGAGAAGTTCTTGCCCTGATATTGAATTAAAAAAAAAAGGATTTTTTTAGTCTGTGGATATAAGCAGGCACCACTGAGACATATTCTTCAATAATATTGTGCTTAAAACCTGTGAATACGGTTTTCTAGCTTTTTTGCATTATACTAAAATGATCTCTTATTCTGCTCTTGTGTAGACTGCTTGGTTAGTTTTTTGTTGGGTTTTGGTGTTTGTTTTTTGTTTGATTTTTTTTTTTTAATAGTGCGTTTAGAAATGTTTGTGTTTCTACGAACAATCCATTTCTCGCAAACCATCTGAACAATGTGAGCCTAGTTAGACATTCTATGCAAGCGTTATTTCAGAAGCACATTTACTTCAGTACTAGTGCCATTACTTCAGTGCTGGCAAAGCATGAAGGATTACTAACTGGCTCATATGATGTCTGTCTTTTTTTGTTCTGGCATATGTCCTAGATGCAAAGTGACAGGTGTGTGTTACCTTTCAAGCAGATTAGTTAAATTTGTTATTTGGTACATGGCTGCCCTTGTAAAGAAACCATTTTGTCTTGATGATTATTTAGTTTACCTTTTTCTTCTGAGGTAGCTGAATGGAAGTTCCATTAAATAAATCTCTAGTGGTTTTTACCTGCTCACTTTTTGCAGATCACTTAGAACTGCCATAGTTTTAGCCAAAGTCTACTGATTGTCTTCTAACCCGGGACATTTTACAATATTTCTGTGCAGTCACCAATTGAACATTCCCACAACACAATCCACTCCACTTGTGCTTCTTGTTCAGTTTGTCCTGTGCATCACCTGTGTGAGACTATGCAGAAGGTGTAGCGTGAGGATCCCCTGTCAGGAGGATATCATTGGTCTGTTTGCTTGTGCTGCCCGGTCAGAATAAATGAAAAGAGGAAAATGAATCCTTTCTTTTATAGATTTAAATGGATTTAGGGAGCTTAAGCTATATTATGTGAAAAGATTGAAGTTATTTGTATCAATCTGACTCAAAATCAACTTCCTCTTCTATTCCCAGACATTCAAAAAAAAGCCAGAACACTTTCCTTTCTTTTTCAAACGCATACTGGAAGCATCGCTGGTTGAAAATGAGAGTGAGTACTCTCTGCATGAACAGACAGTCCTGCTGCTTTTCCTTGATCACTGCTTCAATAGTTTGGTATGTTAAAAGTAACTGCAATACTTCCAGTGTGTTTATGCTGTTCTGTGTTAATGGCAGTTTGAGCAATTTCTTCTTACGAGGCAGATGAAACAAAATTCCCATTTAATGAAAAGACATTACTGGAGGGCTTTTACCTGTTGTTTTGACTCTTACTTTATCTCTCTCATCATGTTTCCTTTTCTCTGACACAAGGTCATAGAAGAGACTTGAAATTGAAGCATTGGCACTTAGACAATTTAGAGGCACAATTGAATATAAATTTTTGTATTAAAAATGGTGCTTAAAAAAATGATGTATTTATACTTGTAAAGTTACTTTATACTCAAAAGCAGATGACTTACTATTTGCTCTTTTTGTTCTGCCTGGGAGATTGCACAAAAATTATTTCCGTTAGCTATTGAGAAAGACTGTGGTTTTCACTTTTGAAACCAGACTTAGATAATATTTCTGTCTGCACTTCTCCCGAGTTAGTTTTAAGAAAGCATTGGACTAATTTGTGTTCTCAATCTGTAGTTAAAAAAGCGTTGAAGATCCTAAATAGCAAGCAGGGAGAAAAATTTACAATTATCTGTTATATGAAGCAGTGCTCTATAACCACTCTTGCTACTGGACTTTTTCTTTACTTACATTGCACATGGGATGTGTTATTCAAAATCGGCGTCTGCACAAATAAGAACAAAATTCGCACAGACAAAACAATGTAGAAAGTGAATTATTTGATTTTGGAATTAGGAATGGTTGTAGGAGCCAGTAAGCATCTTGAACTTCATGTGTATAGTTCATTGAGGTAGTATTTTTCTGTGGTATCCATGGTACAATGCATCTCCACTTTAAATAGTTTGATAGTGACTATGGAATCCTTCTTGTCGAGCACGTTTCTCGTATAACATGATAGGGAGGCCAGTGAAAAAGTGCTTGTAAAAGCACAGTGCTATTGCAAGCTGCCCTTATTTGTGAAAGGTGGAACAGAATAGTCGCAGTAGTGTTTTAAGTGAAGAGCGGTGAAGTTTAAAGTTTCAGAATGCTGAGAATGGAGTATTTGTCCATGAAGATGTTAATGGAAGTTTTTCAGTGGTTTAGGAAAGAAGGAAAACTTTGTGGATGCAGATCACAGGTAGAGTTGGGGAGAGCACATTTGAACTGACAGAGAGAATTATTTGTTTCAGATAATGGGAAGAGTGTAGATTAAGTGACAGAAACTTGTTAAATTAAGGGCTTTAGTAGAGAAAGCACAGTAGGAAAACTGAGTTCAAGAATAAAAATTGACTGAAGAAGGAACATCAGTTCTCAACAGCTTCTGTGCTAAAAATACATGCACAGATGGGGCCTCTGCTGAAGTATTGAGAACTGACAGACTCCATGGAAAGAGCCTAAAATATGAAGGTGTTACTGGGTAGTGCAGTTTCCTGTTAAGAAATTGTGAAGTCTAAGAGAACAACATACTTCTGTTAGATGATAATGTACATTGATTTATTTTGTAAGAAAACATAAGAATTTTAAAAAAGCATTTTTTGTCTGTAACTTTCTAACAGGAAGTGGACTTGATCAGAGGTCAAGTGCAGCAGCTCATTTCCTTACCGATGTGGATGGCTCTACAACCTGTAAGCATAACACTGTAAACTGACAGAGTAATCTTCTAGGCATTATCCAAGTCTTATAAAGTGAATTCTTATGGAATACTGTTAAGGAATTCTAATATTTACAGCATTGCTATGGAATTACATTTTTGTGTGCTTTGTAAAATTCTTTCTCGTTTGTTGCTAATTTCCACGTAATAATAATTATTATGTAATTTTTATTAAAACTAAACCTTTGTGCTTATAGCTTCTTTATAGTTTGTAGACAAGGCCATGAGGTCACAGGGATTAGGCAATGAAGCTGACATCTAACCATAACTAGACTCTCTGTAGCAGTATTACATTCGTTTTACAATGATACTTATTGAGAATAGTCTGAGACAACTGTTTGTTTCAGTTTGGTATGTATTTTTTTCTTTTTTTAATGAAAAGACTGGATTGTATTCTTATCTCTTGTGAAAACAAGGATTCTTGGTGACTGAATAACATTTTAACATTTCAGAAGCGACTGGAACATGAGCTGAAAAAGACACCAAAACTAAGAAAATTCTGGAATCTAATAAGGAAAAATGATGCAAAAATGGATGAAGAAGCAAGAATGCAGTATGTTACAGAAACATTTTTTTGTGTTAAATCCAAAACCCTTATTGCTTTCATTGTGTTTTAGCTAAAATAAATTGTTTCGATTAAAAAAAGTTTTTTAAAAAAACATTTGAAGATGGCAAAGAAGGATTGATCATATGTGGTCTCTTGGAAACTCTTTTGTTTTTTAGTAGTCTTTGTGCAAAATATTGCAAAATATTACAGAACTTTATATTTTATTTGATTAATGAATTTATGATATCAAATCTTAGAGCTATTGGATGAAAGTATAAAAGAATATTCATATAGTTACTAGGTTTTTTTCCATGACCTTTAGCAAATGTTTCTCTTTTAAGCGCATAGCTTATGCAAATATTTGAATAAATCTGTGTGTATCTCACCAAAATTAAATGTTCCAATGGTTTTGTGTTGCAAGGTGGTAAGGTGTAGGTGGTGACAAACTTCTCTTTGACTCAGTAAGAAGCATGGGTTGTTAATCAGTTCTGTACCTAAAAATGTAGACTGCTATTCTGTGTGCCTGAGTGCAGAGAGAGAAGTTACCATCTAAACAGTTTAGGTGTGTTTCAGGGCAACCCGCTACCACTGTGTAAATTTTGAAGCAACTAACTTTGTATTAGTTAAAGCTACAATGTACTTCTAGTCTACACATAAGGAGTATTAATTCTTTCGTCATGTGTCTGATTTTAGAGCATATCGGGAGAGAAGATTTCTTTCACAGCTCATTCAGAAATTCATTTCTGTGCTAAAGACGATACCTGTCTCAGGTAACTGTGGTTCTTATGTTACTTTGTTGTCTGGTAATCTGTGTTAAGTTCTTTTCTGTTGCTGAAGTCCTTAGGATATCAACCTGAGGTTGGAGACCTTATTCAGATGGAGTTTTAGTGAAATATATGCCTGCCTGCATGGATTTCATATAAAAATTATATTCAAATTTGTATATATTTTAAAAATGAAACAGCAGAAAGCTTCTTTCAACCTCCTTCTGTTCAGTACAGACCTAGTAAAAACAGTGTTTCTGGGAACTGATATTCCCTATTGTATGCTCAGAGTATTAAAGCATTTCATACATACTTAGATGCCTTTTTAAATAGGTGATATAAATGCATATTATAAGTCTCTGTTCTGTTAGTACTGTTGATTTACGGTAAGAACAAAAGTCTAAGTGAAGTGAAATTCTCTAAGATTTGACTGCAGTTGATTTATAAGTCATTGTGACAAGCAAAATTATATGCTTACCTGATTTAGAAAGGAAAAGTGTTTGTACAGCCTTTTAACAAAACAGGATTATTATGCTCTAAGCACAGCACAGTTTGGGTGAAATCACTTCCCAGAGTTCTGCTTTTGCTGTTAAACTCTTGGCAAACTTCAACTCTTACCTGAGCTGTAAGGGGAAATTTTGTGTATTGTGGCTTCCTCAGAAAGGATACTTATCCCCTCTGTTTTTCTAATTATGCAAGATCTGTTTTAGGAAGATTTGCTTTAACAGTTCTTTGGAGACTTTAGGAATTAGGTAGTCATTAGAGCAGACTAATGTATTTTAATATGATTCTGAAGGCCCCTTAGTAGTCACCACTGAGTTCCTTTGAAGATGACCAAGACCTTTTGCACACACCTTGGTTGCAGATTTTAAATTTCTGAGTACTGGGCCCTAAAAGTTCTTAACAAGCTTAATGGGCCATTGATATCCTGTGGAAGAATGCGTTTTTGCGTGTCACATATGAGATTTACTCAAAGTTGATAAAATCACTCCTGAAACTCTGGTTCTATTCCTCTCTTTCATTGCTAACCAGAAGAATTTTGGATATAAGAAAGGATTGTTTCAGAAAGAGAAGAATGTATTAGTTAGCTTTTAACAAGATTAAAAAGTTAATACTGTTGTATATGTAGCATTTATTACATTTTTGAAGAATAGTTCAAGTGTAAATATATCGTGGTGTGTGGATCAGTTTTAAATTTTTTTTTCTTCTATCTAGGTCCTATTTCTATGGACAAAGTTCATTATTGTGAAAGGTTTATTGAACTCATGCTAGACCTTGAGGTGAGTTATTAAATTGTTTCAGCCTGTTTCCAGGTGTACTTTTCTAGGCCTTTAATGCATAAAGTCATTATTACAGCCTTATTCCGAATAGCAAGTGGTTATGTCACAGCTGTGCATATGGTTCCTTAATAATAGTTTTCCATCTGTAAATAGGAGGTTATAGCAGTGCATCTACATTGGGAACTGACCAGTAATGTTTATAAGCCAGATGAATTATTAGACAAAATTAGGATGCTAAAGTGCTCGGTGAAGAGGACTTTGTTAATTGGAGTAGTGGTAATAATTCTGGCAATTGATTAAAGTGTGTGATACTTTAATCTGCTAGGAATAACTCAGAATTGTTCTTCCCAATGCATAACGGGTCAGTTAAAGTATCTTTTATCTTATAGGGTTAAATCCCAGAAAGCAGCAGTAGTTCTGAAATGCAAACTATTTCTGTGTTGACTAGAATTCATGATTTAGAAGTAATCATGAATCAGATCTGGTGACTGAGCTTTGTTACAGGGGGCGAAGCAAAGTTTTGTGAAATTTTTCAGCCAGTACTGAGTGAGACAATTTTAAGCATCACAGTGCCAGTATTAAAAATAAAAGGCATTCATTTACAGTTTCTCACATGAGTAGATACTTATTTAGAATAACTTCAACTTTAGAAGGCATGCTGAAATAAAAGAGACTTTTCTGAAACAGTAATCACAGGGAACTTTAAAATGGTTTGATCTTGCCTAACTTTTGCCTAACTGTCCTCTGTTAAATCACTTAAGTAGTTTGTGCTTGTAGTTGCAATAGAATGAATAATTTAAATTAAAGCTTGTTGTTTTATGTATATAATATGTATATAATATACTCTTACAGAGAAAATATGTATTTGAAGGTAAACTAAAGTCTGTCAGTTAGCCAGAATGCTTAAGAGGCAGTACATTTAATGTTGGTTCTTACTAGGTATTACAGAAAGGTTAGAATGCAGACAGGTTATGAAGTCTGTTTAATTGACTGGAACAAGTAAATGTGAAATTAGCTGTAAATCCAAGTCTTTCTGCCTTTGTAACAAGAACTGTGTTAATGGGCTCATTTGCTGACGTCGAAGCCTTTTTTAGTATAGTACTCTTTCATAGTACAGTATATACACTGCCATCAAAACTTGGTGATTTGATAATGTGAAAGTAATGATTCCATGGAGAGTTCTTATGGTTTTCTGAGTTTGTTTTTTGTAATTATTGTGCAGAGTAATCAACATTTTCTACAGATTCTTTTATTTTCTTCATCTTAGTTCTGCACACCATTTTGATGCTTTTTGGCTTTCTGAATTCAGTCCGTAGAAAGTTGTGATGTATTATTGTATGCTGATCAACAGTTGCTACATACAGCAGCTTTTAAGCTATTTACATTGAGAAGAAATGATCACTGTTTTTTTTTAAGATTTGAAAAATTGATAGTTTATGCCATGCTCACAGTCACATAAAAGGCTGTGTTCTTAGCTGCTTCCCTACATAAAACCAGTGTCTTGGCATACATAAATGCTGCTTTAAAAAGAGAACCTGTTAGGGTATTAGATATGCAAATAACTTCAACAATATATTGTAATATGCCTTCTTGAAATGGAAAATTTCTGAAAAACCAGGATTTCTTACCTTTTGAAGAGTTGCTTGTATTGACGTGAGGTTGTTTACCACAGGCTTTGCTTCCCACACGGCGCTGGTTCAATACAGTGTTGGATGACTCCCATCTTGTTGTTCACTGTTACCTGTCTAGTCTTGCTAAAAGAGAGAAAGAGGGTCACCTCTTCTGCCAGGTGAGATACAAAGTTGTTGAAAATGACTTTTTCATTCACTGTGTTTCTGAATGCCACGATTGTTTTGTTTTATATTTATTTGTTGAAGATAGGCTTTTCTCCTGGATGCAAACTACATGTTTATTTAAATCAGAGAGTAGTTTTTTCTTACAATTACCTAAGTGTGTGACTGCTGTTACATTTCATAGAACAATTTGGGTTGGAAGGAACCTTAAAGATGATTCACTTCCTACACCTCTGCCATGGTCAGGGACACTTTCCGCTAGACTAGGTTACTCAGGGCCCTGTCCAACCTGGTCTTGAACACCTCCAGGGATGGGGCAACCACAGCCTCTGTGGGCAAGCTGTTCCAGTGCCTCACCACCCTCACAGTAAAAAATTTCTTCCTAGTATCTGATCTAAACCTACCCTCCTTCAGCTTAAGTCCATTCCCCCTTGTTCTATCACTACATGCCCTGTGAAAAGTCCTTCTCCAGCTGCCTTGTAGCCCCCTTTAGGTACTATAAAGGCTTGTATAAGGTCTCTCCAGAGCCTTCTCTTCTTCAGGCTGAACAGCCCCAACTCTCTCAGCCTGTTGTCGTAGGAGAGGTCCTCCAACCCTGTAGCCAAGTCCTCTGGACTTGTTGCAACTTGTTGCAACACATTTTTCTTGTGTTGGAGGCCCCAGAGTTGGATGCAGTACTCCAGCTGGGGTCTCACAAGAGCAGAGTAATACTTTTGATTCTGTTCTTGAAAAGTTCTTAAAAGTACAATGTAAAAAGCAGTGGAGCTTCTGGCATGCTTAACTGCACACATAGCAGAAGTTGTCTCTAGTGCATTCCTGTGTTCTTGATTTTGACTTCAGGCTGTTCTGTGGTGCAGCTGTTTCTCACTACTGTCCTTCAGTTTACTCAGTCATAGCTAGTATATTTTTTTTTAATGGCAGGATCTGAAGATCTCTTGCCTTTCCTTCATGTGAGCTACTTTTCCTGCTGCTTGCTGTCCCCCATCTCTGGGAGTTGTTAATTTTCATCGAGGGTCAGTATTGATGAAACAAAAAGCCAGCAGCACATCTGAATAATTTTCTTCTTCCAAGTTAAATAATCTTATTGAGAGGTAGGATGAATTTCAGAGCTGCCATCAGAGGGGGCAGGAGGGAGCAAGACTTTTCCCATTTGGTAGCAGCAAGCCATAAGGTGGCTTCAGTGACTTAGTGAGCCTCTGGCAGATGAGATACCTAAGCAAAATTATTTTGTGCATCAACCAAGTATAAAATTTAGCTAGAACTTTGAGGAACTTTTGTTTGTCCTCTGAAATTGTGGTTTTGTTTGTAGTAGGGTGTCTCTTATTGTTAATCCACTAATTTATATTAATGTCTTAGCTTTTAGATATGCTAAAATTCTACACTGGCTTTGAAATCAATGATCAGACTGGAAATGCTTTGACAGAGAATGAGATGACAACAATTCACTATGACAGAATTACTTCTCTACAGGTAGGCAGATGATAAAGTGCTTATGGGAGGGAAAGGATGTGGTCTTGTTTTTCTAGTCTGATTTGCATCTGGAATATGCACAAGGATATTTCCCAAATCAAACCCTTATTTTCCCTATTGAGTTACAAGAATAGTTTTAGCTTGACTGCCTGTCATATTGAAGACAGGTAATGCTTCAGTGTGGTGAATGTGACAATGACTAAATAATATGCTCTAGCAAAACATCACCACTTCGGACTTGAAGTTACTGAGATGAACTGTGAATGCTGTAGGAACTTGCAATGGTGCAGTAGGTGGCAGCATTTCATCAAGATCAGTGGGCATGTGGCAACAGCGGCCCCTTGTACAGAAGAGACAAAGTAAATTCACATATGCTTTTCAGAACTTTTCCCGTCACTTTAGCTAAACGATTCAAGGAAGCATGGCCAAATTACACTCGTTCCTTGTTTTTCTTAATTGCCTGCAAAGCTACATGTCTGCTCCATTATGTTTCATTTCAGTAACAGACCTGATAGAAAGGTGTGTAAGGAAAAGATACTGTGTCAGAAATCCAAGAGTAACAAATAGGTGGTGTTTCACTGGCTTTTATTTCTGTGGTGGTAGTGTCCATGGGGTGGAACATGTTTTGAATCAGCAGAAGCTTTTGTCTGAACATTTAAACTGTTACTAAATTGTTTCTCTAATATGCTTACATCCAATTTTTGTGCGTGGGTCTTTTGTAGAGAGCAGCATTTGCACATTTCCCGGAGTTATATGACTTTGCACTCTCAAATGTAGCTGCAGTAGATACTCGTGATGCACTGGTGAAGTTATTTGGACCCCTTAGGTAAGTTATCAAGTTGAAATTGTTTTCAGTATAATTTAATTTTACAGATTTCTAGTCTTTTTTCTTTCTGACTTCTCATGCATTCTCACATGACTTATCAGTTCCTTCTGAGTTGTCATGGTGCCTTTACATCTCCTGAATTAGAGAGACAGGGAGATTTTGAGTCCAGTAGTAGTGAAAAATAACTTTATTTTTCTTTTTTTCATTAATGTGAGAAAGAGCTAATAATCTGGAAAATAAGCTGGTTGCCTAAAGTAGTTGTAGTAGTAATTAACTTGCAGTAGTTAACCTCTAAGCTGTTTAGTTTATTTTTTTTACTCTGTTCTGTACAAGAACTGCAACAGAAATCATAAAATTATGCCACTGTATTAACTGTACTGTATTGTAAATGCTGTAAGTAAAATGTGAGCAGGTTGTATATTGACAAAGGCAATGTGTGCTTTGTTGTTTGATTCTGTTTCAGGTACCTGTCTTGAAACAATAGAAAGTATTCATACCTTGCTCTGTTTATTGTAGTTGAGAGGTTCAGCTTACACATTACACTCAAACTTCACTTAAAAGAATGATCCATAAATGTTGGTCTCTGATCAAAATAGATAGTTGGATTTTTTTAAGCTGCAGAAAGTGCTCTCTGGTTTCAGTTTAAGTGATAGAGGCTTTTCTTTCCTTTTGCTGTGCAGCTCCAACGTTCTCCACCAGGTGGCGTCGTACCTGTGCCTCCTGCCGCCCCTGGCCGAAGGGGAAGACACGACCCACGAAAAGGAGTTTCTGCTGGAGCTGCTGGTAAAGGCATAGTTAATGCTGCTTGTGTTTTTCTTTTGAAAACTCATCTAAATCCAGCAGCTACGCTTCAGTAAAGTAGTTATTTAGGGCATTTTGCTGAAGCACCCATGAACCACAGCAGTGTTACAGCAGTAAATGGCATACTAAGATGGGGTTTAAAACCATATAAATTAAATATTTGAAAATGCCTATTTATATATATGTAATTTCCATGAGAAACTAATATGTGTGTGTTTGGTGTAATAGTAAAGGTCAGTCAGAAGAGTCTTAGTAATAGGTTTGAGTTCTGGAAAAGTTTTTGCTCCTTATTTAGCAACCTTCTTGCCCCACTTAAAAAAATCTGCTAAAGTAGATCTAAGTATTCAGTACCTATTTAAGTCTCAAACCCATTTGAAATACTCTTTGTTGCACATAATTTCTTTTGATACCTTGGATATTCAAGGTATACCAATATTACTGTAGGTTTCTGATCTGATATCAGTATTAAAATGGCATAGCTGGTTTTTAAAATCTGTTTAATAAGCTTATTTTGGGGTTGTTGATTTCTTAAAAAATTGTTCACGTAGTTTTCTAAGACTTAGATGGTAGTGATACGATACCTATCGATGCCATGGAGAGATACTTATTTAATTTAAAAAAAATATTAAAAGAGAAAATGCAAGTGACCACCAGCAGTCTTATGGATCAAAATTAGCTTTATTGTTCCTTTTTGACTTAGAGTTTGAAATGCATTCTTTCTTTAGGTTTCCCGTCATGAGCGACGAATATCTCAAATTCAGCAACTCAACCAGATGCCTCTTTATCCCACAGAGAAGATTATTTGGGATGAAAATATTGTACCAACCGAATATTATTCTGGAGAAGGTAAGATTAGTATTTCAGTAAATGCTGAACAGAATGGTGAATGCTGCATGAAAAAGGCAGTTCTGATGTCTTATGTTTATTCTGTTCGAGAAACTTATATGCAGTACATGGTGTCTTCAAGTATCTTATAGTAAGGTCAGGGGGGTTTTTTTCAGCTGTGAATCAGGAACTCTGAGATTAAATTGTTAGCAATTATGTAGTGGATTTAAAGAAAAATAAATCTGTGTTTACACAAAGACATTTATTTGCTTCTGGATAACAGATGTGGTATACTACCAGCTGAGGAACAAGTAGTTACTGTAAGGTGAAACAGGTTGGAAACAGCAACAGAAAAGCTGCTGTCTGTGCTTTGCTTTTAAGTATAAGGGGGGGGAAAGGGTGGTAATGAGAGGAAATTAACCCTAATTATCTTACTCGTATTTCAAGGTAGAAGTGTACACATAGTCACTGAAGGGTAGTGTATGCACTCTTAAATTCAGAACCTGCTGTTCTTGCTTAATGTGCTTATGATAAAGGAAGCAAACTGCAGGTATTGCAAACAAGGAATTGTGTAATTTTAAGATTTGTAATATACAGCACATGTATTTTTGTCTAGCTACTTTTAAAAACTTCTGTTTTAATGCACATCATGAGAAATTTCATTAGGAATGTGAAAAATTTAATTTGGAGTTAAATTAATATGGAAATCTTGTATAGCAGTGTATATCTTCAATATATATATAATATGTAGTATAAAGCATATTTCAGGTTTTAGAAGTGACTATTCCATACCCTTCTCCATGTAGTTTTGGGTTTTTTGGGTAGTTATAAGCTTTAAGTTCAGCTGCTTAGCATAAATTAGTTTTTTTGGATGAATTCTCTGTGAAGCAAATATTAATGAGAAGAAAGAGATGACCCCTTTAGATAGGCAGAGTTATAGGCAACAAAGGACATTTTTCCAAACTGGTATGATACAAATGTCACCTAGAGACCTGTCCAAGAAGAGATAAACTACTTACATTTAGTATGATGAAGATAGTTAAAACCTGATTTCTATTCTTCTGAAGTCTAGGTCTTCTAGGTCTGATGATGATGTTTAACCTTTAAAAAAAAAGAAACAGCACCCCTTTCCAAAAAAAACCCCAAACCAAACAAAGTAAAAAAACCTCCTAATCCCAGGAGATTGCTGTAATTTCTAGGAAATTAATATATAAACCAGCTATTTTTTTAATTCTATATTTTATTTCAATGAACAGCACATAGGTTATTCCAATGCTCTGAAACATTCAGGTACTTAAATAGAAGTCAGAGTAGCTTTACTGTCATTCAGACTGTTGGAAGGCTGACTTTGCATTTCTAGCACTGTGTGTTTGTTTTATTAGCCAAATATATTAATCGCAATATGTGTGTTAGAGTAGAGGAGGAAAGGGAGGGAGGAGGAGAAACAACACAGCGCAGAAACAGGTGTGATGAGCTGCTCTGACTTTTTAATAATGCATGAAATGTAGTTTTGGCAAGTAACAGTGGTTGCTGGTGGAAGCATTTCCTCCTGTGGTGAACTCTTTTGCAATTATTGTATTGATGGCACTGTTGTGAAGTAGTTCTGTTGCCATCAAACTATTACAAATATTTTTCTATTTTGCTTCTCTTAGTTTAGTTTACACTTTCTCTTTTTAATCTAATTCTCCGATCCTGGTTTCAAACAAGACAGTTTTGCTTTTGTGGTCTTGAAAGGTTTTTGTGTTCTTAAAACTAGCCTGATTACTTTGGTCTAAAATTTAAGTAAGAGTAATTTAATCCAAGAAGGATAGGAGTTTTGGGGTTTTTCTCTCTTATGAAATGGGGGAAGAATATCTGTCTAATAAATACTGTGCAGCCTTAAAGAGGTGTTGCTTCACATCCTGCCCTTTGTGCATATAACTAGCTTTACAGGATAGGGTTTGTTACTTGGTGTTGGGAAATGTGTTAAAGTATTTTATCACCATCAGGCTTTCCAGAATAGAAATTACTGTGTTCTGTCACCTCTTCACTGCTGTTGTATCTCAGTGCATGTGAAAGCCAATATGTAGTACCTATACCAGTGAAGGATTTCAACAATAATATTGCAAGTTACAAAAGTGTGATGCTTTCACAGGTCTGAAACGTAGGTTTTCAAACTGAAATATTAGTCCAGTAATGAGTAACTTACAAGAATTTTTATTGTGGAAAATTTGCATCTAACTCTACCCTAAAAAGATGCAAGCTTCAGGACCTATCTAGGAGTTCTAATGTTCCTTGTGTAGTTAGATCTGATCTTCCTGTGTTTGTCATTCTCGTAAAAAACCTAAAACATTAACAAAAACTTTTGAGAAGACTTGTGTATTAAAATTTGATTTCTTGACTTAAAAGTTTTTTCTACATTAATGGGTTTTGTGGCTTCTAATAAACATAAAGCATGGGAATTGGGGAATTGTTGGATAATGCATGGGGTTTTGTAGTTAATGAGCCTTTTTCATCACTATTTAATGCTAACCTAATTGTTGCATTCCCATAGTACCATTATTTTGCCCTGCATTTGATTTTCATAAAATCAATTTTGTTGTAGTCTGAATACAGGGATGGATTTAATATTTAAATATGTCGCTGTATTACTGCTAGAAGGATGACAGTTCCTTCAATCTTGTGCAGGTTAATTTAGAGAGAACCTGAAAAATAGGTACTTTTTAGAGGCATATATTGATTAAAAGGGGTAGTTCTTAGAATCTCGCAGGATAACAACTATGGCAGTTATAGAACAATGCATGCATGTATGTATGAATTCATAGAAACATTGTATTAATTCAGCTTCTTTGTGTTTATTCATCAAATACCTCTCCCCTTCCACCCTTAAACCCTTAGGCTGTCTTGCACTTCCCAAATTGAATCTGCAGTTTCTGACTCTTCATGACTACCTGCTGAGGAACTTCAATCTTTTCCGCTTAGAGTCTACCTATGAAATCAGACAGGACATTGAAGACAGTGTCAGTAGGATGAAACCATGGTAATATTTACTGACTGTAAACCAGTCAGTTCAATTCTAATCAAAGTGCATTCGAGAATGAATAACCGATATTGTGTGTATACTAAATATATAGTAACTACTGTGCTTAAAATTATTACACAGATACTGTGTTTTATACTTACTCCTTCTATAAGGTATTGCCATCCCAAGGGATGATATTTTGAGGATGTGTGGATATGTATCCCTGTAGGGGGGTTAAAGGCAGTATGTTGGATGCCAACAACTTGTCGTGTTAAGATGGATGACTTAGTTTTCTATGAGTACTAAGCCTTGACTGACATTACAAAACATGGAAACTTACCATCTCAACTCCTCTGGTTTGTGACAGGGGTTCCTGAGTATTCTTGAATTTGCCATCTGCCACATTTTAATCCTCTTTAGATTTCAAGGGTTCGTTTGGTGTGCTATCTTTTATACTCAGTAGTTGCATTTTGTTATATTCCCTTTTTCTTCTGTCTCCGTGAGTTGTTTTGTTGGGTTTTTTTGGTTGGTTGGTTGTTTTTTTTATGATGCTAGCATAAGTTGCCTTTGTTTCTTGAAACATAAGTCAGTTCGTGTTATGCATCAGTTCTAAAATGCAGGATTATGTGAACCTAATTCAGTAGCATGTGAAATTAAGTATTCTGCTTTTGTCTTAGAACTTACTGCGAGGTAAACTGTTTCACACTTTAAAAAAAGAACTGATTATCTCATCAGATAATGACTAACAAAACTTTGGGGTTTATTTCTTAGGTTATCGGAATATGGAGGTGTGGTCTTTGGTGGATGGGCTAGGATGGCACAACCCATTGTGTCTTTCACAGTGGTGGAGGTGGCAAAGCCCAATATTGGTGAAAACTGGCCCATGCGAGTACGAGCAGATGTCACAATTAATTTGAATGTCCGAGATAACATCAAAGATGAATGGGAAGGTATTTATGTTCTTTGAAGAAAAGTGCTTAAAATAGGTGCTCATCAAAATACATTTTGATGTAATTTTATTTGTAGGAAAAGGGAGTTTTAATCCAAGGTACAGTTATGTCAATCATAATACACTATTTAGAAGTCAGTTACTCAAATTCCAAGTCTAAGAAGTTTATACTTTACTAAAGTGAAGATTGAAATTGTTAAAGTACTTAGATGTCTGTTGGCAACCGAATGTAACTGATACCATTCAGTTTCTAACTGTAGAATTCTGTCCTTTATGGGGAATGTGGAAAGTTAACATTTTAAATTAATACATATGCTAATAATGTAGCACTGAAAGTATGGGAAATGTGGCATCTGTCTCATACACAAGTGGAGAGAACAGACTTTAATTCAAACCAATGCATTTGAGTAGTTTTCAGTATATTAGACTGTTATGAAGTGTTGACGGTACCAAATACTATTTCTTATAAGTATCCACAGATGACAGTTCTTTTGCTTGGGGATTTGAACTTTAGTTGACCGTGTTGGCAAGTGGCATAGAGGCATGCACTTATATTATCAGTAAATGTCACTCCCTTCTCTTTTGTTAGAGAAACCTGATAAATATGCTGGAGCTGCAGCTGCATGGTGTGATTACAGGTCATGTAGCACAAATACTAAAGCAGGAGTGTGTGATAAATAAGCAGATACAAGTTTGGGAATATAGATTTCTAATTAAGTAGAAAATCTAGGAGGATGGCAGCAGAATTCACTGCACTGAAGTGGTGCACCTAGCTAGTGCACCTACTGTATTCTATTTTATATATATATATAAGAAATGGATAAGGGAAACGCTGTTCAATCAAATCACTGAATATTCCTTTTGGGAATCAGGTCTGCGTAAACATGATGTGTGCTTTTTGATTACGGTACGTCCCATGCAACCTTATGGCACCAAGTTTGACCGACGACAGCCTTTTGTTGAGCAGACTGGTCTGGTGTATGTCAGAGGCTGTGAAATTCAGGGCATGTTGGATGAGAAAGGGCGTGTTATTGAAGAAGGTATGATATACCAGAGCTTTTTTTCCTCTCTTTATTTTTTCTATTTTTAACAACTTAGTTGTTAACTTTCTTCTCTGTTAAGGAATGCTCATTGAATTAATTACCTACTTGGAAAAAAACAAGCAAATTCCATAAGCAAGCTGGAAAAGGTTAACTAGTTTCCTCTGGTAAAATCTGATGTAGTTACATTAATTAAATAAATCCGGTATGTTTTTGTTTTAGGAATAAAATACATTATATTCAAAAACTGTTAGAATAATGCAATGAAAATGTTTCTACTGCTGTGCAGAAATTAGTTACATCATGTGAATTTGCCTAAATTTTATTTGAGGAACAATTATGGATCACTTATTTGAATGGTAATCTGCTCTTAGCACTAATTCAAATTCTAATCTTGCTATTTCATTACGGGCAGGACCTGAACCCAAACCAAGACTTAAAGGTGATTGCAGAACGTACAGAGTATTTCTAGACCCAAACCAGTATCAACAAGACATGACCAATACAATCCAAAATGGAGCAGAAGATGTTTATGAAACATTTAATATAATAATGAGAAGAAAACCAAAAGAAAACAATTTCAAGGTAAGGTACTTGCTCTTTGAGTTTTAGATAAGAGTTTGTCTGAATATGCCAGCAGTACTGAGACTTGTTTATTTTCAATGCATGTAGTTAAGCTTTTCAGGTAACGTTGCATCCCTTTAGTAAACTACAGCATGTCAGCTGGTGATAACCTTCCCCTACAGATAACTGTTGAACTAACTGAAAATCAGAACACTGCTTCTTCACCTAAGTATATGATGAAACAGTTTATAATTTCAATCCTGTAACAGGAAGCCTACAGATTTGCACCTGTTGAAGTGACTCCAGAGGAGGGACGTGAAGATGATCGGAGGGGTGGAGCACCTCTCCTTTGAGGAAAGCCTGAGAGAGTTTGCGTTGTTTAGCCTGCAGAAGAGAAGGCTCAAGGGAGATCTTGTTGCACTCTTTCAGTAAGGGGGTTTATAAGGAAGGCAGACTTTTTAATAGCAGTACTACAAGGGGTAGTGTTACAAGAAAGCAATATTTTACAATGAGGGTGGTGAAACACTGGAACAGGTTGCCCAGAGAGGTGGTAGATGCCCCATCCCTGGAAATTTTCAAAGTCAGGTTAGACAGGGCTCTGAGCAACCCAATCTAGTTGAAGAAGTCTCTGCTCATTGTAGGAGGGTTGGGCTAGATGAGCTTTAAAGATCCCTTCCTATAAATACCATTCCATGATTCAACCTCAACAGTGCTGAGCAGAAAGGAAGGAGCCACCTCCCTTGACCTACTGGGCATCTTGGTAATGCAGCACAAGATACTGGTCTTTTTCACTGTGAGGGTACATAATTTTGTAAACCTAAAAATATTTCTTATTCACTTTCTTTGCTCTTTAGACCTCTGAATCTTTAATGTTCCTTGAGTTTTCCTTTACAAAAATACAACATGAATGAAAAACTACCATTCTTTTGGTGCCTTAAAATCATGCATTGCATAATTGAAGTGATTTTCATTTTAAAGGATTCTGAAGCAAATTCTGTGTAAATGGATAGAGGCAGGCAGGAAGACACGGACTTCTTTTTTCTCTAGCTAGAAAGATGTCTCTGGCGTGAAACAGTAGCTTGCAGCCTGCTTTAGACCATTCTGGTGCCATCCAACTGTGGATTGGTATATTGAAAGTACTTCATAGAGAGTCCTTTATAAATACATTTTAAAAAACCTCACCAGAACCAGTTGCACATGTTGTGTGTCTGTGGCAAGTTCATTTTGCGTTATAAGTAAAAGTACTTTCTCCCAAAGCCTATTGGTGTACAAGCACTTATAGACGTGTGTTGTCATTCACGTACTTACTTTATTGTAGCAAGAGGGAAAGTGCTGCAGTGAATGGTTAAGTTTGTTCAGAATTGCTGTTAGATGTGAGTGTAGCTTTCAAATTTGTACTATGTTCTTGCAGTTAATTTACAGGCAACTCCCAATGCAAACTGGTTTTTACTCAAGTCTCATGTATTTATTTTTCAAGATAAACTAAGATATTTCCACATTTATCACATTGCTACCAGTTGAGGTGCATGCCTTCCATATCATTTGCAAACCTTTCTAACTTCATCTGGATAAAAGAAAACAAGATAGTGCTGTGATTAGTTGGGACAGTGTGTTGAGCAGATAGAAGGCAGCTTGAAGGTTAAAGCTGAGCTTGTAGGAGAGAAGACAAGAGAACTCTTGTGCAGTCTTAGTAAATTAAGCAGGTGAGACAGCAGAGAAAGTGCAAATGCAGTGTGTTTGCTAGAGGTGACACCACCATGTCATTACAATTGGTCAGCAGTGTTAGTTCTTACAAGAACTAATATTACTGTTTTTACATGCGTAGAAGTTACTTTTGAAAAGCTGAAGCAAAGTTTTTGTGATGTAGAAGGAACATATTATCTATTAGGGACATACTTCTCATACTTTCCTCTGAGAAACTAATCATCTAGATTTAAAAATACTACCTGAAAAAGCCATACTTTTCTTAGCACAAACGTATCATGCTATACTTAATATATATTTAAGCCAGAAGTACTTGTTCTCTATTTGCAACAAAAATATAAATATTCTTAATTTATATAGGACTTGTCCATCCATAAGTCTTGAGTCTTTGAGGGAATGGCAGGACTTCAGGCTTCAGAAGAGCTAAACTGCCTTCAATTTAGTAACTTTGAAGGGCTATCACAGAATTCACAGCATGTTTGAGATTGGAAGGAATAGATTAGGAGAATGGTTGAGGCTGGAGGGACCTTTGGAGATGATCTAGTCCAAACCCTACTTAAAGCAGAGACAGGTAGAGCAAGTTGCTCAAGATCTTGTGACTTTCTACAGTTGGAATTGGGTATGTCCATTGATGGAGACTACATAACCAGTCTAGACAACCTGTTCCAGTGTTCTATTACCCCTACAGTAAAAACATTTTGATGTATTTAAGTGGAATTTCCTGTATCTCCATTTATGTCCATTGCCCCTTGTCCTTTTACAGGGCACTACTGAGCGGACTCTAGTTCCACTGTCCTTTCTTCCTCTCATTACTTTTTTTTTATACAAAGTGATAAAATTCTCTGTCACCCCATGAGTCTTCTCTTCTTGGACCTAAACAATCCCAGCTCTCTCAACTTCTCATACAACAGATTCTCCAATCCCTTAATCATCTTAGTGGCTCTCACTCATTCCATTATGTCTATGTCTGTTGTCCTGGGGAGCCTAGTGTTGGACACAGCACTCCAGATGCTGAGTAAAGGGAAGAAATCAGGACCCTTATAGAAGTTGACTAAGCAGGGATGATGATCACATTACTTGATTCCATGAATGATAAACTCAAGCAAGAAAAGGGCAGAGAATCCTACCCTTTGGAGATGAATATGTAAATGTAGACTATCAGAATAAAATTCCATACTTTGATTTGACTGATTATTCTTTTACAAGATTGGCATTTGGAGATTCTGTATTATATTCTGGTCTGGACTGTTGATGCACTGTGATTGCCATCCATTTGTGTCCATGTTTGCTGGCATGTTGTTGTGCTCCAGGTTAAGCTATAAACTGCCCAGAGTGGTTACATTTTTATTTAAGACTTTTTAAAAGCCTTTTGGTTCATTATAACCTCTAATTAGTGTCCAGAGAAAGAGTCACACGCTTTTCTGTAAGAGAAATTCTTTTTAATTTAGTGAGAAAAAAGATATTTTGGTGAAAGGTTTTTACAGGAGTAAAATACAACCAAGAAAAAGCATTTCACTAAAACATTCAGCACAAAGACCCATTCCACAGTAAACACCCACTAAAACAATCCATATACCAGCTTCAGTGAACCACAGTTCATTGGTTTTAAGTTACCCACAAGAGAAGGAAAAGAGTAAAAGAAGAAAACAGATTAAAAGGAATAAAGAAAGAGAGAAGGAGAGAGCGAATAGTTACCAATTCAATGATTCACACGGTGCCAGCTGGAGAGGGAGAAGAGAGAAGATCTCATGCAGTCTCGTGTATTTATGGAGTTCAGTTTTCCCTCCCAGGCAGGATGTCTGCTCAGTGCCTTCCAGGCCAGAGTGAGTTGTGCTGTAGCCAGTCACAGGCTGCAGGGGTGTGGTGTGGGTGGGCTGCCAGCCTGGCTGCAGGGCTTATGTGTTTTGATACTGGTGTTTTAATGCAGATATACACTGTATATATGGACTCAATGTAACCAAACTAAAGAATGTCAATTAAGAAGTTACATTCTGTCATCTTAGAACAGATTTCATTGGTCTTCAGTATGATTTTTGCTTGGTAAAAAGTCAATCTCTCCAGTCCTATTTTTCTGGTTTTTTTCTAATTTACAGGCTCTTCTGGAGACTATTAGGAATTTGATGAATACAGATTGTGTGGTTCCTGACTGGCTGCATGACATCATTCTTGGATATGGAGACCCAAGTAGTGCACACTATTCCAAAATGCCAAATCAGATTGCAACTCTGGATTTTAATGACACTTTCCTGTCTATTGATCACTTAAAAGCTAGCTTTCCTGGATACAATGTTAAAGTCACTGTTAACAATCCAGTTCTGCATGTACCTCCCTTCAGGTGATCTCAATATTTCAAGTGCTAGTCGGGTCTTCTTGCTGAAATGTGTTGTCAGGTGGAGTTATGTTCAGGGGTTGAGGGGAGATGCTCTTTCTTTTAAGATATGTTAAGACTTAGACAGTTACATGACAGAGTTAACTGTACTTCAGTTAGGCTTGAGATCAGTTTCTGTTCTATTCTGTACAAAAATGCATCAGAGCATTGCTTGTAGATCAGCCTATGGAATATATGGGAGAAGCAAAAGTAGGAGATAGAATCAAGACACGTAGTATTCACTTCTGTACTATTCACTTCTGCATTATGTTATCTAGCCTCCTCAAGGTCAGCCTAAAGAATTTTAATTACGTATTTTCCTTATATGTCTCATTAAAGCAAGCTAAGAACAGGAATTTCAACATCAGTTAAAATTTGAGCTTTTGGAAACACCATTCACACAAAACAAGGGGTTAAGTCTGAAATCCCATATTGCTTATTTTATTTTAGAAATGGTTTCTGAAATAAGATGCCTGCCTTTGTGACAGCTAAGTGTCATCTACACGTTTTGTTTCAGTGGTGCTGTTTGGAGACTTGACAGTTCTGTCTCTCCTGGTGCACCTCCTTGAACTTTGGCAACTGAGTTTCACAATGCACAGTATTGGAGAACAGGTTCTTCAGCTAAAGAAACTGTATCTTTTTCTCACTTATAAGTTAATGAGAAGTGAAATGTGTTTCCTTTTGAAGGAATGGATTTGGGGTGGGAAAAGATGTCTTTCTCATGCACCAGTCCATCTTTTATCATGGCTAAATTGAATCTTGAAAAGCATGGAGGTAATCTTCCATGCTTTTTTTGGAAACACTGCATGAAGAATTTTTATGGAGAAGACACGAACACTATATAATGATATAAAAGTAGTCTGAAGTTATCAAGAAAAGATCTCACAATTTTCCTCAATGATTTAGTGTTCATTTTCAGTTCACAGATTAAGACAGATATTGCTCTTTATGAAGAGCTATTGCTCTTTGTACTGCTGCATTTGTCCTGTAAAGAAACTTCAGAGATTTACTGTTACAGATATCTTCATTTTTCTCTGGAGATAGTTGAATAGGCATTGGGATTCCTTCACCTGTGATTTGTTTCTGAATTAGAGAAGCTTGCTAACATATACAGACAGCTATAAAAAGTTGAAATGGGAGGATAAAAAGCTTCATGTTTTGGGGCAATTTAGAACATTGACACATCTTTTTCTAGCTGGCTCTCAGCACTGCTGCTGTATTTTAAGCTATGAAAGTAGTGCTTTTGACATACTTTTTGTCTAATCAGCTTCGTCAATTTGTTTGTAATTTCTTTTCTTTATCCTCATTAGTACTTGGTCATTTGCAGCACTTGTTTCCTTATTGTTTGAAAGTTTGTCTTAATGGTGATAAAGAAATATTTCTGTATAAACTTTTAAGACAGTCTGTGTTGTATTAAACACATTTAAGTGTAACCTTAAGTTATGTGTTACAGGATAACTTTCCCAATAAAGGGAGGTAAAGGAACAAAAAGAAAAGAGGATGGAAATGAAGAAAACTGTGAAGAAGCTAAAACACTGATTGTAGAGCCTCATGTCATTCCAAACAGGGGACCGTATCCATATAATCAACCAAAACGGTAATAAATGGATGAGAACTTATTTTAAAATAATAACATATGCATAGCAGTTCATATTCAGAAATGAGACTGATTTGTTTTATATTTAAATGAAACTATTCTATTATCCCCTCTCTATTAAAAAATTGACTTGAAGAACAGAGAGAAATACTATCTGTTAGTATTTTTTTGTCTCATGGTTTTGAATATTAGGAAAATCATACCTAAATAATTTTACAGCATTCTCTGCAAATAGTAAATAAAGACAAACAGTCTTTTAGATGGGATAAATTTGTTGTCACATGGACAACATGATTTATTATCTTGCTTAGAAATTGCAAGACTGTTCTGTCTATAAAGAATATAGTTGCAATGTTGATTTTATTTATGCAAGAGTTTGCAAGTGTGTAGTTCTGGAGTGATTTAGCCAATAATTTAAATAAAACTTGTTAAAACAGTTGCTTTTATCAAAACTGTTGGCAAAGTCTATCAGTTATCTGATCTTGTTTTGCTTTGTTACAGCAATACTATTCAATTTACCCATACTCAGATTGAAGCTATACGTGCGGGAATGCAGCCTGGACTAACTATGGTATTTTTAGGGATTCTGTTATCTTATTTAATTCTGGCTTTAGTTGTAGATTTTTGAGTAAATAAAAGAAATGAGCTCTCTTTTTTTTTTCCCCCTGTTCTTTATGTCTGTCTTACATGACTCTTTTTCAGTTGCATGTGTCTTGGTGCTCTTTTCGCCGTTTCCCCCATGTTCAGCTGGTTCTGAGGCTAAACTACCTTTTTTCTCTGAGGAGGTCTGTTTTCATGGGTAGTGGAACCAATCAGTACTTCATATGCTGGATTACCATATTCCTTTCAGTCAGGAATCTCCCTAACTAGTCTGAATGAGTCTTTTATGATACATTGTATTTGGTCTTGAAGTTCAGCAAAGCCAGGAAGCAGTGTATATTGTCAATACAGTTTGAGATTGTTCTGAGTTTTTTTCCCAGCTGACTAAATGTTTTTTATTGTGCAGTATTCTGATAATGTATTGATTTTTGTTTGGCTTTAATTTTTTTAATTATGTTTCATTTTTAGGTAGTGGGTCCACCAGGTACTGGAAAAACTGATGTAGCAGTGCAGATAATATCTAATCTTTATCATAATTTCCCAGAACAACGAACTCTTATAGTTACCCACTCTAATCAGGTAAAGTGTCAATCATATGTGAAATTTTCTTGTAATTACAATCTATAAGAACAGTAGGTACTGAAATTAGTAGTTTTGGGATTGCAGTTGTCTCTTAACAATGAAAGCTTGAGTTGGCTTGTGTGTAGTTTTGCCAGTTTCATAATGTGAAATTAAATTTTTGAATTTGAGGTACGTAGTTTTGAGCTATTTATCGGAAGTTTTTAATACGTTTAACTGATTGGAGGTAGAAATTAGAAACTATTTTGAGAAAGTCTCTGCTCAGTTATTACAGTTGCACGTTCATTGTGTGCATGCCAGATTTTGCTAAGTAACTTTCTCATACACTGGTTACTCTGTGCTTCATGCTCCTAAGGGAAGGCCTCTTCAGCTGATTGTTTGCTTCCCATTCATAAGAGATTGAGTCTAACTGCTATTTCTCAAGTATATATAAACTAAAAAAAATAATGTTAAAAGTCTTAAAGAGTCTTACTCTAAATTTCCCACTCTACTTTGCACTGGTGTCACCTCACCTTGAGTACTGTGTGCAGTTTTGGGCACCACAATATAAAAAAGACATTAAGCTATTAGGGAGCATCCAGAGGAGGGCTACAACGATGGTGAAGGATCTGGAGGAGAAGCCCTATGAGAAGCAGCTGAGGGCACTTAATCTGTTCAGCCTGGAGAAGAGGAGACTGAGGGGACCTCATCACAGTCACAACTTCCTTGTGAAGGGATGAGAAGGGGCAGGCACTGATCTCTTCACTCTCATGACCAGTGACAGGACCCACGGAAACAGCATGAAGTTGTGTCAGGGGAGGTTTAGGTTGGATATCAGGAAAAAGGTTTTTCACCCAGAGGGGGGCCGGGCACTGGAACAGGCTCCCCAGGGAAGTGGTCACAGCACCAAGCCTGTCTGAGTTAAAGAAGCATTTGGACAATGCTCTCAGGCACATGGTGCGATTCTTGGGGTGTTGCAGGGCCAGGAGTTGGACTCAACGATCCTGATGGGTCCCTTCCAACTCAGCATATTCTATATTCTATGGAATCTGCATCTGGTTTGGAACAATTTGTTTGGAAACCAGGGTTATCTGTTTCCTGGTCTCTCTAATTATCCTATATTGTCTAAGTTATGAGCTGTTTTAACTGAAATACCACTTCAAAAACATTTAATCTTTTCTCATCAAAACAGGATCAGGCACTTACACTGTTGATCAAAGAATGGTGTAGGGGCTTTGCTTTGGTGAGGAATTACAGCCTGGAATAATAAAGGCCAATCTGCAATGGGCTGCAGGAGAGTGACAGGTAGTGAAGTTTGGAGAAAGAGTTGAGAGCGTGTTTGTTGAGGAGAAGGGGAAGGAAATACTTTGGGGCAGGTAGGAGACTTCTTACCAGACAAGACTTCTATGAGGACATGATCTTGAAATTGTACCTCGGGACATAAACTGTATCTCAGCAGGGTTTGTTCCCTATGCTTTGATGTGTGACTTCCAGCTGGAAGTGCAGCTCGCCTATGTTTATTCTTAGTTTCATAACTTGATGATGCAGCACTTACAAAGTTGCTCATTTGAGATAGACAATTCCTCTGAATTAGACAGTTGATATTAAGCAATTAGAGAATTGAAGAGTTTAAGGGAGAACACCTTGAAGTATAGTTAAGCAAAATTTATTTATCCAAATGGAATAGTCACAGCACCTGATAGTCAGTACTAGATCATACTCTTCTAGTGCACAGTAAAAGTTAGATTGTTTAAAGTCATCTAACAACAATCGATGCTTACAAAGTGTGCCTCTTGAGGCAGTTTTTTAAACTGATGGATTTATCAACTAAGTTAACTATGTGATAGAATTAAATTTTAAAATTGTAAAATCCAATTTAATTATTATATAAAGTATGGAAATACAAGAATGTTAGTAGGCTAATTTCCCTGTTGTCAAGATTAAAAGTTTCAATATTAACTTTGTTTCAGCTTCCATTTATACTAAAAGAGGCATAATTTCCTAGCTTGCTTACCAGTGATTCCTCAGTTTTCCTCTGCAAGAGCCTCTGAATCTTCTAAAAACTACCTTTTCTCCTGTTCTTGTCAATCTTTAGGCCTTGAACCAGCTGTTTGAAAAAATCATGGCTCTAGACATTGATGAGCGTCACCTTCTGCGTCTGGGTCATGGAGAAGAGGAATTAGAGACAGAGAAAGATTTCAGCAGGTGAGAAAGGAGGTGCTAATGATAAACTCACTTGTAACAAGATGTGTGTGTTGAATCCACTCTACCTCCCATGTAAATGTGCAAGGAACTGTTTGACAAGTTTTTACCTATCTCATATTTTTGAATCTCAGTAACACAGGGTACACTAGTTTTCCATACAGGGTTCAGTAATTTTGGTTATTACCTGCTGCAGAAACTGCTCCCTTGAGAATCTAAAGGCAGAATCAGGCAGTTGCTTCTTGACAAACTCAACTGCTTGAATAAAAGTAGTCCATTATAATTTTTGGGCTCATATACCTTTTATAGAATTAATCTGTAAGAGAAGTTAAAATGATAAAGGTAGGTTTTTGGAGCTGCAATTTTTTTTGCAAATATGATATCACTTCTACTCTTACAGTGAATGTTACATTAATAAACAAAAAAATAAAATTAAACTTTATGCTTTTAATTCTTCAGATAAGCAACTTTGAGGTTAAGCAATATTTCATTGATAACATATTGAAATATACATACATAAGGAAAGCTATCAACACTGTATCAGTATAAAGACTTAAGATTCTTTTCTCCTAAATATTTGTATGTTTGTCAGGTGTTAGTCCAATTGACGTCAGTAGGATTAAACACATTCATAAGTGTAAGCACGGGTATAATGGTCGTGCACTGGAAATATTTGAACTGTCTAGTACTGGATTCTCATAGCAATACTTTGAATTCAAAAGCTGTAGTAAAAATTACATGTAGTCACTAGAAGCTACCCACGTATACATAGTTGAGCATTTAGCAAAATAAATACCTTGTGATTTTTTCTTTTAATTTGAATGCTTTGACATAATCAAATTATTCCAGAAATTTGATAGCCAGAATCTTCGTGATATGATGCCATAGCATATATTTATTTAGTAATATCCATAGTTTAGTATATTCCTTGAACGGTAGTGCTCATTATTAAAAGGAGTTTTTTTTGAGACACTCTACATTGCCTCTTTTCATACTTTTTTTCAAGGTAACTTCAGACCTATGGGATATTACTGCAGGTGCTACGGGTTCTGGCAGTTTGGGAGGGTAAAGGTTGAGGAATATATTTGAAAGTGGGCTGCACTACCGTGAGAAGTTTATTTCTCATATACCTTATGTTTGTTTTTAGGTTGCTTCTGAGTTCATGTTTTTTCTGCATCAGGTTGCTTTTGAGGGCACAATACTGCTTAAGGAATTTTCCTGCTTGCAAGCTTGGTGTTCTTTTTTTGCACCCTCTGCAAGCACAGCAAAACACAGCAGGGGGTATAAGAACATGAGGTGGAGAGGAGCTGATTAAACTGGTACTGTCACTGAAGCACAAAGGGGATCAGCTAAAGAAAATTTTTGTAGGAATGAACGAATACATAAAAGAGGACATATGACTTAAATTGTGAGAAATAAGAGGTCACGGGAAGTGTGAGTGGGAAAAAAAATCTCACAACTGGTTGCAACCAGTTTTAATTAGAATGGAGTAGAGTTGTTGACAAAGAAAAAGCTATTTAGTATTTCAAGGATCTTAATTGTCATAGTTCCTTCTCCATAGTCTTGGGTTTTGCCAGTTGTCAGCAATATTTTATTCAGTTGTATCTTAGTAAATTCAAATCTCCAACTTTAATACTCTTCTAAATAAGACAATAGAACTCATTGTGACAGAGGTAGTGCCAAGTATTTTCTGTGCAGAAAGCATATTTTATGAATAGTAAGTTTAATAAGAACTTGAAAGTTAGCCATTATTCACATTTGAGGTTTTAAGTATTTATGCATTTTCAAAAGAAAGTGTCCTGTTCCTCTCACTTCTTTAATTCCACCCATTTGTAGCACTTCTAAATTAGTCTTCTTTTACAGAAAATCTGATTCACTGATTTTTGTTCTTTTAATGATTCTGGGAGGGGAGGAGTTCATGCAATAAAGAATTTGATTCATAAAGGAAAAAAAATTGGCTTGAATTTTGTAAGAGAAGGAAGAATGGAACGAGTAGGTTACAGACTAATTATAAAAGTCATAGAAGCTATTCGATGGGCATGTAGGAGTACAGGATCTCTTATGAGTGAGTGCAGACCTGCCTGTTATGGCTAATTATCACATGACATTTTGTATATTGCCAAAGGAAGTAAACCTTTTCCTGCTGAAACTCTGGGTATGGGTTTTGTTTATGATGGTCCATAGACTTGTGTGTAATGTACCCTAGTTTCTAAACAGTACGTGGGAAGTAATGCTTTTCTGCTTCACAGGTACATCATGAGAATGTATTATTAACACTTAGGGAACTTCAGTTGAAGTGCAGGATAAAAAGAGCTTTATCTAAAGCACTGATTCTTGCATGGCTTTGTGGATTGTTAGGGCTCAATTGATAAAAATATACAGCATGTAGCAAATTCTTGGGGTTTTTTATTTCTCATTGTGATATTTAGATAAAACAATTCTGAATTAAATACACTTAAAAATGGTGTTATATTTAATCCGTTTCTTAGGTATGGAAGAGTTAATTATGTGCTGGCTCGAAGACTTGAACTTCTACGAGAAGTTGGGCGACTACAAGAGAGTCTTGGAGTCCCAGGAGATGTTTCTTACACTTGTGAAACAGCTGGCCACTTTTTCTTATACCAAGTAAGGATTGAAATATTTCTACATAGACTGTATGACCTAAATATGTTATGAAACACTTTGTAAAAATTGCAGTGAATTTTTCAGAGTTGAGTGTAAAAATAAAATGCTTTTTCCTTGGTGGTTCACAATACAATACCAGCCAAAATTAAAATTGCTACATGACTTGCTTGTATTGCTGTTGTTTCAAATCCTGCCTGATGACTCACCAATTGAAAGGCTAGCATTGCTGCCCTTCATGACTGCTGGCAAGATTCTAATCTGAAACTTCTTCAGATAAGAAAATCTGTGGGCTGCTTTACATTTTCGACCAGCATTGGAGCAGCTACTTGATGGTCCTGCTAGAAGGCTTTTATGGCATTAAACGTGAAATCAAATGTTTAGTGTACAAAATGGTGATTTTTTTTTTTTGTATACTGTGTATCCTTCATTTCCCCTCCATATATTTTTCAGTGACACATCTACATTAGCAATTAGTGTTGCATAAGAAGACCTGTAGAGTAGTACTTAGCATTAAATGCATCCACTGTATATGTTTTTACAAAAATTACTCTGGGCTAGCCTTAGTGTGGGTCTTAACATTAAATGGACATTAGGTGTTGAAGTGTGCTGAGAGCACTGCTAAAGCTCATCTTCTGGCTGAGTTTCCTCCTAAATGAATCCCAGTTGGTATTTAAACCAAAGTACTGTAAGTGGAGATAATAAATTACTTCTGTACTGGGCTTATGTGGCAAGGTTTTGGTAGTGCCCTGTGCTGGGTTTTGGTAGTGCCCTGTGCTGGGTTTTGGTAGTGCCCTGTGCTGGACACAGCCAGCTCCAACAGACTCACCGCTGGCCAAAGCTGAGCCCATCAGCAACACTGGTGGTGCCTCTGTGAAAACCTCTCTGAGAACAGGTCAAAAACCACTCTGCAGCAGCTGAGGGCAGAGAGGTAAGTGTGAGGAACAACCCCATGCACCCAGGTCAGAAGGAAAAGAAGGGGCAGAAGGTGCTCCAGGCACCAGAACAGAGGTTCCTCCACAGCTCAAAGAGAGGATCATAGTAAAGCAGGTTGTCTTACCTGCAGCCCATGGAGGACTGTCCGTGGAGTAGCCCACGCTGAGCAGGTGGATATGTCCTGAAGGAAGCTGCAGCCTGTTGAAATCCCATGCTGGAACAGGGGAGAAGTCTAAGGAGGAAGAGGTGGCAGAGATGTGGTGTTACAAACTTTAATGACAGCACCATTCTTTCTGCACTGCTCGGTTGGGGAGGAGGTAGAAAAATTGGGAATGAAGGAGTGAAATTGAACCTGGGAAGAAAGAGAGAGTGAGAAGAAAAGTAGGTTTGGTTTTGGCTTTGTTGCTCACCATCTTACTCTGTTTTTAATCAGCGATAAAAGAAGATAATTTTCCACAAGTCAAATCTTTTTTGCCTGTGATGCTGCTTGCTAAACCATCTCCCTGTCTTTATCTCAGCCCATAAGCTTTTCCACCGTTTTTCCCCCTGTCCTGTTGAGGAGGGGGAGTCAGAGATGCTCACTGTTTGGGGTGGGAATCAGGCAGCCAACCAGGCTCAACCCACCACAACTTCGAAAATGTCATCCTGACACAAGCTCAAATGCTAATTTAGATATACCTTACTTTTGTGATAAATTTTTTTTAATGCTATGTATGCAAGCCTACACATTGCCAAAAATTTGGTGATATAAAACCACGTCAGTATGACACTTGTCTTTGCCATAGGTAATGTCTCGTTGGGAGGAGTATATCAGCAAAGTGAAAGTTAAAGGTGGAAAGTTGCCAGAGGTCACAGATGTCTCCAGTTTGTTTCCTTTTCACCAGTATTTTGCAAATGCTCCTCAACCAGTTTTCAAAGGCAAATCCTATGAAGAAGATATGGAAATTGCCGAAGGGTGTTTTAGACATATTAAGAAAATATTCACTCAGCTTGAGGTAAGACGTAACTGTTAAAGGTAACTGGATCTGGCTAATCCTATAGAAAAACTTTACATGGTTCCAAAATTCTCATTTGCCCAACATGCTAGAAGAAATATATACCTCTAGGCAGCTTCATTAGCCTGCAAGGTGAGAATTTCCACCTTTGAGTGGTATAGGTATGTTTTGTGATAGAGATCTGGGTCTAATCTTTTAATTTGATTTTGGGAAGCAGCCATTCTGCATGTTCCATTTTTACTAATTAGGTTACTAGGATTGGTACACCTATCTGTCCTCCTCTGATCCTTACAGGGTCTTCGTATTTACAGTGAATTGCCTTTAATCAGATAATCTGTTTAAGTTACTTTTAGGTTATCTTCTATTTTTGCCAGAATTGCTTGAGAGGCTTTTCAAAGTTAGGGCAAAGGTGATTTTTTTGTATCATTTAGTCATATTAATTGTGTATTAATTTTACGATACTGAATTAACTTCAGTAAAGTAGGAAACAAAATTTTGGGGGATTCTGAGAGGGTTCCTCAGAATTAATTGAATAATTGTCTGCAAATATTTATATGCACACATGTTCACAGAATTCTTTGACAGGTTTTTAAAAGATTGTTTTTTGAAATATGCAAAACCTGGAAACCACAGTAAGTTATTCATATTAGATTGATATCAGTAGATACCTTCATAACTTCCTTGTTTAATTATATTAAGAAGGTGGCCAGATAGTTTGAGTAGATATATTTTATAAGTTATATTTTTTTGTATTTTGACTTTCAAGAATTTTCTGTTGTCCTCCATAGGAATTCAGAGCATTTGAACTTCTCCGCAGTGGCCTGGATAGATCCAAATACCTGTTGGTGAAAGAAGCAAAAATCATTGCTATGACTTGTACTCATGCTGCTCTGAAACGACGTGACCTGGTTGAATTAGGCTTCAAAGTAATGATCATACTAGTGTTACTATACTACTTGATTTTAATGTTGGTTCCCCCCAGCCCTGTATAAACCTTTTTATCTGCCCTAAATCCAGGCACCTAGATTATTTTGAGTTGCAGTTTTTTACCAGTGTGTTTCAATTTGTAATTTTACTGAAGAAAAATGTAACTTATGAAATAATTTTCAAGTTCTTGTATATATGAAAAATGCTTAATAGTGCATTCAAAAAAAAAGTTAGCTTTGCTGTATTCAGTGATAAGCAGCAGTGATAGGATTAATAAAATAGAGGCAGAATTGGGATGAAAAGCATGGCCTTTAGAACTTTAGTTACCTAAAGAATTAACCATTTGAGGAAAAAGAACCATGATACAATACTGTTTGCACTCTGCAGTGGTAACCATAACTATTAATTCAGTGCAGACTTTTCTTCTGACAAAAGCCAGACACCAGTAATTCTTTCACTGATAATGCAGTGTATTGGATCACAAAATGGCTCCTCTTCAGCTTCAGTGCAGAGATACCAAATTAGTTTGCTCCACTGCAGAAAGCTTTTCTCTTGCGGATGGGTTATGGCATACAGGAAGCACGTAATGTGGTTCAGTCATGGATTCCTTCTAGATGTAAGCCCTGATTGGTACGGATGGATCTGCCATTGATGTGGTAGGATTTCATCCATTTGGTAATACTGATATTTTGTCTATTCCTGCTGTAACTGTTCCAGCCATCAAGAACGGAATGAATAATGGTAGGCTGAATAACTACGTTAATTTGTATTTCTATCTGTATGGACATCTCTGTACTTTTTTTTTTTTCTCAGTATGACAACATCTTAATGGAAGAGTCCGCTCAGATCCTGGAGATAGAAACCTTTATACCTCTTCTGTTGCAGGTTAGACTTGAAATATAAAACATATTTCAAAAAATTATAAACAAGAGTCTGTGTTCTTGAACAATAGTGAATATTAAAATGGAAAATATCTTGTGCAGAAAGTAACTCAGAACTGATATTTGCTGTTTGAGTAGGCAGTAAGAACTGTCACATTGATTATGAAATTATTTTTTTTAGTGAAATAAGCATCTTACAGATTTTTTTAAATGCTTGAATGAGCATTGAATAACCAGCTACATCAGGCTGGTGAGGGAAAATAAAGTGTATATGAGAAATGCAGAAACTGAAGAGTTTGTGTAATTAAAGCAGACCATTTCACCAGAGAGGCATATTCTGGGGGATTCCATTAGTATATTTACATGAGCCATCCAAATAATCCTTGAAAATTGAGTGATTTTTTTTTTAATGAAACCTAAAGATCTAGGCTTCCAGAGTAGCAGCACTTGATTTCTTCAGTTGCAATTCAGAAAGAAATTTTTAAAAACTGCTTTGTTTGGTGAGCTCTCTGTTCAAGATTAAAATTGCTGCTAGGAGCAGAACGACTATATGGAATGCCTGGTCTTCTCCAAAGCTGTAAGTTTTCGGGAAGGGGTGAAAAAAAAGGATTTCTTTTTTTCCATGCCAATAAAAATAATTTTCATACTCTTTCTTACTAAGGCATTTTCAGACTTGATGAGTTGGACGGTCCATAGTTCAGTTTTCATTCCTTGCTGTCTGATCAGAAACGGTTTCAGAGCTCTTCCACTTCAAGTGACAAGAAACAGAACTTTAGGTTCTGTCTTGAATAGCGCTCCCATGGGGAAAGGAAAATATCACAGGAGTGTGTCAGAAATGAGGGTCTGGCAGGTGGAAGTCTTCAGGATTCTAATTCTTGGATAATGTTACCCGCACAATCTGTTCCTTTTATGTCCCTATATTTTTTCATGAGGTCTGTCAGTATGTAACGTAGGTGAACAAAGGATGGTACAGAATTGGAAAGAGATACACGAAACATACTGAAGAGAATTCAGTCCAAGAGCCAAGATGAGGATTAGTTAGAGGCACATCCTGGTCATGGAAGAGGCCATGTGAGAATTACAGAGGTAAAGAGGTGAAGCACACGAACTACAGAGACACTTGAAAGGCAGGTTAAGTCTGTGCCTCAGACATCTGAGCACTTAAACTGTTTCAGATGCATCAGTCATCATTCAGATGCTTCATATTCAGTACCTCAGAATCCTGAAAGTAAAAGTTCAAAGGACAGTTCTGGAGTAATACTGCTATGGAGTAACCAGGTTTTTTTACTACTCTAGTGTCTATAATTGTAGTTCTTCCTTTTGTTCTCTGGCAATGTGTTACTTTTGACCTTTAAAGCAATGTAATATGATATTTATCCTGATATTTCTCTACTAATTTTAGCAGATAAAGGTACCTATTGTTTTATAAGAAAAAAGACTTTATTTAGAATTCTACTCTCTGATTGGAAAGAAACTAATAGTCTTTAAAATGACTGCAGTTCAGTGTAACTTAAATGTTGGAATTTAGAGATTAGACAAAGGCAGCCAATTTAACTATTAATGTGTTTTAATTGAGTGCCTGGATTATATCATAATAGTTACAGTAGTGTAATTTTTTAATTCTAGAACCCCCAGGATGGATTCAGTCGTTTGAAGCGGTGGATTATGATTGGTGACCATCATCAGTTGCCACCAGTCATTAAGAACATGGCTTTTCAAAAATACTCCAACATGGAGCAGTCTCTTTTTACACGGTTTGTTCGTGTTGGAGTGCCAACTGTTGATTTGGATGCGCAAGGAAGAGCAAGAGCGAGGTGAGACAGCAGATTGCATGTCTAGCTTGTATGGAAATACCAGGTTAAAATTGGGAGTAGTGCACATATAATTTTGGAAACTTTATTTTTTATTGTTAGGACAGAAGTTTGCAAAACTGGAATTTAGTTGTTTTGTTCCATTTTTTTTCAGCTTAGACTAGGAAGGCAGATTTTACTTTGCTGAAAAGCAATCAGATTTCTTTCTTCATTGTTATTTTTATATAGTAGTACTCTGCTGTTGCATGAGTACTTCAATGAAAATTACATTTAAAGGAATTTAATATGCCTAAGTGTTTGGGTTTTTTTACAACTGAGACTTCTTTGCAGAAGCTTCCTTTTCTAAACTAACATTTAATATATTCAAGGTTAAATAAAGATTTGATTTATTTAGCGTTGAGTATATATTTCCCTTAATTCTGTAAAGGGTACTTTTCTTGTAGTATTTCAGCAGAGCTGCATCTTTCATTGGCATCTAGATTGTCCACACAAGGCCATAAAGCCTTTTTTTATATTAAAGGAGATACTGCATCTCTGTAATAAAATAACTTTTCTTTTTATCTAAGTATTTGTCATTTCACTGTGGTAATTTAAATATCATATTTATTTATTGTGTAAATTGCATATTTGTGGTGTTATATTAAGAAGGAAAAATAAAACCAAATAAGAGAAAATTACTCTATATAAAATCTTGCTTCTTCTAAGTTTAGTTATAAATCTTTATATTAGGCATAAAATGTAGTTAACAATATGAAGGAGAACTTCATTTTTTTTCATGTAGGAAATGTTGAGAGGGTCGAATATTATTTTCTAGTCTTACGAATGACAGTTTAAAATGCAAATTCTATCTGAGTATAATGGTAAATGACATTTATTTTGCCATCTACTATTTCGCAACATCTCAGTGAATTTTTTAGTGATAAGAGAGCACAAGAATTCCTTCATTTTGCAAGTAATTTTTTGATCTAGGATTTTTTCCACACTTTCCTATGCTTTATCCTTTTTGATCAGAGGTAGCTTACCCATTAATTATCTACTACTTTGTCTGGTCTGGATATTGTTATGCATTTCTGAGTGAGGCATTTTGGTTGTATTACTGTCTTATAAATACCAGAGATGATTCAGAATTAGGTAGATTTTGGTTCTTTCCCTTCATGTCTTATATTAGTACATGGCAATACACAAAATAAGTAACAAAATATATTTCTTTTTAGAGTAAGAAATCCTACAACTGTTAATGCAGAAAATGCTTTTTTTTCCTTACTCCTGTTTTGTAAAGAAGAATTAGTATTCCTTAAGTTCTGTTACCCATGAAAATTTCCACTAGAATTCTTTGCAAAATTTTAATCTGATCAAGTAGAACAGACTTAAGGCTGTGTGTACCACACTGAACTGAAATCTGAAGTTTTCTGTGAGACAGAACCAAACAGACAACTTAAAAGTAATATTGCTGGATAGCTTGTTCAAATAAATTCATTTATATATGTACAGCTGCCCAGCAAAGTTATTCTTTTCATTGAAAGCCTACAGAAGCACTAATCTTGAAAGCAAGGGGTTGTGTGCATGTGCATGTGAACTATTTGGATGAGTTTGAGAACCTATAACTAACTCTTTGGGGTTTGTCTCTGTGGTTTTGAACAGTTTATGTAACCTCTACAACTGGCGTTACAAGAATCTGGGTAACTTGCCTCATGTGCAGCTTCTGCCAGAGTTCAGAACAGCCAATGCTGGGTTTTTGTACGACTTCCAGCTTATAAATGTAGAAGATTTCAATGGCGTAGGAGAGTCTGAACCCAATCCGTATTTCTATCAGGTAAGAGAAATATTACATGTATAATTCTTTTATTCTAAATATGCCTTAGTAGATCTGCAGTGAAGACAGACTATCAAAATACAGTAAACTGATGTTTAGTTCATGTTCTCAGATCAGTCATGTATGTGTGATTCTTTTCCTCCTGTTAATAAGTTTCGAATGTTGAAAATGATAACGTAATATGTTGTATTTTTTGCTCAGTGAATGACTTTTATATCTGTTTTCTCAATTTTATGGGAGAGATGAGATTTAGTATGTCATCATCATCATGGCTAGACTTCGCAAGATTTAGGAAGGCACTATCCACGTTTGTTACAGGCACGCTGGTGACTTATGAGGCCAATACGAGATAGACATGTCCATTTGCAAAAGGCAATTCGTTACAAAATGTCATTTTGACCTAAGGCAAATTAAAGTCGTGGCAATTCAGCTGCATGATAGTGAAATAAAGAGTAGCATTTAACCTGAACATGAAGAATCAAAGTTTGCTTGGTGGCACATATTTGAGTTTTAGGAGTCACTGTATTGATTCGATTTATATGTAGGAATGCTAAAAGGTCCGTTCATAGAAGAATAAAACAGTACTGCAAGAAATATACATCAGGCAGAGAAGCATTGAGGCTTAAGTGCATTGCAAAAAAGCCCTTGATCTTGGAGTTTCTCAACTAAATTTTCAAATCAAACCATCAACAACAGTCTCCATCTATTTCCCTTAAACTGGGAAAACATTTTACACTTGTAATAAGATGCTTATATTTTCAGTCCTTTTATTTTTCTTGTTTTAAAAGCAGTGATGAAACAGACTCTGGTGCCTAGAATACCAAGCTTGAGTTTTGGAAAAGTTAGAAGCTGGAGCTGTGTGCAAGTTAAGGAGTTTAATTCAAACATGGAATTAACACCTTATATTTTGCTTAATATTATGGAAAGCAAACAATGGACTTTTAAATAATAATATCAATATTCATTTTTTCCCTGTGAAGATCACTGAGACTTATGTTAATCTGTTGTTAAAAAAGGCGTAAAATATATTCATAGGTTTTGCTTTGGTTTCTCTCAGTGTATTTTAATACAAATTATTTTGCTGTCAGTGAAGAAAGCAATGGTGAGTCATAATGCACTTTATCCCACTTCTAGATTGAGGACAAAATCGTTCGGAGAGTTTCTTTTGGTTTTGTTTTTTAAACTGTAATGCAGAAGTAGTAAAAAGTTGTCCAGTGGAAGATGAACAGCTGAAAGGAGTGCCTGATAATTGAGAGTATGAGCACTGCTTAGACCACTCTTTAGCTAAAGAAGATTAAGAACACTGATATGAGGACACAGAACACATTTGTTATTACAACAGTGCTTTCATGTGCAAACTCCTCTATTTCTTCCTACTATTACTTTTTTTTTCCCCAGGATCTTAAGCATTGCAAGATATTTAATGGAGTATATTGATGGCATTGCATGGTTTTTCATGAGATAAGAGATTGCCACCATGTATTATTTCTCTTTGTGAATTTGGGCTTTTCTTTCTAGACTTAGAGGGGATTAAAATTTGTAGAATAGCTTTACACCCACAGGTGTTTGATATGCCTGGCAACTGCATTTTCCAAGTAATGCAGAGCCCACTTAGTAAGAAAAAATAAATGAAGCTGGTATGTCCAGCCTATTCAAACATGCGCCAAGTGGGGATAAAATTCCAAGTATAAATAGATCAGGAGTAAATGTCAGCATTTGAGAACAACTTCTTAACCTGAAAGATAATTTTTGTTGACAGAAAATGGATTTAAACAGGCTATGAATAACTTTGGTCTGGAAATAGAACAAAACTTCCTATAGCCAGAAGGGTGGTTCTTTGGGACAGACTTATAAAGTAAGGGCACAGAAAGTAAGTTACAATGTACAAAATAACAGCTGGTCATTTGAAATTGAATAGGTATGGCCTGCAGTAGAAATAACTGGATTTCATAATCCAGATGTCTGTCTCCTAATGAATACATGAAAGGACTTTATTCTAGTTCAACTAGTTCTTACTTTCAGTTTACTGGAGAGTGAGTTATTGCAGCTTTTTGGGGTGACTGTTTGGAACTCTTGAGTAAATATTGCAAAGTTTCAGTTGGTGCCTGACAATAGTATTGATGTAGATATTTTCAGTAGTTTTCTGAAGAGGAATTAGAACAAAGTTATTAAACCTACTTATGGTTCTTTTATTCTTTCAAAATGGTTTGTATGAAATGAGGAAAGAATTATCAGATCTAGAGACGTTTCAGCACTAAGATATTTGTCTAAATACATGATAGTGTCACAGGTGTTATTCTTTTTAATCTTACAGGCTGGGTAACCCTTTTTTTATCTTCCATTTTTTCTTTTCTTTATTTTTTTCTCATTTTAAACTTTAGAACCTTGGTGAAGCAGAGTATGTTGTGGCAGTTTTCATGTATATGTGCCTGCTTGGTTATCCTGCAGACAAGATAAGTATCCTGACAACATACAATGGACAGAAACACCTGATCCGTGATGTCATTAATCAGCGGTGTGGAAATAATCCACTGATTGGACGGCCAAACAAGGTGACTTTGAAAATATATTAGTCATTGGAGTGGTTCTGCTTTCTGTGTTTTTAAATTGTCATACTGTCAATAAGACTAATTTAATAGATTCACAGCTACCTGTGCAAGTATTCCCTGGTTTACTACACATTTATTAATCTATGTTCTATGGAATTTTGTAATTAGTGCCTTTGTTTCTGCCTGTTGGTAATTGGACAGAGTGAAGTCAGTGAAGGTGAAAAGACTACAGGTTACATGGGACAGAATAACTCTATTTTGTCATTTATTTTGTCCTCAATAAAAACAGAAATCCCCAAAACCACACCTTTAGGAAGATCCATCCAGGGTGGAAATTATTTGATAAAACGTATGACGAATCTGACAAAACAAATAAAGAATATAGTTATTAAAGTCTGGTGCTAATTCTGCAGGTTAAAATTGTATTATAAAGCCAATGACTTTCTGTAATCTTTTGGTATAAGCACCCCACTGCTAGCTGTCTGAATTTAAAAAAAAAAGAAACGATATTTAGTCAGACAACTCCTCTAACATCTTGCAAAGAAACTCCAGACTTCTTGGTTAGAGACCCACTAAAACAGTTAAAGCATTTTCTTTTCTATTCTTGTTTACTGCAATCTCAGTCCAAAGTTGATGTTAAAATTTTAGTGTCATGTTTTAAGTGAAATCGCAAAGATTAACCTATGGAGGTTTTTTTCTTGGTTTTTGATTCTCTAGGTAACAACAGTGGACAGATTTCAGGGTCAACAAAATGATTATATTCTCCTTTCACTAGTGCGTACCAAAGCTGTGGGCCACCTTAGGTAAGTAAGAACACCTTTTGTAGTGTCATTGAAGTACATATTCTCTGCGTCAGATACAGAAATGTTTATAGTACCTTGTACAAAAGTGTTAGATTATTTGGGTATGTAGTAGAAATGAAGTTTAATGCTATATATATAATGAAGTTGAGACATACTTCCTTTTATAAATGTCTGGTACCCTCTTCATGATCACTTAATCCTTTAGTAATGGCTCTTATACTATAATTAGTTTATATTACTACAGATAGGCCGAACTTGGTTTCAAGTAGAATGCTAAGACTGTAATGTTTGTTGAGCAAATGCAGGCTTAAATTTTCTCATAAATCCTTTCCTGTAAGTGAGACTTATTTATTTTGCATCAGAAGTGTTTGATCATTGCATGAGTTGCATTATTATGTGTGGTTTTAAATGTGCTTTTGTTTTGGGATGGGATGGAGGAAGACTTGTCTAATCAGCAATAGTTAGATGAGTTATCAAATTCATCTTTACTCATTTGGTGATACAAAAATAGTGTTGGGATTTGTTCTCGATGCTTACTCTCAACTTTACTTGTGAGGTGTAGGAAGATAGTAAAGGGTGTTTTTTCATATCATTATTGATACAATGGACCTATATATATATGGTTCTATATAATGGTACTAGGGTTTGGTAGCTATTGAAACAGTATGTAGGGAAAAAACTTAAGACAGAATAGTATTTTAGCAGATGATTTTATATTTCCTTTAATTGAGACTTTAGCGTACTTTTATTTATTTTTATTGCAACTATTTATCAGTGAAAAAGATCATGATTGATTTTGTTTTCTGAAGGGATGTCCGACGATTGGTCGTTGCCATGTCAAGAGCCAGACTTGGACTTTATATCTTTGCAAGGGTGTCACTATTTCAGAACTGTTTTGAACTAACTCCAGCTTTCAGCCAGCTCACAGCTCGACCGCTTCACCTCCATATTGTTCCCACAGAATGTTTTCCAACAGCAAGACAGGTAGGAACAGCTGCACTGGATTTTGGTATCTGTAATGGGTGTCTGTGTTTGCTTACTTTTTTTAAGTGGGCTATGGAAGATGGAACTGTTTTCTCTGCTAAACCAGTGCCTCTGCCTCTTGGCATTGCACCAGTCTGCCCAGGCAAGTGATGGAATCACCATCCTTGGAAAGCTGTGTGGATGTGACACTTGAGGATATAGTTTAGCAGTGAACTTTGCAATGCCACTTGATTATTGGATTTGTTGATCTTAGAGGTTTTTTCCAACCTTAACGATTCTATGAGTCTATGAATTATGTCCTTAGAGTTAATTTTTATCAGGATACATGCTATCTGGTTTTAATTGATGTTTCCATAAAACTTAATTATCAGTATAACTGTTGTGCCTGTGTAATGGATTCAGTATTTTTCTTTTGTGATCAGTAAGTAAGCTTTTAGTGCTTACATATTTTTGGTCTAGCTATGAAACAAAGTTATTTCTCAAAAAAGCCACATAAAGCTAATCACTTCTCATACAAAGACGTAAAGTTACATAATTTAGCTGAATAATTCCGGATAACCAATTTAACCAATTAATTTTTTTTTCTTTTTAAATTAGTTCCAGAATCATGAGAGTTTGGCTGCTGTGCTAGGTTCATAAGCACAAAAACCTAATTTGTAATATGCGCTAGATCTTTTGGGAAAAATTTGTATTCAGCATCTAAGCACAGGGCACACAGAGCAGGCTGCTAAATGAAGAAATAGAGGAACATATCTGCTTTGCATACTGAAACTTTGAGAAGGGGTGCCTGCATGTACCCCAAATTCAGTTACAAATGTTTCCCTGGTCTTTAATGCTGTTGACAATTTTGGGAGGGAGCCCTTCAGTTGAAACTTTCAGATCATGTGTGCAACAAGAGTGCAATGGGCATGAGTGTGAGCAAGAAACAGCTGGACTGCAGAGGGCAAGTAGGCCAAGTCCTAATCTGATCATGAAATACTTGTGCCTTTAATATGTTAACTTACTCAATTCCAAAAGATACTTTATGAAGTAAGAATCAGAATCCAGCCTTTCCTTTTGAAATTTCTTCTTTGGGATGCAATATCATTATTAATCCAGTTCTCCAAAGTGGAATACCTATACTGGCTAACTTTCCAAAGAATTCAGCAATTTTTTTTTTTTGAAAAAGAGTATTTAACTTCTTGGGGCTTACGTTTTCTAATATAGTTGAATAACCTTTGAATAATGGTTGCTTTGCTTTGTTTGCTGAATGTCAACCTTTTTCACTTTCCTTAGAATGGAGAAAGACCATCTCACCAAATACATGTTATTAAGAACATGCCTCAAATGGCTAATTTTGTGTACAATATGTATATGCACATGATTCAGAGTACTCGCCACCATCAACAGGTAAGGCCCTTCTAACTCTTGGCATATGTGCACTTAAAATAGAATTGTTTTTTGGTAAGCAGCATGAGAAGCTGTTGAGGTTTGAGACTATTCCTGTTAAATTTCAAATTCAAGAAGTGTTTGTGACTGGGAGTGAGAATATTGAGGTCTTTTAAAATCTTGCAGTAGCAAAAGCTGTATCTTCTAGAAATTTGAGCCCCAGTTTAAGGTCACTAGTAGTAATTGGTGCCAGGTGGTAGACATGGCTCTGTCTGGTCCAAAAGTACTATTCATTAATACTAAAGAACTAGCTTGTTCAGTATTTACTTGAAAGTAAACTTGTGTGTTATATTTCAGGTAAGTGCAGCTAGTGGGTTTATAACACCACTGCATGTTGCAATAATGTTTTGAAAGACCAGATCGTGTCTTGAAACCATTTTAACCATGTTAAATCACTGTATTTTCCAGGCTGGTTCACAGCTGTAGCATTTTTTGTTCTGGAGCAATTTTTTTCAGCACTAGTTTGGCACCAAGCAAAATTTCATGGGGTTGGAAGCAGTTGTAGATGCTTTTTGTATCTAGTTTTGTCAGTGTTTAATCTCTGAACCCAACAGAAACCCGTTGTTATCATGTGTAAGTATAGTTTAGAAAGTATACTGAGCAGAAAGCTGCCTTTACTCAGCATACTTGGATCTGTAAAGCCCACAGGTAGTTGACAGTAACCAGAAGGGAGAATGGTCTTAAATGCTACCCCTCGACTGCATCAGCTTTTACCCAGTGTCTGGCGTGTTTATGTTACCTGTAATTTATTCTTTCGCGGTACTCTGAAGTTCCCTTATTGGTTTTTGCTCTTCTGAAAGATTTCCAAAAGTAGACAAAATTGGACCAAGGGTTGGACTCGATGATCTCGGAGGTCTTTTCCAACCCAATCAATTCTATGATTCTATGAAAATTGATGTGAAAGGACACTACTCACTCTATATTAGCTGACTGTGGGAAGAGAGTGTGAATGTGACTGTATACTTGAATAGATAGTCCAAGGTTCTTGTTTGTGAGATACAGGTTCTGTTCTGTAATGCAAAGATGTCTCTGTGCTACATCCTCTTCCTTTCTTCCACTGTTTCATCAAATATGGAACAGTGTAATCAGTAGAGATCAGAACCCAAAACTTCTCCTTTAACTGATTTTCAGACTTTCAGATAGAAAATTTTTTTCTCTGCAGTTCTTATCCAGTGATTCTTGGACTTTATTTTATTTTTTCTTCTGTGAGACAGCTTCAGCCAAATTTTCAGCATTTTGCTACCTAGAAAAAGCCTTTACCAGGTTGTCCTGCCAGACAGGATACTTTCTCGCTATTTTGGGGAAATGCTCTAAATTATCTGTGTGCTGTAAAGAAAAGGGGATAGAGAAAGAGGAGTGACACTACTAAAATCTCTTTTTCTTACAGCTATTTTTCTATAAAAATAGTGAAGGAAACTCACACTGTTTTGTTAGAAGCCCAGTCTTATAAGCACAGTAAGACTCGTTTAGGAGCCAGTTTGTCTAATGTAGTTGGAGATCTTTCAACCATGCAAAATGCTATGTGATGAAAACTTACTAGACTCTGTAGTTGGTCACATGCAGGTGTAAATGAATAGCCCTGTCAAAACAGGGAAGTGTGTATACATGTCCTGAGAAGCAGATGGTAGCATCTAAATATTACCAGCAAATGGGTTTGCTTGACACGTTAAACAAATATGCACCCAATCCTTCTGCTAATGCTGGTTATTCTTCTTGGCATCCTAATCTTATTCACTGCTAGCTAAAATTAGTTACAAAACTGCTGTTTTCCTACTGTGTCAATGAATCACATTCTCCTTGCAGGGAAGCCAGGAGGTGAACTACAGATAAAAAGCAAAGCAGGCATTAAATTTCTTTTGTCCTATTTAGTACAATGTAATATTTTTCCTTTTCTTTTACACTAGTCTTTATAGTAGTAGTCACAAAGCACAACATTCATCTAACTAAATCACAGAAGACCAAATTTGTCTCATACATCAAGACTACATTTTTTTAATGAAAGAATCTCTGGTTTGGAGATACATCATCTGTGTACAGGTGGATTATAGAGACCAGTGTGATAACTTTGAAGTCTGTAAAAAATGCTTTTCATGTCTCTGCTAGTAGTCATAATTGCTTTATAGATTTGTCTATGCTTAGTAATATTCGTAATATTAGTGCCATCTGATTGAAGGTAAGACTTCACTGTAATTAGACACTTAATTTGTCATGTGAAGCCAAGTTGCCTTTTGAGGAAAACAAAACTGAACAATCATCAATGGGAAGTTTATCAAGCTTACATTTAATTAAAACAATCCACAGTATCCCAAGGAAATATCCATCATGTCGTTAAATAATGTCAGGCTGCAAGAAGTATGAGTGTTTCTGGACAGCCTGGAATTGTATAGCATCCATACATACATTTCAGCTCTCTGTGTTCTTGGTGTTTTTTTCCCAAGTGGGGAATGCATATAATGTTTTGCAAACTACTCTTTTGGTTGAAAGCAGAACATTTAAACATTGTTTTTTGACTGTTAGTAGAACTTGCTAAGTTCTGCCTTTACAGCTCTGTGTGAAACTTGGATAAGTACAGATTACAGTCACATAGCATTTTATAAGGTGTTGCAGGGGGGAATTATGGAAATAAGTTGTTAAAGACAGGCCTGTTAAAGGCCTCAAAACCAAGTTAAACATATCCAGGAGTTTGAATTGGTAATAGGTGAGTTATAGTAGTGTCATGTGTGGAGTGGGAGCTTCAGACAGAGTTTATTAGAGAAGCCCTCCCACTGAGTCACAAGGTGGACCCCCTTGCTTTCTAAACTCCTCCTCAGAGAGGAGCCAAGGTGCAGCTGGATCCAATCTTAGCCTCAGTTGTTGTCAATGAATTGTCAAGTCTAAGAAATTACAGAGGTGTGATTGAACTTTTGTACAACTTTGTCCCGCAGGATTAAGGATGGCAAATCAGATATATTTATATAAAAATGAATTATTTATTATGATAAATGTTTAGACAAAAAGATCTTAATCAGAATTATTTACTACACAGTATAGAAGCTAAAACTACTAGTATAGTATAGTATATATCAAAGCAATTATATTAAAGCAATTATATTAAAGCTAGCAAAAGAAAGAAAGAATTATTAGGTAGAGATTGTTGTTACTCATACCATGGGCAAATTTCTTTCAGTCGGCCTCAAGGGGTAACCTTGAGGTACATCTCCCACCAAGGGAGGAATCTCCACACAGACTCCAAAAGGGATATGTTAGAAAAACCTGCCATTGGAAAGTGGGATTAGACTTTTGTAGTATAAAGGGATTGACTGTCAGTCATATGTCTCCAGGTCAGCTGTGTCAGTTTAGCATTTTTAGATAAGGATACTTATATATATATGCCACATCTTTTCCTCACTATCAGGATGCTTAACTTTGGAGTTAGTGAGTCAGACTGATTTTAGCACAATTCAACACCAAAAGCAGCATGATATCCCCTCAAAGTCCACCACTGATAGCTTTGCAAAATAGGGCACTGTTCAAGTTGTTTTGCTGCATGCCAGGCAGAGCATCCTACTACAGGTAGGAATAAGCATGTTGCTCCAAGTAGGGATTTACCATAACTTGTCTTACTGTTTGGGGTAATGGAACGTTTGCTATCCTTGAATTGAAAGACCTGACTTGCTAATACCCTCTTTTCAGGAAAAAAATATATCTGAGATGACCGTTTTGTGAGCCAAGATTATTCTAATTTTTTTTATATAGGACTGAAGTGCTTACAAATCAATAAGGCTTCTAAATCTTAAGTCTTTGTTGTTAACTTGGTATGCAAACTAATGTAAAATCCTAACTATAAGGTGAACAGTTCAAGCTAAAATGTAAAAACTTAAAATCCTTCCTTTTAATCATTCAGCATTTACTGCCCCCACCTGCCATGATTGAAGAACCAGAAATGACTCAAACTGAAGAGACTGAAGTAGAAGGTGAAGGGCAAGACATGCAGGAAGATGCAGAAGAAGAAAATACAGTACTGGAAGAAATGATGAAGGAAGGAGAATTGAATGTGGGAGAAGAGGATGAACATCGAAAAATGCCCGAACATCCTGGAAGAGACAGTGACAGTGGAGACAGTGAACCTGAGAATGAGACTGAAAAGTGATTGATGGAACGCTTGTCATTTAGGCATTATGAAAAATGGATGGGGAAAAGCAGTTAGAAAAATTGCTATTTTTGTACTGACTTTTTTTAAAGGGTCGCTTGTGTAATGTGACCTGTTTGGTATATTTGTCACTGAATGCTTTGTGCACTAGCAAGATGTTTGGCAAACATTCTACTGAGTTCTTGTCAGTATCGCTAATGTAATTTGTTTAATGGCCTCAAATGATATGCATTTTCCTTTTCATAAGTTGTTCAGTAAAGATGCTTTTTATACCAGTTTTGAGTATTTGACCTTTAATTCAGTCACTGTGTTACCCATTAAACCTCACCGATGAAGTATATTCAGTATTAGTCAGACCCTCTTTACAGTTCCCGTAGTGTTTTGCCCTGGAGAACTCCTTATGCAGAACTGTGCTTATGTACACTGAGATGGTATTTTAGGCAAAGGCTCAAGTTCATTAAGATACTTAGTTGTATGTCTGAGAAATGTGAATTATCATGCGACTTTGAAGCATTTAAAAGCTCTATTGAATTGTGACCTTTGCAGGTTCTCAAGGTTTCTTAAGTCCCAGGTACTTGTAGCAATTTCTCACTGTTGACTTCTGATGCTGTTTTTAATTTATTATTCTTTACAGAAGAAGTAAGGGTGCAGCTTTTCAACAGCACTGATTTTTAAATTAGTGTTTTGAAATAAATTTCTTTTGCTTTAAAAGGAGACAGTAATTGCCCAGGCTAAAGCCACACAAGGAAGAAAAATGAAAATGGTTCCCTGAATGCAGGGTATGCAAGCATACAATATTGATATTAATGACATAATGGTTGAGTGGTGTTTTTTTAGGGTAACTTTTGAGTGTACACATTTCATAAAGTGATCAGAGAAAGGGTTTTTCCTGATTCGTTAAGAATAATTTTCATCTTGACATCTTGTGGCCTTTTACCCCCAAGCTTTTTAGTTCTGTTTTTAATCTTTGGTAAAGAACAAACTTTGTCTTTTCCACTAAAATAGTGGAAAAGTTATGTTCTGCTTACATTCAGTGGTTTAATGAGACTTATGAATCCAAGTAGATTTTCAAACAGCAATAGCCATAACATCACCTGTTGCTGGCAAATGGAAAATTCTTGGTTTTCAAGTGTTGCAGTTGTGAACCTGCCAGATGGACTTGCTATAATGACTAGAGAATGATTAACTTACAAGCTTTTTTAATAGCATTGAAGTTTTTTATTTAGTATTTTTGTAGTATAACATGGAAAAAAATAGTATCAAGTTAAATGTAAGCCAAGCTCCATGAAACACATCTAGTGTGTTCATCCTGAGATCTCATTTGCTCCTCCCCCTGAAATCATTCTCCTCCCATCTGTTAGAGGGGAGGTCAGGAGTAGCAAATCTAAATATTTGCCTTTGGTACACTGTGTTCTTTTACATTTTGTCTTTGCTGAAATTAAGTTTTCTCAAAGAAGAAATTAATCATTTGAGCAGAATTTCTGTTCTTTCCTTGCTTGTTTTGATTGAAGGGAGCATACTGTTTGTTACTGAATTGTCTGCCATAGGAGAAAAAATACTGCAGTGTTGAACATTTGTATATTAAGTTTCATGCAATAACAATCACATGTTCATGCAGAATTGAATAATACAAGGCCTTCAGGCCACAAGCAACTAGCTCAGCTGAGGGTTGTCATCTTTGTTTTCCAGCTTATTTTCCATAAATACTGAGTCTGACAATCATTTACTTGCTTTAGTATTTAACCAATTTGAAAAGGATTCTGCAGTTGTCTTTTTTGTTTTTCTTTTTTTTTTCTAAAATGGATAATTTAACTGACAGAGATTCTATCAATAGTTAGGACAGAAGGACTTTTAGCAGGCACCTGAAGTTGAAAGGAGCTTCAAAGACCTTTTTGAGTTGTGCACAGTTTGCAATGAACAATATGCACAGCTACCTGTGTGATGCTGAGTTCTGTGTGCAAGTCCCAGGTGTATGTGGTCACTTTGGCTGAGTCCTTGCAGGACAAGAGTTGTCCTAGACTTCAGTGTTGCCCTGAAATCATAAGTGGAGTTGTAATGAAGGTTGTTTCTGGCTAAGGTGCAGGAAGGGGCAATCGAACTACAAACAATTGCAAAAGCTTGAACAGCCTTAATATACAGCTTTCTGAGGGACCAAGCACCACCTGTAAAAGAGATGGAAGGTTTTGTTGAGGTAACTTGAGCAAAGCGGGTTGTTTGCTATTCTTAAGGTCATCTTCCACATGTTAAACTTGACTTTTTTCAGGGACGTGGTAACATTAGAAAAATGCATTTTCAAAAGTTTGGCAAAATCATGTTTTTCTTCTAGCAGTGGTTGGAAAGTTCCTGAGGCTTTGATTTGGAGTATTAGGTCAGGAGTTTGCGGCCTTTTACCCCCCAAGCTTTTTAGTTCTGTTTTTAATCTTTGGTAAAGAACAAACTTTGTCTTTTCCACTAAAATAGTGGAAAAGTTATGTTCTGCTTACATTTTCTTATAAGAAAGAGTAGGTGAGAGAATTGAAGGAATCTAAAACCGTAATTTTGATCTACGTGGTTTGTTTTCCAATGCCAATATTTACTAGGATTTAGCGTCTCTGTTCTAGTGCACAAGAAGATCCAGTTGTTAAACTAAATGTATTGAAATTGTCAAAGAAATTACACAAATTATTTTAAAAAGGCAGAATCTTTAAGTAAGTGAAAAAAATTATTGTTAAGATAGCTTTTAAAAAATTCTCTTCAAGCATTAGTGCAAAGAGTTATAGCAGTGCATGAAAACCTAGCGAACAAAATCCAAGTCTGTCTAAGGGCGGGATCCTCTAAGGGTGTGAACTGGAGGAAAAAAATAAAATTGCTTTACTTTATTGTTTCAAAGCTGTATAATAAGAAATCCATTAAGGACATTTGAGTGAAACTAAAGAACTAGTGGTTTTTCTTCGTATTAATTTAGCTAAGCCTTACATGAATTGCTTAATTTTCCTCTGTTACACTAAGCCTGTAAAGCAACATAGGCACTACTTTCCAGATTTGTTTAGAGACTAGTTAAGAATCCCTTGGACGCTAATGTACTGCTGATGTAAAAATGATACTGTAATGCAATGTCTGTTCATTTCTATAATACTCAGTAATAGAAAGGTAAAGAGCAGTTTACTGGGGTTCTGTCATCCATAGGTGGCTAAGATAGTACTATATAAGTACAGGCCCTTTTCCATCTGTGACTGAAATAGTGCAGTAAGTGCAGGTGTCGGTATTACCAAAGAAAGTGCCTTGGTAACACTCTCAAAATACAGTTTGCTTTTGTTTTAGTCTCTATGGGACTTCGAAAGAAAGCTTGGCAGTGTGGCAAAGGCAGTGGGTAAGTCAGTTCTAAAAAGTTCAGGACAAAGTTTGCCAAGGGGGAAAGAAGAGACAAGCTGGAGGTCTCAATAAGCAGTTAACAATAATAAATATAAGACATACAATATATATAATCTATAATAAACTCCTAAGATCATTACTTTTTCGTAACCTACCTTGCATTTGCTTTAGTAGAAGATACTGAGTACTGAAGGAGCCAACTTCCTTCAAAGGGGAAGCAAGCATCTGGCCCTTTCCCTTGCCTCTTGGAATAGTCCGTGCAGTTTCCTGGGACATAAAAGGATATGAATCCTGAAAAAAAGTATTCTCATGAGGAGTAGAAGTTAAGTTTTTCTGACAGAATGGCTTTGCTTACAGGACAAGAGACACCAGTTTTATTCTCTGAAATCACCGAATTCTTTTAAAAGAAGACCTAGAGGCAGTGGTGATCACACACTGGATAAACTTGATGACATACAATTCTACTGAAACAAGAATTAGGTTACACATGAAATCTTGTAGCAAGCAGACAAAAGTGCACATCCTAGTGAACAAATAAATCACAGCCCACAGCAGTCAAGAAGCTGTGAGTGCTGTTAAGATATATGACAACATGGTTTCCTTTGCCAAACATGGTAATCCTCCCAGTAGAAACAATCAATAGAAAGGGAATGTTTTGGGGGGAATTTGGAGGCTGTTTTTATGGCCCTTAGTGCTTCCTTTGCTATACGGTTTCTCAAGTATAGTTCTTTTACAATCCTTTTTCTCAGAGTATTGGTTGCTTAGGTACCTGTCAGAAAAGCCAAATAACAGTGCAACAATATGCTATAACATTTTCAAACAATACTGTTTCCATTGCAAATTAGAAAAGAACATCCTTGAAAGGCTTTCAGCTAAGTATTCTCTGTAGGTCCATGTAATTTCCTAAGTTTTTGGTAGGTTTCTGAAAAAGTGCAGTTCTCAAACTTCCAAAACCTGCAAACACAGGCATCTACAAAATGCCTACATTGAAGAGAATGGAAGAAAGAGAGAAGCTATACCTGCAATGCTACTCACTCTCAGTTTCTGCAGTCATGAGAAAGTGATTTTTTTTTTCCCCTACTCCCATGGTAGGAGTCCTAACAAGGTGTCTTGTTGTGTCCTAACAAGGACAGATCATTTCTCTGGGCCTTGCTTTGGTAGGGCTTTAATCAGCTTAATCTAACCCATATGAGGGGTAATGTAATACATTGCTATTAAGAAAGATAGCATGTTTCATTTAGCTTCCATTACAATTTTCACTCACCTTGAAAAAGGAGCAAGGACAAAGATATTTAAATCAAGTAATAGCATTACTTAAGTGTAAAGCAGAGTGGCCTCTTGCTGTACCATTGTATCTAGAAAACAGATTCAAAAAAAAGCTGGAGTCATTTCAGCTATAAGTAAGAAACTTTCCAGAGTTCAAGCATTATCTTTCTGCGTGAGAAACACTGTCAGAGTAAACAGAGTATGTTTCTGTATGAGTATTTTTTAAGAAAATGTAGACCCAAGCAAAATGCTGAGCCAGCTCTGTCAATTACATAGTTCATCTATACATGTCAGTGAAAAAATTATATAGGAGTGCATGTTTGCCTAATAAAACATTAGACTTTTATGATTCCAGAGAACAGCGTAAAAGAACAAGATAGATTGCCAAATAAGGGTCAAGAATATATCAGTCCTGGCACCATTTGCAAGAGATAAAAAGAAGCCGCCCTTATCACATTTATCAAGTGTGAATTCCTAAATTGCTGCAACCCAATGTAAGAGAAGCCCTGTTACGCATCTAGAGACGCTTCAGCATCCTGCTGTGCTAGTCTGACATCTCTTGTGTGTCAAGAGCATTTATTTTTAGATGGGAGAGTTGTTAGGGACAGAACGTATCTTAACTACTGTAAAGGAAGTAGTTCAGGAGCAGCAGAAGTGCATAGAGAGAAGCTGAGTATAGAGGCACAAAGATTCTCTTTCTGACCACAAGTCACAGCAGTTTAGGCTTGCCCTATTTTTTCAGAGTGATTTTTGGCATCAGCAGTCATGTCTTATTGGGCAATACCATGTTTTCTAAATTGAGACCACATGTTTTGCGAGCTGAGTCAGGGGGAGAAGTCACTCACCAATAATCCTCTTGTGCTGAGGACAGATAAAGAACATTGAAACAGAACTAGGGATGAAGAAAAGCCCAACTGTGGAAGGGTTGTCTTGCTGTCTGTCATTGACAACCTCTGGAGATGTGATCAGAGTTAAATAAAAAAATGCTGTAATGTAATGTATGTAAATACGACCTAAGTTTGAAATATTGCCTCTGTATAGCTCTGAATTAAAACCTAATAATTATGAAATTTAAGGTGAGATAATGGTTTTGCTTATGCAAAAGATATTACTGAAAATTACTATTCTTCGATTGATTGAAATATTTACTGAAATTAAAGTCTCTATTAAAAGTTTTGTGGATTCATACAGATCCTAGAGAAGAACGTTACATATTCACCTTCAAGAAGATTTTGAGTTCTTATTTTGGGGACTGTTTTTTACTGATAGCATACTGTGTATTGGTCTGGATTTTCTTACCTCTGTTGGTGTGTAGCAGTGAAAAATCTTGTGGAGAGCAAGGACAGAGACCCATGGCATCCAGTTAAATTCTGTATTTATTAAATAAACATTATTTTATATATATATTATAAACATTATATATTTATTATTGTATATGTATATGTAACATTGTATCTAAACTGTTGCAATGAATGGTATTTACGTGAACTTTAAGTGATGAATTATGGATTTTCAGAACAGAAAACGTGTTAGGGTATTTTGAAACTTCTGTGGGGTATTTTTTTTAGGAAATAATGTTATTGTGGATGTAATGACAATTCTCACAAAGCAATGCTTTTCCCAAAATGTTGCATAAATGTGGCACTGTGTTGGTTTCTTATTTAAAAACAAACAAAAACTGTTCAAGCACTTGCCTTTAGTAATGCACTTTTCCCTTACGTGAATCATACATTTTTAGAAAGTCAAGGGATAAAATAGAAAGTAAAAGGTACAATATTAAAAAATCCACCAAGACCAAACAAAAAAACCCTTAACCAGCCAACCAAAAAAACCCACAACACCCACACACACAAAGAAACCCCCAATATATCTGAGTGTTTAAAATGTCTGGGTTGCTTTGTTTTGTTTGTTGATCCAATTAGCACTGAAAAGAAATTTAAGATTTGGAGTTTCATACAAAATGAAAACTTGAAACTCTGACCAGCTCTGATTACATATGTTTGGATGTTGAACCATTCCTGTGCTACTACTTGAGTTCCAGTTTTGAAAACTGACCATCGTAGCTGCAGAAGTAAGTGCATCTCATGGTGCATCATGCAGGAGTGAAGATTATTCACTATAACCCTCATAAAGTTCAAGCTATTAAAATTGTGCTCAATACCCTGCTTTCCTGTCCTGGTAAAGGATGTAGTGTCATACTATTTCTTTCCTTGTCCAGACTGACCATATTTCAGACACCTGCTAGTTCTACTCAGAGCTAAGAAATGCTAAGAAATTTTCACAGGCTCAGTTCTTTATCTCATTTGATCTCTAATATACTATGAACTAATCTTGCTCCTGCATACACAGATACTTCAGTGATGGGACAGTTGTCCTAGATTGCTCCCTGCTCCTGCAGTGTTCCCCCACTGGCGTTCTGTCAGTCTGAGCTGCATAATGAGACGAGGCACCGAGGACAGCTGCTGCTCCTGACTCATCTCAGTGCTCAATCCTGTGCACAGTACCTTCCTGTAACTCTGAGCTGAAGCAATCATTATAAAATGGAAACAAAAAGTGAGCAAACAGAGCAGGTGTAGTGTTTTAAATTTTATCCACTGAAACATAAATATCAGTGGAAGTACACATGCACACTTTGTATAGTGGTAAATATATATCAAGTTGATTCCAAAGAGAATCTCTTACTGTAATCACAAAGGGATATGCTTGATATTGTCAGTACAAAACTTAATATTTTACATAATATGAGGTAAAGCCAATTTTGTAAATTATTTAGCTAAACAGGTTTTTTGGATTATTTCAATATAAGGAACTATGAATGAATATGTACCCATGCTTTTTACCTATGTTAGTATACAAAAAGCCTTTCAATTTAAACAATGTAAAAGGGTTTGTCCTGCAAATTTATTCTATTTGGATTTATTTTATTCCATTTAGAAATGGTGCCTTACAGTGTTCCAAAATTAATACAGTGGAATAAAGAGCCAGTGTAAGTTATTGTTATTGCTAATGCTCCTATACCATGGAGGAGAAGGTGTGGAGAAGGCAGTCCGTCTCCTATGTTTCTGAATTCTACCAGCACAGCAGAGTACTAGAGGGTCAAGAATATTTATTTTAGACCTTAGCTAAAGATACTAAGTTTACATGCATACAAATATGAAGATGTCCTGAAAATTGCTTTATTACATACACAAACTTTTGTGTAAAGGATTGCATGACTGTAGTAACTGGGACCTGGAAGTCAATAAGTAGAAACTAGTGAGACCGTTAGATCAGAGGTGCATAATATGCCATGAGAATAATGTGAGGAGATGCTGAGTAATTTGCAGTAAGCTAAATATATATCTCAGTGGCTAAGCTTTAATTTATGAATGTAATAGCAGTTCCATGTTTCTTTTAGCAAAATCTTTTACATGAACTATAAATACATCTGCTTTGATAAAATATTTTCTCGGTTGGCACCTCTCTCCACCTTAGGCTACTTTTCTGCTTTGAGAAGGGAGGGAAGGAAGTGTGTTCGCGACTCTTCTCACAGTCATGCCTGCAGGGCCAAGCTCTCTTCCTCAAGTCAACTAGAAAAGCATTAGTGGGAATCTTCCCCTTCCCTTCACCTTCTGACATGGGCTCGCTGTCTCAGTTTGCTGTTGATAGGACCTTCTATTTCTCAGCTTGGAAACAGTTTGCTGAATGAATTTTGCTGCTTTTTGCTGCAGCTTTTTGCAGTCTAAATATGACCACATTCAACACATAGTTGAAGAGAAAGACGTAAGCCTTGCTTGCATTTGGGACAGCAAGATATGCCTCTGAAAGATGTGAAGATGTGAAAAAACAATGAATGTGCTCATAAGCAGAAATTTGTAAAGGGGTAATTGACCTAAATTGCCAAATTGCTGCTGCCTGACTGAATGTCAGCCATGTACATCAAGGTCCCTCCTGAGCCATGCAACCCTGTGGCACTTGGTAAGAGACATGCAGATTTTGAGGTTATGGGTTTGGATTTCGATGTTTAAACGCCATTGTATTCACAAAAGTTTTGTTTTGGTTTGGGTAGGGATTTTTTTCACATCTGGCTCTAGTCTGTATAGATATCAATAGATGGAGCAAAAAAACATAGAATCTTGCAGTGTTCTTTTTAAATCAGCAATCTTAAACACAAGGAACAATTATTCATAACAATCTTTTGGGTAATTCTGAGAAAAGACTTGACTGTGTTCATAATGTTTTCATTAATTTTTTTGACTATCACTATTTCAGATACCCTCATAAAATCTGCTTAAAATAGGGAAGTTGCTCACTCAAAAGTACAAGAAAGACTGTACTTTCTTGTCTTGTTCTAGCATGAAGCCAGATTTAGGACATCTTGAATATATTTGCAACTGAGATGTTTGAATACAGTTTTAATTAGCTATTTAACTAGTGCATTTAGTTGAAATTGAGCACTAATTTGCAATATCATTGCAATCACATGTTCAGAGTGAAGATTAGCCTGTTTGTTTTCTATTGCAAGAAAGTAAAAAGCCATCTGCAACTTAATATTAAGAGTCTGCCCTGCAAATACAAGCATGAAGACATAGTACCACTGTTTTGTTATGTACTGTGCAGTTTCTTTATTGGAATTTGTTCTTCTGCTTAAGTTGAGTGGGTGTTTAAAATTTCAGTTGGCAAGCTGTCAGGTTTGCCAGCAGCATTATAACTGTGAATATCATGACATCTGTATACATAAATTTTCAACCAAAATATTTGTTTAGCAACTTCAGTGCTGAAATACATGTATGAAAAAACCCCACTTCTTCATATACACTGTGAAAAAAATGTTGACACGGTTCAGATCACCATGTATTTACCTTGACTACAAGATGTTTTGTTAAACCAAATGCTTAATTCATTTTCTTGATGAGACTTTGAGATACCTCAGTAAGAAGAAAGTTACTTAGAATATCCTGCAGCATTTCACTCTGATAAGATTTAATATAGCCTAAGTGGATTTTAACAGAACTGTCTGAGGCATAAATATAGTCGAATTATAAAAAGCTGTCTATACAACAGCATTTGTAAGATGCCTTTTAAATATTGCCAAAGGTGGTAATAGAAATACACATGGAACATTCCTTGAGAATCAGAGAATGTTCTTGTCATCTAGTAAAAACATGGAAAAGACAAAATTAAGGAAATTGGAGGATTTGAGTAATTCCTGAAGTGTTTGTGTAACTGGTTGTCCTGGGATACACAAAAGTTCTGATATCCACCTTTATTCTTTTCTCCAAATATGCCTTTTGGGCTTTTTGGTGTTCTGCCTTCTTTAAAGAGACTGAACTGCTGTGATTAATGACTCAAACATTCAATCACCTGCACTGACAATCCAGGTGCTGTAGGGGACTGTACTACTGGTGTTTATGGCTCAATCAGCAGTGTGCAGACTGGCCACCCAAGCCAGGGGCTGAAGGCTGCACATCCGACACCTCAGGCTACAAGCTGGGTGTTGAATAAGGTAAGAAAAGAGGCAAACTCTGTGATGTGGGGTAGTGTTTCTTTTTCCTTACCCAGATGAGTCAGCTGTGATAACTCCCTGGAACACTCATGCTTAACCTGAAGATATTCATCTCTTGTTGCTGAGCCATAATGGACTCAGCTGCACTGATGTAAGAGACAGCTGCAACATCTTGGAAGGTGTCAAAGACTCCCAAAGTATCCTGTGACTCACAGTACTAAATCATCCAGTGTAAAACTCCCCAGCCCAAGGGAGATATCTGAGGTGTTCCCACCTGAAACTGAGCATATATAACTGAATTTTGGGGCTTCCACTATCACTCAAGGCTTCAAGGCTTTTACCACCTCAAAGAATCTGGACTGCAACCACTCGAGAGGACTGCAACCATCACTTCAACCAATGAAGACCAAAATTGCAGCAACCAAGTCTCATCGCAGGATCCAACAGGTGTCTTGTAGGTCCTTCTGGTCCCCTGGGAGGTCCACAGACCTATTCTTACTGGCTGTACCAGCACCTCAGCCTCACTCCAGCACCACGCAAGCATCTACTGGTATTAAATCCCAGCTTATCTGCCATTTCCTGCCAGTTCTGACTCTCCAACTGTTCCTGTCAGGTTTTCTGGGTGTGGGAGAGGCAAACCACACAGAAGGGCATCCATCTTGTCTCTGTTCCGTGGCCACATGAGTTTTTTCCTGGGGGGGGGCTGGCCACCGTCTCAATTTGGTCTGGTGAGTGGGGCTTGGGAAGTTCCTCCTCATCAGTTGGTTTAACCCAGTTTTATCGGTATTATTATTAGAATTCTTCTTGGTAAAGAGAGTTATTTTTTCACTTACATCTGGGCATATTTGGTCTCTCTCTCTGTATTGGAGAAACCACAGGTATTGAATCCAAGGGAGGAGACTTCTGTCTGAGGTCTCTGCCCCTCCAAATTGTCTTAAACCGAGACTCTGATACGAGCAGAAACTTTCCCATAGGGATTTTGGGGCACATTTTCACAAAATCACAGAATATGCTGAGTTGGAAGGGACCTACAAGGGTCATTGAGTCCAACTCCTGGCCCTGCACAGAACCATTCCCAAGAGTCACACCATGTGCCTGAGAGTATCATCCAAACACTTCTTGAGCTCTAGCAGGCTTGGTGCTGTGGCCACTTCCCTGGGGAGCCTGTTCCTCTGCGTGAAGAACCTTTTTCCTGATATCCAACCTAAAAATGCATCCTCTGACACAAGTTTGTGCCAAACGAATGGCATAAAGAATATACTCTTTCCCACTGGGCCCAGTGCAGTTTTCTATAAGATCACTGCAAAACTTTTTTAGCCATCCTTATTTCTCTATCCCTGAAATGGAAGGAAAGGAAAGACTCATCTTTAATATCTGCAGGTGTGCCAGGTTTCTCCTCCAGAAGTTTCCACTAATCAGAACATGACTTGCATATGCATTAGTGTCCATCCTCAGTTTCTCTGCCTCAAGCTTTCTGTGGTTGAGATCAGAAGATACTTACTGTATTTACTAAAATGCAGTTGCCAAACCATGTCTGAGGCTGGAAGCTGCATCTTCAGCTCTTCAGCACAGGTGACATACTAGGGCCTTACCAGGGCAGCCAACAATGCCCTTGGGATGTGCAGTCTTTGGCTGATGTTGGTGACTCCAACAAAGTTCTGTCCTTGCCTGGCAGCTCCAGCTAGCCCAGCCACACTGTTGGGATTAGATGAGACACACAAAGATAGTTTCTGCCACAGTTGCAGGTTTACAGGTGTGAGTGTTGCGTAATGCCAGGCTTAGGGGTGCCTCAATTTCTGAGAGACATTTGCTGTCTGCAGAAATCCCTCCATTCCTTGCAGCCCACCCAAGACCTGAGCCACTCGCTGAGATGACATCTGTTGCTGTGGGCACCTCTGGGTTTTAGTACAGTGTTCAAGTGACAAAAGAGGAGACAAAGGCTCTTGTCAATCATTGTATTTACCTTGGTTTCCTGCTTTGGTTGGTGCCTGGTGGAGAAAATCTGATAATTTTAAAAGATAGAGTTGTGCTGTAAAGGTAAGGCTGAATTAGAGCAACCTGTTTAACTCAATAATACTGTGCCACCCAGGGTGATTTCTCATTAGGTAGAATAATACTGCTTTTTGCTATCTTAACTTTCGCTTCCCTTTCTTCTTCCTTGATATTTATCACATTTTATATATCTATCTAGTTAACAGCAGTCATCTGATAACCAAGAGCGTACACAGTAAACTCATGGGTTCTAATTTTAAAAGAATTTCCTGAGCAGTTTGTATTTTTACTGTGAAATCTCAATTATAAATTATTAAAAATGAAACATTGAGAAATGTTGCAGTGGTTTAGATATGATCAATTTATCTTTCTATTGCATCATTTTTCTTGGTTTATTTCACTGTTGGACATCTCACAAGACCATCAGAAAATTCCAGGTTGTGTTTTGGATTGTGTGGCGTTTTCATACATATAAATATGTCTGCAATTTTCTGGACTGCTGAAAGAATAAGCAAGGCAGAAATAAAATGCTCTGACAACTCACAACACATCTTAGTCATTGGGGACATAACTGTTAATAGTCTTGGTGGATAATAGTCTTGATGGATCTGTTAAAAAAAGCACATAGTCTGAAAGCTTATCACAGGGAGTATGTGATAATGAAAAGAACCAGCAGATATGTAAACTCAATTAACCTGGTACAGTTGTGTGCAACCTATTTCTCATTAAGCCAGAGCATAAGCAATGTTGACAGTCTGAGAAGTTCTGCGGCTTTATGGAAGAGCCATAGTCTAGTTCTTGGGATTTTCTTAATGTATTATATTCTAAATGTATTATATTCCAAACATTAATTCTATTCTTCATCTATAGCCATATTTTATCATGAAACTTATCTCTGTAAAGCTATGTTAAAAGTTTGCATCCAAGTCATTCTAGTCTAGAATACTACAGATTAAAGTGAATCTGATCTTTTCTTCCTTAGAAAGTTTCCCAGAAAGCATATGTGACTTGGTATTTTTTAAATTAGATTTTGTTAAATACAGGAAACAGATTTTTCTTGACTGAAAGTATCTTTTCTTTACCTGCAAAAAAAAAAAAAAAAATTCAAAAAAGAGATTTTTTGGCTTCTCAAGAAGAGAGTTCTATCTATATATCCCTATATCCACTTGCAGTCAAAATTAACCCTTCTTTTCCGTGTCACTGGTTTCAGATGGCAGACTTCAGTTGCTTAGTGTGGGGATTATTTTGCCTCACTGTGCTGGTGTTTCTTGGCTGGCCCACAGGCATAGCCTTGTGTGCCCTCTATGGATTCCTTTCTCCTCTCACTGGTTTGATAGGACTTGATGAATTAAGAGAAGTGTTGCTGAAGGGTGTGTGTTTGGGGAGGCAGCACACTTAGAATGCATACAATGGCAAGCTCCTGTGTTAGTCAAAGGAGACAGCTTTGCAACAGAAAAGCATTCAGCTCTATGCTGCTGGATTTCATATTTTACTCTGTTAATCCTAAACAAAGTTTTCTTAATTTTTAACTGTGTGAATTTCTCTTGAGTATGTTAGAGAAACCTTAACAATCCAGAGGTTGGTCTCCTAAAATATGCAATAAAAGTTGTAGCTATTGTTTTGAAAATGAGTAGTGATAATGTACTTGGAGAAGGTAGATACATACGCATTTCTCAGGCTTTCAACTTAATTTTAAAATCTAATTAAATAGAGAGGATTGAAAATGGGAGGATAGAGCAGCCAGACAAGGTTATATTGAGGAGCTGGACTTGACTGTGAGTAGGTTAAGAGTGAGGTTGGAGGACTGATAAGTCATAGTCGAAAAACTTGGAGCAAACCAACACACCCAGGAATGGTATTTATCTTCAACACACTTGTGGAAACCTATTACTCCTGTGAATGTAAAGACACCAGCCTTGTTGGGGAAAATGCACTATGTTGTTATATGACGTTGCATCTGAATTTCAGCTTCCTTTTTTGTTTCCCTGAAACCTTTGGGCAAAGACAGTTCAGTGAAAGTATATCACGCTTGCAAAGTGAAGCACACAAAGTCAGGAATGTTTCTCTTACGGTTGCTGATTAAATAGAAATTAAATGACTGCATATGTTTTCTTCAGCAGGGGTCTTGGTATCATTCTGGGTACTACAGGGACGTGCTCTGAGTGTGATATTTTGGATTTTAATTACAATCAAATCTATTCCAGAGCTTTTCATATGTGGATATTAATGTATCATCTTGTTCTGCAGGACTCTTGGGAAACTCTGCGGTGAAGAAGGGCACAGTAAAATCCCTGAGGAAACCAGAGAGTCCATCTTCTTTAGCCTACAGTCTAGAGAACAATGTCCAAGGCCAGTTTACAGAACTTATATAAGGCAGTTACTTGTTAAAGTACTGAAAGGAAATCATAGATAGAGAAGCAACCCCCAAACATCTTTCATTTCCTCTTTTTGAGGACATACCTAATCATTAGCGTATAGTGAGAGATTCAGTCCTGTGTATGTGTATCTATAATTATTCTTGTAATAGCTTCTGCCTAGAACTGCCTTGAACTTGGTTTTGCGAAGTAGTGATATGTGTTTCTACCACAGTAAGAACAGAAGAGGATTACATGTGCTATTTACCAATAAGCTACTGTACTTAAAAAGCCTTTGTAAAATAAAGTTGGTCGTAACTGATGCATTTTTAGGTTGGATATCAGGAAAAAGGTTCTTCACCCAGAGGGTGGTTGGGCACTGGAACAGGCTCCCCAGGGTCACAGCACGAAGCCTGACAGAGTTCAAGAAGCATTTGGACAATACTCTCAGGCACATGGTGCGATTCTTGGGGTGTCCTGTGCAGGGCCAGAAGTTGGACTCGATGTAGGTCCCTTCCAACTCAGCATATTCTGTGAATCTGTGATTCTCTGATTCTGTGATTTTTGAGCTCTTATAAAGTGGTTTCATGCTGTGAATCTAGACTGGTAAGAAAGATCATCTAAGCTTTGAAGATCAATGTTATTTCAGAAATATCCTTGTCCTCATTTAGCCTCAATCTTCAAGCATCATCTTATGCTGAACTGGGTGATGATACACAGGAGAAGTTTAATATTTTAGAGGATAGGATCAGAGAAAACACAGTGCTGGCTGGGGTGATTCACTGGGAGTTTTTTGCTGATTCTGTTCTCTGAAACATTTAACTTCCCCTGTGTATTAACACTGAACTTGGGAGCTGTAAAATCCTCTAGGGCAGAGCAGGCAGATAAAACTTAGATATTAAACATTCATCTGACATTCATGTTGATATAAAAAGGTTTAAATATGAGATTTAGATTGGGCACAGTATGTGCTCTGGATATGGAAAATGAGAGAAATAAAGGCACCCAAACTCAAACCCTAAAATTAGTGTGTGGTTCATGTAATGGACTCCCTATAGGGTAGCTTTTAAGTGCTGGAATGAAAGTGTATTTTTTGTTTAACTTATTCAGCACAAACAGAATTATCTGGATAGTTTCTATTTTCTTCCTCTTTTATAGCTCCACAATAATCAAAAAGAATTAAAACAAATTTCTGAAAAATCAGATCTTTTGTTGAAAGCTGCTTTTGTAATACCTGTCTGTGGTAACTTTTTGTTCTGCATGGAAATACATTTTCTGAAATCAATGTTATAATTAGATCACCTTCTCAATCATAAATATTATTGTATGACTTCCAGCAGTGATTGTACTGGCTGGTAAAATGGAATATGAAATGTACAAACGTCTTTAAGTTACTGCTTAAGCCTAGCAGCTACATTCTGGGAGTTTTGGAGTCTTAGTTCGCTAGCTCTTTATTTCACTTCTGTTACATAACCGGTTGGTACCACAGGGTACCTGTTGTGTCCAGGCTGTATCTATGATGCCAGATCTCAGAGGGATTTGTTAGAGGTACACTGTGAGTTAGAATGTTGAGTGATCTCTATGAGCACCTCTCTACTTTACTCTTCCCTCCCCACCTCTCTCAAATTAAAAAGTAGTAGGTGATTGCTCAAATCCTTTTGTATTCCAGTGAGTTTGGAGCTCAACAATCAAGACAGATATGAATGTCTGCCAGAACAGCCTCCATTCTTCCCTGTTTCCTTTCAATCTTAATCTAATTATTCACCTTTATTCTCCTTAACTCTTTCCTCTATTTTTTTCCTATTTTTGTTGCTTTTTTGTTTAGTCCATTGTAATTTGCATCTTCTTTTCTTTCCCTGTAAGATTTTTGATAATTTTTAATTTGGGGTTTCATGAATTGATTTTATTTTCCTTCATTATGTTTTCTACGCTCCCCTTTAGCTACTTTACTTTGACGAATTTCTTTTTATATTTATAAAGTTGCTTTTATGCCTGACATAACAGTTGTAGAATTCGTTATGCTGAGTATATCTTAAGGGGCTATTGCGTTTTGATTTTTTGTTTTTGTGTTTTGTATCACAGTCTGTTAAACCTTATGTTATTAAGTTTGCTTGTTCAGCCATCCTTGACCACATTTTTGACTGTATCCTGCTGTTTATTATTTCCTTGTAGGAATGGACCTTCAGCAGTAGGTGTCCTAGACTAGTGGTCTCCAAACTTTTTTGATTGCACACGCCTATCAGCAAAAAATATTGGAACATGCACATCCAATCTATGTATATTTATTAATGTACAACTTATGTGTGATTACTACTGTAATAACATATTCTGTACATTATGAAATATACAAAAAGACAAAATTGGAAAGTGAATGAGATAAAAATGAAATAAACACTATTTTAAAAATTTACAATTTTACAAATATATAATTTTATAATTTTATATATTAATGGTATAAAAAATATTTTCCTCCTGTACCCCAGTGCATTGTCTTGTGCACACCCTTGGGTCCTTACCTCCCACTTGGAAACCACTGGTCTAAATATTCCTACAACAAGCATCGGTAGCCTCAAACACACTTCTTCCAAAGAGCACCTAACTTCCATAAGTATTCTTAATTTGTCATTGTTTTTTCTGTAATTGAGAAAGGAAGGAGATTTTGTTACAGTTACAGAATATTTAACACAGCAGTAAAGCTAGTTGAAACAAAAATTCCTCTTCATTCATCTTTCTCTTCTCCATTTTTTTACCTTTCCTCTGTGTTTTTTGCCTATTCTTTTAATGTAAACAATGAAATACATTTACAAATCTGTCACCCTCTTACAGAAGCTCATATACAATTGTGCTACTAGGTTAGAAAGAATTCCTTTTATGTTCTAAACCAGGTCACAATTATTTCGTTATTAAAGGTATAACAAAACTTCTTTTAACTTTTATTCTGGCAGAACTTCTTAACCAGTTCTGTGGTAGTATTAGCACAGTGCTGGGACCACTGAATTTATGTTGAGCTATGATTTTCAAACCCCTTGTGTTCCTGTGTTCAGGATTGTATTTTTTATTTTCATTTGAATACTGCAGAGATAATTTTCCTAAAGGTAAGGCCTCCAGTATTTAATTTCCTTTTGTTAATAATTGAACTCAGAATCTCACTACTCTGTGGCTTCGGGTGGGTATAACTGCTGAAACCAGCAGAGCTTTCTACAGCTTTCAAGCAGATCATCTTTGAATATATGGCTGAGCAAAGCAATTTCTTCATATTGACAACTATCTGTTTTTGTGAAAGTCATCTGTAAAACTGCATGCTCCAACACCCAATAGAATGGGGTGATAAGTGGAAAATTTGAGGAGTACTGGAGTGGTTTTTCAGATTCATCAACAATTTCCTGTTTATCAGTTATAATCCGTACCTCATTGTCTCATGTATAGAAACCTCACAGGAATTCTAGGAGTTTAAAATTCACTAAGAAGCATAAGCATCTTCGTTATAGCAAACTGGAAGACCTCTAAAGAGCTAGAAAACTACTGACTTTAGGACAGAGGTGGGTTGTTAGCTAGCCCAAGAATGTAATTACAGTGCATATTCCAGCTTTCTCTCTTAATGTTCAGGCTTTAAGGCCTCACTTGGTTTATATGCTTCCAGGCCAACTGCTCGAATTTTCAGAATATATTTAGACATGATATTTTCAGCATCCATCCTATTATTTATTTACCCTTGAATTTATTTTCTGCTTGTATGGAAATTCACCTGTTTCCTGGTGTTATAGAAATTGAGTCAACAAAATAATGTTTCAGTCACTTACTTCAATATGACTAGTCCAGTTCCTGCTGGGCTTCAAACTCCTACAGTATTCTTTGAAGATGACAAATTAACAGGTTTGTAGGGTGCACAATGATTCATAATTCATGGTCAGAGTAAAAATGCTAGTTATAGTTCTACCAAATAAACATTTATTTATCCTTGTCATTTATGCCTTTTATTTAACTATAAATATCTATTATCTCCTTCTTAATTTGATAGGAAACAATACACATAGACAACTTGTCTTGGGCTTATTCCAAAGCCTATAAAGTCAATAAGAGTTTACTAGGATTTTTGGTGTGGTTTGTATCAACTCCTTAAACTTTCTTCTAAAAAATTTCTCTCAAACATATCATGTTTCTGAACTTGCTGTAGTTAATTCATTTTTCTTGCACTTGAGTACTCGAAACTCCCTGCATTCTAAGTGCAATAGTTTAATTCTTACAGCAGCCATTTAGATAATTTTCACTTGAGTTGTCATAGAGCCTTCACTGGGAACCAGCTTGACCATGAATGACATAAAAATGAAATGTGCAGATGAGCTTCCTTTTCAGTTTCCAAAACTTTAGAAAAAATTTACATTTCATGAGAGATTATGTATTTAAGGCCTTTTCCTTTAAAATGATGTATTTTTTTTAAAGCATCATAGATTTTACTTGCTACTTTCAAAAAATATGGAGAGTGTGCTAAATGTAAGGTAGACTGGAGATACTGCAGTACCCAATTCTTAACTGCTTGTCACTCAGCAAGAATCTGGAGAATTGGCATAAGTGTGTCAGTTCCACCTGTAATATGTGAGATGACTTGGAAACGTCAGCAAGTGACTGTTCTTTTTTACTGATTTTTACTGAGTTATTTATCTTAGGGCCATTTTATCTCATTTTGAAAGTCAGTATGCTATCTTTGAAATTTTCTGCATGTCAAGTTGTGTCAAAACTTGGTCTATCCAAGACATTTTGCACTGAGAAACAATTGCTTATCATGAGAGTCATTCCTCTGAGGGCAACCTTGTGGCCTGTAAGTTTTGATACTGTTTTGCAAAGTAGAAAAACATCTAGATTTTTATTGTGGTGACTGCTTTTGGTTGTATTGTGTGTATTATTTTGGAAAATATTTTATGGGGAAGTAATTTCTTCATGAACCATTGAACTGACCTTTTTCTTTCCCTGAACATCTACTATGCTTAAGGCAACAGATTAAAACTGTATTTTCAGCAACATTTTCCCCAGTTGACTTAAATGATGAACTTTTGCCAATGAGATTTTACTGATGCAATCTGGTACTTTCTCTGATCTTGAATTATTGAGATTTTAGGTAGATTACCTGTTCCTTAAATATGCATCCTTTCAATTTTGACCCTTTTGATCAGAAGTTTTCCAGAGGTTTGTAACGGTTCAAACTCCACATGCAATGAATTATTGTTCCCAAGCTTAGGGTAGTTCCTTTCTGGCAATTCTTTACAGGTTGAATGACAATAACTAGAAATTTTACCTGTGCTTTAGAGGTATTTTACCTTCCTCATTTATGGAAATGTCTACTGCTGCTGCCTACAACTCTTATCTGCAGGATATGCTGGACAGCTTTATACAAAATGCTAATTGAAATTTGAATTTTAAACATCTTTGTATCAAGCATAAATAATTACTAAGTTTGATGAGCCAGTAACAGGCCTTCCTATGTTAAGACAGTAACTCAAATAAAGTATTCCAGTACTTTGGAAATCCAGTACTCTGTTCTACAGGCAACTCAGAAATGCCCCATTTTCTGTCATATTAATGAAACCTTAGTAAATGCTTATATAAAGTAAAGTCTTATATAAAATGGAGCCTTTTAACAAGAAAAATAAGGGAGACTGATTTATTTTTTCTGTAGTTAGAACTTTGGATTAATAAGTGACAAAATAAGTACTAGTAGAAAATATTTCCCACTGTCATTCTAGAACACTATTTAGAAAATTATTAAACCCCAGAACTAATCTCCTTTTAGTCTCCTGAAACTGTTTCCATCCCAAAGCATCCTGAATGGCTTAAAATGTGGGTTTGCTATTTTCATTTCAGTTGAACTCTTATTTTTCATTGTGGTATCCTTTTAGCCTGTATGCACATAACAGGAGTAGCTTAGTAAATGCTCTCTGAGATCTTAAAAGTCTGTCAGTACTGTTGTCATGTTACAAATATATTTTATTGTTAAGATGAAAAATGTCAGTCTGGTATGGATTCTTATTAGTTGTACTGAATGTATTATGGGAATGCTGGGTTGAAATTAAGACACTATTACTGAAGATAGCTCATGGTAGGATACTGATTTTGTAAATATTTGAGTATCCTTTATAAAACATACTATGCAACTAACTATTCATAAAAGCTAGTAAAAAAATGTGCCTAGGCCATACCTGCACAAAAAAGGTACTCATATTATGAATTCCCTGTGAAAGTAAAATTCGTGATCCAGTAGCTGACTGAAACTCCAGAAAATGGAACCCATATTACATAACTATTCCTTCACTGGAAAGTCTAGATTTTTGAATTATGCTTACACTCTCTTTCTCTCTCTCTCTTTTGGCCATAAGGAGAAATGAATGACAAAAAGTGGATAAAATTTCATTCATAACATGATACATAGTCACAATATATGAATTTACACTTTTAGTATGTTTTTTATATTACATAAACTCTCTTTATAAGGTAACTTTGTGGAAGCTTCTGCAACCTTGTAGCCAATTGCTTAATTGTTAATTGCTCAATTTTCAAGGGAATCTCATGATCACCAAGATTCCAGAACATTTTCATTTTGGTTATCACAGTTTTAGTTTTGATCTGTAAACTGTCATGTTTGAGATAATTTTCCATTTTTTGAAGAAGGTGAGATAAAAATATTTTTTCTATTTGTCTAAGGGGCAAAAATCCTGAAAATACTCAGAAATGAAATCTGGGAAAAAAATAGTTTCTATCAAATAAAATTTTTTCTTTGTAATTCCAATAGTGCTTTTCTGCAAAATAATGCTGTAGGTTTGTGGAGTTTTTCAATCTAAAGAAAATTAAATGACCTGACATGAGAGCATTCTTTGAAAAATGGAGTAGCAAACTTCTGGGGTAAAACATGTTTTGAAGAAGCTCTGTTTTTCTAGCAAGATAAATAATTTTTTCCAGAAAGTTCTGAGCCAGTGTCAGCATCCTCCAGTTCTGCTCTTGAATCCACTTACTGTAATGTTTTCTTTATATATCATGGTGCAGCTACACCCTTTGTTAATAATTGAGATGTTTTTATCTAAATCATCTTACAACTTCGCAAAATTTCATGTGGGAATCATCACATTTTTCTAAGACTCATCAAATATCTTTTTGTTCCTAATAGCATCAGTAGAATCCATTGGTCTTGTGATACAACATTTCTTCAGAAGGATATTGTGACAAAGCAAACTCTTTTTGTGTACACCACAGATTCAGAAAGCCTCATGTACTTGTATCTCAGAGCAATGGTGTGCTTCTTGCTTAATGGTGTGCTTCTGAAGCAGGATTCCATTCTTACATAAACTGCTAATTTCCAGTGTGACTTCAGTCAAGTCTCTTCGTTCTTCTGAACCTCAGTTTCTCATCTGTAAAGCTATACTTCCTTCTCACCTTGGTCTATGCAGATTAAGAATTGTTGCTCCTCCAGCTTTAACAAACAGTACAGGCAAATGCTTGAAGAGAGAGGTTAACAGAAAATCAAGTATTTGATAGTTTCCTTTGTTAAAAGTTAGTTCCTTAGCAAGAATGAAATTAAAATAGACTGCTTCATTGTTGTTTTCCTCGTAATTATGAGGCATCTGTCTCTGATTCTGGAAAACAAAAGGCAGCTGAGAAACAATCTGGATATTCTCACAGTACTTCGCAGCAGCTGGCAGATTCAGGTTCCTTTTGCTTCAAATTTTTGAATCATTGAATTACAGAACGGATTGCGTTGGGAGGGACCTTAAAGGCCATCCAGTTTCAACACCCCTGCCATGAGCAGGGATATCTTTCACTAGACCAAGTTGCTCAGATCACCGTCCAACTTGGCCTGTGACACTTCCAAGGATGGGGCACCCACTACTTCTCTGGACAACCTGTTCAGTGCCTCAGCACCTTCACTGTAAAGAATTTCTTCTTAATATCTAACCTAAACCTACTCTCAGTTTGAATCCATTCCCTTTGTCCTGTCACTACATGCCCTTGTAACAAGTCCCTCTCCATCTTTCTTGTGGGCTCCTCTCAGACACTGGAAGGCTGCAATTAGGTCACCCCAAAGCCTTTTTTTTCCAGGCTGAACAATCCCTATTCTCTTAGCCTTTCCTCATAGGAGAGGTAACCCATCCCTCTAACTAACCTGGCGGCCTACCTCTGGATTCATTCCAACAGATTAATGTCCTGGGGACCCCAGAGGTGGATGCAGTATTCCAGGTGAGGTTTTATGAGACTGGAGTATGGCATCCCATCCTTCAGGTGTGTCGACTGCACCACTCAGCTTGAACGTGGTGGTTGTGACTCAGAGACCTTGTAGAAGGACTTACAGTAAGAGAACTAGACTACACTGGAAGGTTACAGCAGTGTGCTGGAAACACCACCACCGGTAGTAGATTCACGTCTGCTCATGGCACTGATCTGGTAGCACTTTGTGAAATGCTAAATTTGAAAAGCAATGCATAGATAGGCTATGAAGTCCTGATCCCTTTCTATAGAACGTGACAGGTGTAGAATCTGTGGCAAAAAAATAAGAGGTGAATGAGCTTGGAGGAGGAGTGAGACACAAATCAGGATGAGGAAGTTCCTTTGGCTGCAAATTTTTGAGTCTATGTCTTGTGTTTTTTCTCTTTTTCTCACTGTTCTCCTTTGTCATCTTTAAATATCTAGATATTAATTTAAATAATGTATATACTAATTAAATATCTACGAAGGTCCCATGTAATTTCCTTACACTTCCTGGGTGACCATACTGCTAATGTGAGCTTTTTGCAGTCACATATAAGAAGGAAATATAATTTAAATAAAAATGGTCACAAATTTCAGCCTTTAGCACTGACGGATTTTGGAAATATTCCTAATATAAGGTATTGTCCAATTCTCTTTAGTACATCTAGTAATTAGCAATTAGCCATTGCCTTTGGAATTTTTATGTGCTGACACTGTACTAGCAGCCAAATGATGATTTTGTGATACTGAACAAACACACACAAAGTTATTTTTCAAGTTGTTTTTCGTATTCCGTTTTTTCTGATGTTTAGGTCAGATGTGTCTTCTAGATGGAAAAAAACCCCAACAACAGTAGAAATGAGATTTATAAATACTGATAGAAATACTGCACATTGGCTCTAATGTAGGGCAGGTATCTCTCAGAGACACTGCACAGGACGGGCAACCGAGATACACGCTGGCAACAGTGTTCTGGACATATTTCTGCCATCTTGAACTACTCCTGTCCCTCTGTGCATAAAATAGCCTGAAGAGCCTAAATTACAGTGGTTTCCCTGGGCTATATTTTATTTCAGAGTAGACTGGTCTTCACACTATGAAATGCTGGAGTCCTACTCTGTCATGCTTGTCACACTCTGGCTGGTGAGAGATCCGCAGCCATTCTGAAGCAAGACACTCTTCTTTTGCAGGCACACAGAATCTCTTGGCATGCTCTGAGCTCTCTTTCCCCTGCAAAAGGGTCATAATGGAAGTGAAAATCTCAACCTTTCTTTGTAAGTGACATGTGGCAAATAATACTTCTGGAGAGTCACAGACTTAAAAGCACAAATTTCTCTCGCTGCTACTCACCTCCACTTACACTGTCTGTGCCTAATTCTCTCAGCTTCATAACAAGATGTTTTAGCTGCATCTCTAACTCCCAGTGTGTACCTCATGATTCTATGCTTTCAGTGCACACTTAAGATGTTTTAGGTTAATTATAGATGTGCAGCAGTACATGAGTGAGTGAAAGACGCAGAGAGATGATAACAGCCTGCAACTATGTGAAGGGTTTAAATGCTGAGAAGACAAGGAATGTATTAACTATGAAACATGGGTTAGTACTAGGGTGAATGAGATATAACTAAGAAAGGGAAACACCCAAAGAATTCTCTGGAGAAGTTTGCCAGACAGCATGATTATTAAATTGGGAGGCTCTCCTCTAGGTGAAAGATTTCTCACTTGTGAGGTTCAAAACCTAACAGTTTAGTAGTTTCATAGGGAATAATTTCATATTGCTGCTGACTGCAGAAGTGTCTTTTCTGGCTTCTCTTTATATGTCTGCATATGCACACATGTTCATAACTACACATGGAAAATATAGATATAGATAACCACATATGACTCCTTCATGACAGTGATTTTCATCATATATTGCATGTTTGGCATTTTCATTTCATCAGGACTCCTGCCCATCAGCAAGACTCTGCTGCAATGCTGCTTATATTTCTAAAGCCCATATAGCTCCAAACAGCTATCATGAGACACAAGAAAACCTGTCAGAGTGACATTTGCTTCTTATTCTTGAAAAAGTAAAATTTCTTCCAAACATTACACTGGCCTGAGGCTTAATAGAGGTAACATTTGGCTCTGTGCTAGGACAGATTTTATATGTCAACATCCATTGAATTTAGAAATAGCAGATTTTAAGTGAGAAGCTGTCTGCTCTAAAGCTTGCTAGGTCAGGGTATACTGCAATATTTTGGTGCATTATGTAAAATTTATTCATTTTATTGGGACATCTATAGGAAAAAAATTTTGAATGCAATGTTAACTACTTTAAATGGTTTGAAGTCTGTTGTAATAAGTGTTCTATGCCTCAAAGATTTCAAAATCAAGGCTATATGTTTAAGCATTTTTTTTTTTTTTTTAAGTCTAATAGCAGTCATGAAGATTTCCGGGCATCATAAGATCACAATGTGATTTTTTTAATTCACATTTTTACCACACAGAGGTAAGAACTCGTTCGGATTTTGGCTGCAGTCACAACAGTCTTGTTGGTTGAATAACACATCCAGTTTTGCCTATGTGCCTGTGTCTCATATATATATCTATACACACACACACACATTTTGCTCTCACATTAATAATTGTACACACTGAGGCTTCATTGAGGCTCCTGCGTGTTCAGACTGTTCTAGGGTACATGCAGATCACGCCCACTGCAGATCTGTCTGCTCTCCCAACAGCCTATACCGCCTGTGTTCCCTTTGTCTCTGGGGCCACTCCCAATAGCTAAGTCATGAGAAATGTACACAGCATGTGAGGACCCTGGTCAGTCAGATGCTAGTGTTTTTCCTGTAGATGATGTTGCATAACATGCCTCAGTAGGTTTTTCTTCTTTGTTTGCTTATATGGTTTATTTGAGGCTGTAATAACACTTTATTGCAGAAAGCAAAATTATTTTGGCTAAAGGACTGACTTTATCTGGGTAGTTTTCAAATGGCTACCAGGAAGCAAATGCGATTTTGGAATTCCATACTTTGTGTGGTGCCCTTTTCAATTGACCTTGCAATATGTGGGAGTGTGTTGGCGTGTGGATTGGTGAGTTCTCAAGTGCATCAGGATCCTAGATATGAGTCCTGTTGGACTAGAAATTTAAAATTTGAGAAGATAGTCGAGAAAGTAAAAATTTAGTTAGAAAGTAAACAAGAAAATACAAACTGTTTTATTTAGATTTTGCAGTGAGGGTTGGCTCAGTCTCAGCGTCAGCAGTCTGTCTCTCTCTAGCCAAAGGGAATGTAGGATGTGACAGAGAGGGTCTGATTGAGGAGGAATTCAATGCAGCTATCAGCAGTGGGATTCTATGTAAATACTGCAACACCTCTGAACCGAGGAACAGCTGAGATAACACTGTAAACTAATCTCTAGTGCTGGAGAAGCTGGCCAATCCCCTACAATACATGGTTTCTGTAGAAAAGATCTGCTAGGGAAAAAAAGAAGCAGATTTAAATTACATATAGCAACTTACCATGGAGTAAAATATGCTGACTGTTTAAAATTGAAAGCAGAATACAGTAAAGTATCTTTGTCTTCGAAATGGTGCTCTATGCCAGGGTGTATATGCTTATAAATCCTTGTATATATATGAATTATTATATAAATACACAACAGCACTATCACTAAAATATTTCCAATTCTCTGTTACCTGAGCCTAATTAATTTAGATAAATATATACTCATTTGGGGTTCTTATTCCACCATTATTGATTTTGGTCGATTTTCCACCAATACAAAGCAAACAAAGAGGCAAAGTTTGTCCAGAGAAGAGGTACTGAAGCACCATGTTTTGCTGTTTTGACCTTTCATATTTCGCAGACCTACACAGCCTTTCTTAGGTAGCTAAGAAAAAAACCCAAACAATATATACATATGTATATATACCCAGATATATACATGCATATAATATATATATGTGCATATATACTTATATATACTCAAATACTAAATATACATACATAACTCCATACACAAATAATGTCTCACCTGTAACATGTTCTCTTTCCTCAAGGCATTTAAAGAAAAGCAGGAGCTATCTATCAACGGCCAAAAAGTTTGTTGCTACCATCTGTTTCAGAGTTGTGCTCATAATTGGGTACAACCCCAAGACAAACTGGGGTTGGGGTGGAGCTAACCACCTTATTAATTGTGCTAGAAACGAAGTAACAGATCCCACTATCTCCAATTTCAGAAGAAATTAAAGTCTGAGGGTCTCTGACGCCCCCTTTGGATACTGTTTAGAAATAAATAGTCGGTGATTTCAAGTTGTTGCACACTCTGTCAGAGCCAAACCACAGTGCAAAGGTCGCTCTTACACCAACACCCCTCAAAGCCCCCAAACTGCAAGTTGGGTTGCATTCACAGGCTCTTTCCTTCTACCTAATTTGTGATGTAGATAGCCATGTGACACCAGCCCTTGTATGGCACCTAATAAACTGGACCTGTGTTTAAGCAGTTGATCCATTTGAGTGTTCCCCTCTTCATCTTTGCATCTCACCATTCCCTTCTGTCTCAAACCTTAATTCTTCCTCCTTCTTCCCACATTGTGTCAGAGGCAGACATGGGGCAGCTTACAAGACGAGCTCCTGAAGGACACTGTACTCTGTGTTATAATGAGTTTCTCTGGGACACAAGTTGACAATCTCTGCCTTCACATACCAGGGTAAACCCACTCAAACGATGCTTCTCCAGTCATTCTATTTTTAACAACAAAAAAAGTCCTGAAGACACATGGATTTTGTAGGTTCCACCACTGGAACAAATTATCAATGTGGATGTTTCAACAACTGAGCAGGAAAACAACTGTCACATTACATTAATACCATAGCTGGTTTTTGTCCAAGCTCTTCCCGTATCTCAGCCTCCGCCCTAGACATATCACTATCTGTTACTGATCCGGTGTGCATTAAAAGAGCAAAAATGGAGAGTTTAAGTATATGCATATTAACATAAATGAGCATATTAACATAAATGAGCAGATTCCATTTTGTGCTATAGATGTCAGCCAAAAGTGGAGAAAAGGACATTTTTTGCTGCATGTGCTCATCAAAGTTTAAAAGAAATTGAGTGTGCACTGCTCTTTCCTAAGGCAATACAGGCAGCATCTGCTGCCTCCATGCAGAAGAGGAGCCTCAGTTGTTGGCACTGAAGTAACCTCATGGCTCGTTGATTAAATAGGAGCTCGAATGGCTTTTTTTTTGGTGGAAAAATGAAAAGCCGGGGGAGAAAACACCCGTGAGGGTTCCCTCGCACCCTCCACCAAACCCGAGCATCAAGAGTTTAAGGCTCCGCATTCCCGGCTGCACCTGAGCCGGTACTCGGCGGGCGCTGACCCCGCGGGGCGCTGGACGGGGCCGAGCCGGGCTGCGGGAGCGGCCGGGAGGGCGGCCCGGGAGGCACCTCCCTACTCCGGACCCGGAGGCGCTGACCCCCGGGGGCTGCGCGGGGCTCCCTATTTGGCCATGCGGCGGGCCGGGGGCGCGCTGCCCCGCGCTGCCTTACATGGGTCGGGCGGCCGGGGCTGGCCGGGCTCCATTCATGGCTGCGCGGCCGCTCAATGGCGCGGAGCCGACCAAATAAGGAGAAGGTGGCTGCCCCGTCCCGCGGCGGCCCTCGCCTACGCTGACACTCGGGGGGTATAAATTGGGGTGTCTCCGCCGACCCAGCACCTCGGGTCTCCTCCGCAGCCCCCCCGCCGCCGGTGCTGGTCTGGTGAGTAGCGCGACAGCAGCGGGGCGGGCAGGGAGGGACTGGATGGGACGGGAGGGGACAGGATGGAAAATATGGGAAGGGATGGATGGGAGGCACTGCCGGGCGGCGGATGCCGGTCGTGCAGGTGCAGCCGGGCCTCGGCCCGTCCACCTCACGGCTCCACTCTGTTTCTGCCGGGGGCACCGCCTGCCCCGTTCCCGGCCGCGCCCTGCGCAGCATCGGCCGCCGCGGTCCGACGGGGCGCGACGCTTCGCCGCCGGCGAAGTGTTCTGGGCAGGATAGATCTTTTCGATTTAAAACGCTTCTTCTCCCGTTTCTTTGTGCGGCCCGAGGGTACCGCTAATGACGCCCTAATTGAATGTCCTGCAAGCTGGGGCGGCTTTTAAAGCCCGGAGAAGAAAGCAGTCGATTCACCATATTTAGAGCTCTGCCCACGAGCATGACTGAGCCATCGAGCATCCTCCCTAGACGAGTCAAATTTCGCGCTCCCTCCGGAGCAATCCGTGTGCCGCCGCCGCCGGCGGTGCCCTCCGGGATGTCGGGCGGGAGAGCGCCGAGGAGCCACCCGAGGGCTCGTCGGGGCCCGGCGGCAGCGCCGGGGTCTGAACTAGCCACCGTGCTATTTTTCAGGTCCGTGCTTTCTTCCGAAGATGTGTGACGACGAGGAGACCACCGCACTGGTGTGCGACAATGGCTCGGGGCTGGTCAAGGCGGGCTTTGCCGGAGACGATGCCCCCAGGGCCGTTTTCCCGTCCATCGTCGGCCGCCCGAGGCACCAGGTAAAATACAGAGGCAGGACCGGGGCAAGACAGACCCTTCCCCCTCTCTCCAGACGTCGCCTCCCCTTGCCCCTTCCCTCCCTAGTTCTTCTGTCCTGTCCCAAATACCCTGCCCTTTCATCTGCTCACCTCTGCGATAATACTAGGAACACATTTCCAGGTCTTTCCAGCACTTCCCTCAACTTCCCTGTTTGACTGTCCCATATCTCCTTTTTCTTCTATAATTTCCATGGTAAAAAGTTCATAAACTTCATAATGCTTTTTTCTTTTTTTTCTTTTTCTTTTTCTTTTTCAATTAAAACATTTGCAATTTATATTTTAGCATGAATAAATTACAGCTAAGGCTCCATAGTAATATGGAGTATCTTCCTTCATAGGATCCGAATTTCCCTCTGTATCTTCCTCTTTACAAACTCTATTTGTATCTTTTCCTGCTCGTGATATTGTGCATTTTATTTTCAGTCAAAATTTTGGACCAGAAAGAAGCAATTGAAAATAAGATGTGTATTAAAAAATGAGGGAAAATCCTTTCATTTGATGGAAGGAAAAAATATTTTATGAGAAAACATAAAATTCTGTTGACTTAATATTTTAATAATGTTAATTTCTTTTCCAAAACAACTTTCTGGTTGTGTGACTGTTTGTACCTTTCTTGAAAATAACATAGTTAGAATTATAGAATCACAGAATATCTTGAGTTGGAAAGGACCAACAGGGATCATTGAAGTCCAACTCCTGGCCCTGCACAGGACAGCTCCAAGAATCACACCATGGGCCTGAGAGTGTTGTCAAAATGCTTCTTGAATTATGTCAGGCTTGGTACTGTGACCACTGCCCTGGGGACCCTGTTCCAGTGCTCAACCACCCTCAGAGTGAAAAACCTTTTCCTAACACCGAACCTAAACCTTCCCTGACACAACTTCATGTCAGTTTTCTGCAAGGTAGTTGTTTGGCCTCTGTGATGTTGTCTTCCTCCTATAATGCTTTTCTGTATTTTCTTCTCTTAGGGTGTTATGGTTGGTATGGGTCAAAAAGATTCCTATGTGGGTGATGAAGCTCAGAGCAAAAGAGGTATCCTTACTTTGAAATATCCAATTGAACACGGCATCATCACCAACTGGGATGACATGGAAAAGATCTGGCACCACACTTTCTACAATGAACTCCGTGTTGCCCCTGAGGAACACCCTACTTTGCTCACAGAAGCCCCCTTGAACCCTAAAGCTAATCGTGAAAAGATGACCCAGATAATGTTTGAGACCTTCAACGTACCTGCTATGTATGTGGCAATCCAGGCTGTCCTGTCCCTGTATGCCTCTGGTCGTACAACAGGTAAAATAAACAAATAAACACTACTTAGATATTTCCTTTCAGGAACTCTTCTTCCTTTCCACTCCAAAAAGGAAGAAAACACACTGTAACTCATTCAATTTTACAGAAAAATAGGTATTTTTAGTTTGTAGTAATTGATGTTAACAGGCAGAAAAGCCAGTACGAAATAATTTGTAGAAAGAACAATGTGGACCTATCTGCATTGCTTTTGAAGAGGCACCCTGGAACTGACTCTGCCACTGCTTGTTGTGGCACAAATGAGGAGACCTCCCTGTGGAGATACTGCAGTTACACAAGTGTTACACCAGGTTAAGGGTTTAAACTGGGTCAAAGGATGCCCATTATTGGATCAAGACAGTGACTGTTGCAAATATTCTTACTGCTCAGTGTAGTAGCAGTGGAAGACTTCTCCTATGGATTAGCTTAAAATATGTACGGATCAAGTGTTTTGTGGGAAAATTCACACCAAACAGGAATGTACAGGCAAGCAAAGGCAGAAGGAATTAGAAAGATCTTTATGACTAAAATAGAATGATGCTCCTTCATGTTGCCTGAAAAATCCCCAATTTTGTTGTGTTTGTTGCTACATACTGTGCCTAAGGGTTCTAAGCATTTGCTAGGTGATTCCAGCTGCTCTCTGAAATTTCTCTCCCAGGTATTGTTCTTGATTCTGGTGATGGCGTCACCCACAATGTACCTATTTATGAAGGTTATGCTTTGCCTCATGCTATCATGCGTCTGGATCTGGCTGGCAGGGATCTGACTGACTACCTCATGAAGATCCTCACGGAGCGTGGCTACTCCTTTGTGACAACAGGTCAGTCCTTCAGCTTTTCTCTGCTATGAAAATCCTCATTCTCTCTTGGTCTACTGTCTTTCCCTAGTATTTTGTTCATCCAAAACTTGATTTGATTTCCATATATCTGCAGCTGAACGGGAGATTGTTCGTGATATCAAAGAGAAATTGTGCTATGTCGCACTGGACTTTGAGAATGAAATGGCCACTGCTGCCTCTTCCTCCTCTCTGGAAAAGAGCTATGAATTACCTGATGGTCAAGTGATCACGATTGGTAATGAACGTTTCCGCTGCCCTGAAACCTTGTTCCAGCCATCCTTTATTGGTAAGTGTTCCCAGGAAATTCTCCTTTCTGTAGGAGGTACGAATGAATCAGAAGATTTAGAATGTGCCCCAATCCTCTTCCTGCTTATCTAAATTTGGCACAGAATTAAACACAAATAAATAATTATTTAGATCCTTTGGTCCCTGTAAGATGTGCCTGATGTGAGCTCATCTGGTAATTAGCTGAGTTCTGGGCTTTTGTTGCAAGTTTTAAATCAGGTTTTAGGGTCACAATTTAGGGAGTTGAATTCCATCATCTTTATGGGTATTTTCCAACTCAAGACATTCTATGATTCCGTGTCACTGATGACAAGAATACATTTCAGTGCTGTATTTGTAAGGCTTACACTCAAACCAGTATCTGACTCCATGAAGTAAAGTGCCAGAGAGGGGAAGAAAACGGAATGAAGGTGTGTGTATATTTATATGCACTATAATTAAACATTGCCATGGTCAAGATGATAAGCTTTGCTGTTTGTGTGTGCAGCTGACGGATACAGCAAATGTTTATACTCTGAAGTCCTGAGCAATACATGCAGTTGTTCATCAGCTGACATCTTTCTGTGGATCCAATGTCAGCCCTTTCAGGAAGCACCTGTTGAAATTAATAAGTTGGAATGCAACCTACAAACACTTGCTTCTTGTTTCTTTTTCCTTACTGTCGAGTGCTATTATCTTATTCCGTGTCATGGTTATGTCTTGCTTTGATGTTTCTAAGCAGAATAGACTGTATTTTGAGTTGACTGAAAAAGAAATGAAATTACTATTGTCTTCTTTAGTTCTAATTCAACTGTTCTCATTGTCTTTATTACTTTCTTTACTATATTCGCCCAATGCTTTTTAGTGAGACTGACATAACCTGATACTTATGTTCTCTTCTATATAACCTTCCATTGCCATATACTGAATGAGTTTATCTTGTGTGTCTACTTCTTCTCCTACTGTATATTTTGTGTACCTTGTCTTTACAGAAGCATTATGATTCTTACCTTTTCTAACAAATAATTTTCATTTTCTAAGTCAGTTCTGTAGTTCTATTTCTTGTATTTTTCTATAATACTTAATAATCAGTAAATAATTTTACAACAAAAATTCACAGAAGTTCATAGTAGTGATGAAGAGAAATGCTGAGATTTCTTTTCATGAAGGCCTCTTGTATATTTTACTGACCTGCTGTATTATTTTTTTCTCAAGGTATGGAATCTGCTGGTATCCATGAAACTACCTACAACAGTATCATGAAGTGTGATATTGATATCCGTAAGGACCTGTATGCTAACAACGTCCTCTCAGGTGGTACGACAATGTACCCTGGCATTGCTGATCGCATGCAGAAAGAAATCACTGCTCTTGCTCCTAGCACTATGAAGATCAAGGTAAGGAATTTGACTCTGTACTTTGAAACATGGATAAAGATAGAGAAAATGTCCACATCATTAAACTGGGATATAAGAACAACTCAAAAGTAAGATCAACAGCTGATGGACAAATGAGCAGAAATTCCATTTAAGCAGAATAATTATGTTGGTTAGAAGCAGATGTTAAAAAAACTCAACAGTTATATATTTTCTTAAGGAACATTACATGTATTGTAACAGCTGCTGAAGATCAATACTATTATAATTGCAAAGTTCTTTACTTACTTAAGAAAATATCTAGTGGTTTGTAGCATTGGTGATTTGGGTTCATTGTTCAGAAATGAGGATTTTGTTGCTTTTCTTTATCCTAGATCATTGCCCCACCTGAACGCAAGTACTCTGTCTGGATTGGTGGCTCCATTCTAGCATCTCTGTCCACCTTCCAGCAAATGTGGATCAGTAAACAGGAGTATGATGAAGCTGGTCCATCCATTGTACACCGCAAGTGCTTCTAAGCACTTTTCCCCTCAATTTACTTCCCACTCAGGATGACGACAATGTGCTTCTTGGAGTCTTCTGGCAAACCTTCCTGAACTCTTCAGTCATTGTACAGTTTGTTTACACACCCGTGCAATTTATTTGTGCTTCTAATATTTATTGCTTTATAAATAAACGAGATCTGGGACTTGCAACCTACAAATTATTGTCTTTTGTTTTATTTTAATTATTTTTTTGGTCAAAAAAAAGAGACTAAACACCTGGGATTTGGAAACTCCCATTAGACCTATGGATGTTTTTACTGCGTCCATGTCCTAACTGATATAGGCATATTAGGTCATGGTTTTCTATTAGTAAGAATTTATATTTTATCATTTCAATTTTGAAACCTGAAACAAAAGGAGCATTATATATCAAGGCTTATAAAAAACTAGCCTTGAGGGTAGACCCAGAAAGTGGAACAAGTGAAAAGAAACCTCTCATATTCACTCAGTCAGTTTAGAAAGATTTTTCTGTTGCATTTATTGTAATCCAGACATTTTAATGTTAATTTATTAAAAGCCAAAGCTTCTATAAAGAATTATGTTAATACATTTAGGATCTGATTTATAAATATTTAGCTCAATCCTAAAGAGTCATAAAATTGTTGTCTGTGGGCTATCAATATTTATGACAAAACATTAATTAAAACTGACAGCTTACTCATTTTCTCCCATATCTTCAAAGCCAGAGATAAAGAAGTCTTTATTTTACTAATACACAAGAATCAAACTCTTGCTGCATAATTACAGCAAATTGTTATAATCACAGTTATTTTCACATCATCATTCATATGTCTTAAGCAATTTGTAATCCTTAATCTTTGCTATCCCTTCTTGCTATTTGACCCAGATACTAAAATCATAAACAGCGTACTTTCCGTGGGCTTTTGTGTTCCTCGTGGTGGCTTTTTATGACTGGGCTCTTCAATTTTTCTAAAAAGTAGTAACTAAAAGGTAAGGTACAGAATGATCTAGGACATTTTCATAGAAGTAATGTAACTAGTCTGTGTCATAGTTTGAACTATGTACACACTGGAGTTTGCCCAAGTTTTATTTCGGAAACCAATTAAAACATTTATCAAACTGTGTAGTTAGTTAGTTAGGTAAGTGTCATTGGAGCTGTTTGAAAAGATAAGATTTTATACTCCAGTGCTAACTTAAAAAAAAAAAGGCAGTTTATACATTTGCAGGGAAACTTTCTGTTCCTCTTACCTCATGTTTTCTTGAAAGGCATTAAAAATTGACATTAGATGTGGTCTGTGATTAAGTAGAACTCATTTTTCTCTTTTAACACAGGAAGGTGTATTTAGTGTTTATTTCCAATTTACTTATTGTTAGAAGACAATTTACTGGGGTGTGGTGCCACTGTAATTGCCTACCATCCGTTTGCAACTGAAATACTCAAATATTTCTAATATTTTTTGTTTAGGCAGAGAAGTTGGATGGAGTTGTCAAATAAAAATAAAACTTGCACATTTTGCAGTCTAAACATACATTTAAGTATTTTAGACAAACATAAAAATGAAATTATAATGGTGTGAAAATTTAAACATGAATATGAAATACTCATTCTCACACTGCACACAGTATTACTGAATTGTTGCTGCAAATAGGCCTTTCACAATAAAATACAAGTTCATTAACTTGTGAATTTGTTAAGGCAGGTCAACAGCCCACACTGTTCTCAAGAAGGTTCCCAGGGAAGGGAGTTACTCTGAAGTTCACATAAAATGGAGAAATTTTGTATGTCTTGAAAACGTGGGAACTTTTCCAGATTTTTGGATAACAAAAATTTAATTGCTCACATTTAATGATGTTTGCCAATGACTTTTGCATATTGTTGTTCAGAACCATTGCATTTTTTTTGCTTGATCTTGCTTGCTAATTTGGAAGATTTATCTGGGCAGAAAGATTATCTCATGTATTAGTGTGAATTAATACTGGACATAAATTGCAACTAATTGGAGCTTAAAATGTTAAGCAAGTATGCAAAAGGGCATGCTAAGTCAGGCCCAGTGAATGCCTGACTTGACTGACTCTGATAGGTCAGGAATGGCAGGCAACAGCTGGCACCACATTCACAGCTCTGATCAGGAATTCACTGTTGAGCATGTGGGCATGAGGAGGGAATTGAAGGAAGCCACTGATTGAAAAATTCCCTTCCATAGACATTCTGGGGTTTGTAATTCGCAGTTTATGAAAATGGATATGAGCAGCAAGGATTGTGCAAAATAGTGGTGTGCTTGCATATAGAGACAGGACTACAAAGTAACAATGCCTTAAACTTTTTCTCTTCTTACTGCATTTTTCCAGATGTATTACTTTCTAATGCAGTAGTCCACATTTTACCATTGAAAATTACATATTCCTACTCAGTGCAGTGAAAACTAGTAATTCAATGGGATGGGAGTTATGATAACTATTTATGGAAGCAAAACTAGATCTAATTTGATTGAGAGGAATTTGAGTGTTAAGTCACTTAAGCTAGGATTCAAAACACTGATGAGAAATGCCACTGTTAAACTTTACCCTCTGTTTACATTTTGCAACAAGCCTTAATGAAGATGGTGGAATGGGATGCAGAAAATAACTGCAGAACGTCTGTATGAAAAGCAGTAAAACTATTTCCAATATTTCCTTGAGAAAGGTATATTAAAAACCATCTGTACCCAAACCCAGTTGTGATCATCAATCTTCACCTCTGAAACACCTCAGGTAGTGAAGACATTGACACAAATGTGAAGACTAAAGTATCACAGCTAACCTTTCCTGCTTTTGATAAGATTCTCTTTCAATGGAAGAAGGAAACTTAAAGTTTAGCCAGATTATAGATTCAACACACACATTTTGAAAAGCAGTGTGGATATATGGCAAAAGGTCTGTCTGCCACACTGAAGGGTGTTCTGTTATTTGACTTTGCAGCTCCTTATTACTCTGTACATACTATGGAGTGGAAGAAATTCTGTGGAAGTCAGTCTGACGTGATTTTTAAGCTACATAAAGAAGCTTTATTCAATAAGAAGGGCTAAATAGTATTAAGAAATACTGACATACATCAGTAAGAGCTGAGACAAAATCTTATTGCAGCCAGAACAAAACTGCCCAGTACTCCTGCTTTTGACTGAAGGGCATTGAGGTATTACCACTGCTGCCTGACCCTCAGATATTACAGAAAACTTTCTTTGTAGTTTAAGAAGCATGTTAGCACTTGAGGAGTATTGAGAATTATGATCAAAACACAATGGTTGTAATACCTACATGAAGTATGTGCTAAGGATCTGAAAATACTGTGATTCTGCTTAAAAAGATGGATTTTTTTTTAAGGGAAATAAGGAGATGTTTCAGAATTCACTTGTTAATGCTTTTTCCTTAAAAAAATTGGTAGGAGGGTCATAAATTTGTTAGAGTTGTCTACTTTGCACTAATTGTCTCTTAAAAGGCTGGTTTAGCTGAAGCTTTAAAAAAGCCACCCTGAGGCAAAGTACTAATATAAAAGTTTTTGCCTTGAATAATTGAATTCTGTAGAGGGATAATTTTTTAAATGTAGAATAAGAGTGTTTTATATTTATAACATTAGGTGACTCTAAATGTATGTGACAGTCAGAATAATCTACAATACTAACACTACTTTAGGAAACAAATAGATAAAACCTGCTGGTTGGATAAATTGTGTGTATGGCTCAGGCAGAGATTGATGCTTGCTTCCAGTAACAGCTGAACTCTGAAGCATCCTGTAACACAAGTCTCTGTCATTATCAAGACACAAGAAAAAGAAAAAACTTATAAAATTGAGCGATTAGTAAATCTCACTCATTACACTTCAGAAAGAAGCAATTCAGGCAGTTAATATACTACCAATTACCTTTGCTTTTTCTCCTGAGGATGGCTATGATTGCTGAAACTTAAAAAGTCACCATACAGAAATGTTAATAATTGGAAAAATTTAATTATGCTGCTATATAATTAAAGAATGGATTTATTTATGCTTAAGCTGTCCTGTGTGACTAATGTTGATGAAATTAAACAGCAGGTATTAGCAGAAGTTAATGTACCTGGTGGTAATTTTATGTTTCATCATAAAGAAAGAATTTACAAAACACAGTATATGTTGTCTACCAAATACAAGGTAGTATGCTCTTACAGAGGAGATGAATTGTATTTTATAAAGATTTTTTTATCAGGAGATGTATGTACATACAGAGAAAAAAGTGGATGAGGAATAGCATAAAGCTTTATTGACATAGATTTACATAGCATGTAAACGATATAATAAGTCTGGGAAGGTACCAGACAAGATGAAGGTAGCAAGCAAGTAAGGAAGAGCTTAAAGATTAGTTCTGAGTCTCTAAGACTCTCTGGTTTACATCACCAGAAAGGGAGATTAACATTATAATCGACATTATCGTTGTCAATGATAATGAGGACTACATGAGCTTTGTTTGCAAAGGGTCCCAAAAGCCTTATGAGCTACACCATGGCTTTTGGGCATGCTTTTGCAAAAAGGCAGTGCCCAAAGGGAAATTGAGAAGCTCCTGGATGTTAGACAGGGCTTGTAACTCCTGCTCTTCTAGAGTGTGAGTGAAAATGGGAGAGTGGAAATGCAGTAGCACAGCAACTCCCGCCATGCATTCATCCCCCTCTCCCGCCTGTTTGTGGCTGGTTGTGGCTGCCTCAGCCGACATGAGGAAGCAAACAGGTGAAAAATGTAGTTAACTGCTGTCTGGGGGTCACATATTGCTGGGCCAGTAGATGTGGGGAGATCTTCCGCAAATTCCAGAAACACAGGGATTTTACAGTAACTGCTATCAAGGAAAGAAATAAAATTTAGCATACAAATACTTTCCCTAAGCGTTCTCTTTGATTTTGCAATGGAAGAGCATCCCTAACTTGGTAAGAAGTTTCAGAAACCATGTGTGTACCACATAGAAAGAGTCCTCCCCCCCGGAGAATTAGCATAGTTAAAGTTGGAAGAGCAAGTATTTCTGGTCAGAAACATCACAGATGTATTTGACTAAGATAAAACTGTGGATATTTTGTGGCCCTGTTCCTAAGACAGAAGTTAATTCGCGATTTAGTTTTGTGGTCAGACGAAAACCTCAGAATTTTGGAATTTTGAGATCAGAACTTAAGCAATTTTACTGATAATGTGAAATACTCCTTCCTTCTTACAAGCTACAGTCAAAAAGTGCCACACAGGGATGATTTTCAGACATAGTCTGAATACATCACATACTACTTAAAGTGTAAAAAGTGCCCAAAGAAAATAAGTTTACAGTGTCTGGTGTCACATTCTGTATTTTAATGGCTGCAGCATAGTTTTCTAGACTTTTCCTTCTGATCAAACATAATGTCAGCTGTTGTCATCAGATTTTTTTCTGCTCTTTCATTTCAACTGAGGTAATGAATTCTTCCCGTTGTGCTGGCACCTAACAGAAATAGGAAACTACCTTCTGACCTTATTTTTGCAAATAAAAAGCATATTAAATCATCAAGAATAATATCCTGCAGGCTCTTCTTTCTGCAAGAAACATACAAAGGGTTCCATTGCTCATTCTGCCTCTATATATTATACAAAGCAAATATATTGCCATTGAAAATGCTCTAAAGACTATTTCTTGTATAAGTAATGATACAGAGATAGTGATTGTGCAATCTCCAAATAGGGTCATGTGGTGAGAGAGGGACAGTGGGTGCTATTAAAAGCTTGACATTTATCAGTCACAGTGTTTAAATTTATCATGGAATTTGTGGCATTTGCCAATCTAAGTATAGAGAATGCCACAAATACCACAGAACAGATAATTACCAGTTAAATAGTCCTATGCAAAACCCAACAAACTGCTGGTAGTGCTTCACTAAACCCACAGCACTCTACATTCTGGAAATTCATTACAGGTGCTACTGGCTGGAATTTCTCAGTATGAAAAATCAAAAAATGTTTGTTATGCTTTTCTTTTCCTTTATTTTGACTATTTAGACCAAAAGGTCTTTTGTATAGGAAAATTTCCAGTATAGCTTCCAGAACAAAGGAATCCCTATCAAAGTTTCAGTCTCCTAAAGCTAATAAAAACCAGATCATGGAGTAGCACGTGTTATGGTTTAATGGACATGGTGGTATTCAGATAAAGGTCAGACTTGATGATCCTGGAGGTATTTTCCAACCTTTATGATTCTGTGATTCTATGGTATGTCATTCACACAGAGAAAATGGAGTCAGTCAGTACATAAAGTTTACAAAATGTTCTATTGGAAAATATGCCATGTAACTTGTGACAAACAACCCACTGTGATATTCTTGTTGGAAAAAGTGACTTTTCAGCAGAAAGTTTTTCTCTAGAACTCTGAGCTCTGGAGCTCTGTCTAAATCCTGAAGGACAGAATGGATATAACCAATCCAATTGTACACTTGCTCTAAGAAACACAGAAAACTCATCATTATTTTCTTTGTAATAACTGCAGGAAAGATATTAAGATAACAGAGGGCATAACGGAACTATATTTTCTTCACCTAATAAGCAAATTTAATGGTAGAGGCTTTGCCATTGTCTTACAGGTTTGGGGGTTTGGAGGCTAGGCACCCAAATCCCATTTGTACTTTGGAAAATATTGTTTCTTGACTTCTCTTCCCCAGGTTCACCAGGGAAATGGATATCTGCTCTCAAGTCATAGCCACAGGTGCAGTTCTGTCCCTCCATGACTGGAGGAGGTGCTGTGGTGCTAAAGCAACAGTTCTCACAGGTGTAAATTGTGTATGGCTTTGCTATGGCTTAAGAAAGTGAGACAAAAAGTGGAAAGAATTTGTCCATAGTTGTGACCAAGTTCTTCATCTTTGGCAACGATGTGACCTTGATTCCTTAGTGGGATTCTAACCTTGTAGGACAGACCTAAGCCTAGAGTTAGATAATGTCCCTACCATGAAGCTATTGAAGCTGACTATTTGATTATCTTTTAAGGTTTTAAATGCATCTGGTTACAGCAGATGGCACTGAAGAGTATATAATGAAATTCGTGGGCTGTTGACAAAACCTGTGTGTCACAAGCCAGTCCTGCTGTCAGTGCATAATGTGAACTCTTCACATTCATTTGCCATTCTCTCCCAAATTCCCTGCTCTTTTCACAAACAAAGTTTGTCTGGTGAAAGGAATGGAGGGAAGTAGGCTAGGGAAAGAGGGTACCGTATCCAACTTCAGTAATTTCTGTAACAACTTCAAATTCACACAAAGCATAGGTAAGTTGACCTCTTAAAAAATCTCTTAAAGAGCAGAATGTATTTTGCTTCAGTGAGTATTATTTTGGAAGGCTGGAACTTGAGATATAACTTAAATGAAGAACAAAAAAGCTGCACTATATTCTTAGGTCTATAAAAAAAAATAAAAAAGGGCCAAATTCTCAGGTCAGGTAAATCTCAACATTGTTCTTGTTTTGAAGCCAATGATACTACTGGAGATGTCTGAAGTAGGTGAGGGTAAGGCTATTTTACACACAGATTTTTTTTTCTTCCTGTGCTGTAAAACTCCAGTGCATGCTTCTAATTAACCACTGAATATAGCAGCTAAAAAGAGCCAAGTAAAGATACCCTTTGAGTTTGGCTTTGTGAAAAGGCACTTTATGTGGATTTTTTAAGCTGTGTGTCTCAATCTAGATTCTAGCACAACCTGCTGCAGGCACAGAGAGTTAAATGCTGGTCTGTACAACTTTTGAATTTGTGGTGGTTTGACCCTAGATGGATGACAGGTGCCCACCAAAGCTGCTCTATCACTCCCCTCCCAACTGGACAGGGGAGAGAAAATATAACAAAAGGCTCATGGGTTGAATAAGGACTGGGAGAGAACACTCACCAGTTACTGTCATGGGCAAAACAGGCTCAACTTGGGGAAAAAAATAATTTATTGCCAATTGAGTTAGAGTCAGGTAATGAGAAATAAAACAAAATCTTAAAACCAGCTTCCCCTAGATGTACAGGGGGATGGGGGATGAGGACTGCAGTCATGTTGTTTCTACCACTCCTTCCTCCTCAGGGGGAGGACTCCTCACACTCTTCCCCTTCTCCAACATGAGGTCCCTCCCATGAGCTGCAGGGGAACTGCCTTCCTCATTGTGGTCTACACTGTGAACTGTGGGGGAATTTCTGCTCTGGCACTTGGAGTACCTCTTTCCCTTCCTTCTTCACTGACCTTGGTATCTGCAGAGTTGTTGCTTATATATTGTCATTTCCCTCTCCTACTGGTGTTTTACATGCTTTTTTCCATTTCTTAACTACGTTATCCCAGAAGTGCTACCACCATCACTGACGGGCTCAGCCTTGACCTGTGGTAAGTCTGTCCTGGAGCCACCTGGCATTGGCTCTGAAGGACATGGGCGAAGCTTCTGGCAGCTTCTCACAGAAGCCACCCCTGTAGGTCCCCACTACCAAAGCCTTGCCATGCAAACCCAGTAGGCATGCTCCATGCAAACCTGATACATATTCTCAATAAAAGGCTGGAGATTTATGTGTTGAAAACAAGTATATACCTCTGAATATACTTTCTGACTTCTGAGAAAATTATTTTCATAATAAATGTCAAATCTAAAAAATATTTTTTTGTGCTCTTAAGTAAGAATGCAATAATACTCAGTCACAGAAGACCACTTAGAGTTAGGGTCATGTACTACTTTAACTTTTCTGTCAAGGTTTCTGTGTTGTGATTTGTTTTCCTTATTTACACATTCAATTAGCTAGAAATAAAAATATTTTAATAAGATAATTATAGCCATTGTAGTAGTGTGCTTGATTTTTTCCAGCGGCAGCTGTGATAGATTATACTACCTCTGCAGGATAATCATTATTGCCCTGTGATGCAAGTATGTTGGTATTTCCTAGTTCTGGAAAGATTGTTTTTCCCTGCTGCCATAGAAAAGAACAATTAAATATCTTTTTTTCAATTCTTTTGATATATTCACTTGATATATTTCTCTGACCAATTCTCCCAGTGGAAAGAATGCATAGCTCTTATTTATGATGCCAAAACCAATGTCTTGTTTTACATTGTACTTTTTTCCTGACACCAACCTTCTCCAAAACTGAAGAAAACCACATTATTGAGAAGAGTTAAACACCAGAAAAGAAACATTATAAAAGCAGCAACTCAGACCCTTCTCCCTGTTTGAGGATACTTCTATGACTATGGTGCAGGTAGGAGGCTTGCCATGCAATTTAGTTTATTTTGTTGGCCTCGTTGTCTTTCAGAGTGAAACATACTGCATTAAGTGTATTTTCCATTCAACAGGAGCTCTACCCACACCCTGTGTATGACTCATCCACCTGTCTAGTTGGTGTTCTTTGGATTAATTGATTTATCTTTGAGCTCATGTTTTCTCTCATGCCTTGTTTGCCCTTGTGGCAGTCATATTTGGATTTCACACATTTATTTTTGCTGTGCATAGTTCCTTCAAGCCCAAGGAACAGTTTGCTCTGACCTTTCAGGTAGCATGACATTGGACTTTGATAACTAGTTAGTGTAATTAAAAAAAATATGCTTCACAAATACTTATTAAAACCCTGTGTGATTGGCTGGCATTTTTTTCTCTCCCCCCATTGTACTAGCTTTCCTACAAGCCTTTTCTCTTTATAATACAGTTTCTGTCCTCAAGGTTGATTCTCCACTCTAAGAAAATAGATCAAATAATGAAATATATCAAAAACCACTAGTGAAACAGATCAATAATATATCCATACTTTTTTGACATCCTACTAATTGAAATATTTTTTTAAACAGATCAAGACTTTAAGTGCTTATCAGCAAATATTTGAATCCCCTTGCCTGTTTTTTGTCTGCTAAAATTATAGAATGGATGTACTCATACAGTGAAATCCAGTGCTGGAAATTGACTGATTTTTATTTCTCAAGATCAGAAGAGGTTTGGTTTTCAGAAAACACTGGGGATCTCATCTCAACATGATGCCTTGAAACTCCCATCTGGAAATGCTCTGTGTGTAATTTTAATCTGTTTTAAGCATGCAAAAATCTTTACTGAATCTAAAGTGTAGTAACCCTGGTCCTTCTGGCTTTTTGATTTGCTGTAATCCCTCTTTTCTTTTTAGGCAAGAGGAAGCCTCTAGGATGAGACAAGTCCTTCACAGATCTACTCTTAGAAGTTTCCACCAGGAAGAATGTGTTTCATCATGCCTCATACCTCTGTGCTGAAAAAGGAAAATGACAGTAAATCAGAATGGGGAAAGGGAGGATTACTGTCCTGTGCCAGGAGGTATGACCTGCATATGGATTTGGATACAGCCTGAGTGAGTCTGTCATGAAGAATTTCTGTGCAAAATGGAAATACTCTGCAAAGGGTGATTGAAGAAAATAAAATGGTGCATTTTTTTTATTATGTTCCTGGCAGATACAGACACATACAAATGTAAGAGATGCTAAAAATAAAAACCCAGAAAACGCAGGTAAAACCTGATGCAGTATTTGCAATACATCTTAGTAACTGATAAAAAACAACAGTTTGTAAAAAACTACAAAATAATTACCCATTTGCACGTAAATGTAAACATAGGATATCATCCACACTCTGTTGCAGCCTTTGCAGTTCAACTGACAAACACTTTAAATGGCAGATTCTATAGTTCAGGCTTTGTTGTAGGTATTTAGCCTCACAAGAGGTGAGTAATGGAGCCTTTCAGTTTCCCTTGATCCTCAGCAAGATATAGAGCTGGGCAAGTACTAGTGGGAAAAGTACCCAGGGATGAGTCAAACAGCTGCTTGGCACTACTGATAATGTGAGCCAGCCTGCCCACACCAGGCCCACAGCTCCTGGGAATGTTTTAAAGAAGATGTGGATAGTAATGAAAAGTACATATTTCCATGCTGTTTCCCACTTGTAGGACAGACACTGCTTTGAATTAATAAAGTCACAGGGCAAGGTATCATGACAAATTCTCTTTTTTTTTTTTTTCCTCTAAATCACTGATAGCTTAGTTAGGTTTATCACAGGAAAACAGTCCACACTGACTTACATAAAAGTGTGAAAGAGGTTGCAAACACTATAAAGCAGAATTTCTATATCTAAAGTACCAAGTAAATATCTGATTAAAATGAGGACAGATTTGCATAAGATGCGCGAATCAAGGTCACCCTTGAGCAACTCTGACCTGTGCGAGAAATTATGTGGGTTTCACCATTATCTAGAAAAATAAACTCTAACTTCCAATACCATAGCAACATTACACATAATGCTGATTTGTCTTTTTCTTAAAAACACAGAAATAATTCACACACATTTGCAGCTGTCCTACAATGTTTTATGAATGATTGAATTTTTCTTTTTCTACTGTTGCATTGCAAATTCCTGCAGTATAGTAGAAAATACAGTGTCTCTAATGAATTCTCGAAATAAAGTTATGAATTGATTATTTCAGAACATGAAAATTTTTTGCAAAATTTACAGGTAACTGTTTCAATTTTCTCTGGGATAAAAGAAATTGATAATCTGAATTTGATTTTGCTCCATTTTGAAATGGAAAGATTACAAAAGTTTAATGAAATGGTCATCCTGGAAATCTTTTTCTTTAGGAAAGATTAACTGAAGTTGTTATGAAAACAAAGCTTGTTGCACAGCACTGAGCAGATGCTGTTTGTTAGTAACAGTTGTGAAACTCACAATAATGCCAGTTTAAATCACCACCTGCAAAATTTCAAATGTGCGTGATTGGAATTGTTCTGGAAAACTGTTCTGGGTCTATAAATTTGTAATCTCCAGTAAAAGTGTGTAGAACTATAGACTAGATTAAAGATTCTAGACTAAAAAATGGATACTATTGAATATTTATAAAACTTAAATTCATTTGGAGATTATTTTTAAAAAATATTTAATGAACTCCACAAAATATATCAGATTCTTCTCTCAAACCCATGACTATATATTCTTTATCCACATGCACTAATGTCACTGAAAAGCTGAAACTCAGTAGATTTTACCCAGGATATTACCTGGGACAAAGTCTAAAATCTTGTGAAATTTAAATATATTTTCCCCACACAAGCCATTTAAATCTCATCAGTAATCTTATAGAAGAGGATTCCTAGAGAATAGGAATTCCTATTAAATTCTCTATTAAATATTTTTTTTGTATGTCTTTTTTTTCAGTCCGTGATGCAAATAGACTTTAATTATAAAACACATTGTCATGGTTTAGGAATTCTCCAATTTAGGTATTCTCCAATTTAGTCTTCCCACTGAGACCACTCCAAGCCACGTACCACTCTCTCGCTCCCCTTTTCGCCTTCTCTATGGCAGGATGCAGAGGAGAATTGGAGGCACAAAAGGTAAAAATCACAGGTTCAGATAAGAACAAGTTACTGCAAACAGCAATGAGATAAGAAAACAAACAGTAGCAGCAACAGGATTGACAGAGGATATAAGAAAAGAAACGTTATTGCTCATCGTGGAACCCCTTGAAAATGGAAAATATTTGACCGCTTCCTCCACCACGCTACCATCACCTTTCCCTCCAGCTTGGAACTGGCATTACCCCATCGCTTCCTCTGCCACTCCTACTCAACCAGAAGGGACCCCTTCTCCTCGGAAAAAAACTCCCTTCCTCCTGCCCCCGGTAATGGTGTGAAGTGGTATAGAATAACCTCCAGGTCCTAGCCATGCCCCGTCCTGGCTACTGCAAAAATTAACCCTGTCCTGGCTGAAACTAGGACATTATCCACCCCTTGTTCTGTACCATCTGTGTCATGTCCAGATCCTACACCTTCCAATTATATACATATATATACATACAGAGAGAGATATATATACACACACATCTTTTCCATAGTCAGTAGTGGTCCCTCCAAGATGTCTGCTGAGTTCATTTAGTCCATTTAGTCCAGGACTATGGGTTCTATACATCCTAGATATCTTCCAGGAAGGTTGGTGTGTTGGGTGGTTGTAAGATGCATCAGGAGCTCATGGCTGGTGTATCTGGAACAGTCCATCCTCATTGTTCATGGTAGTTATGGCATACAGTGTCAATCAGTGTCAATCTTCAATCAGTACTATACAATTCAACATTACAGACTGTTCTCACTCAAAAATCAAATCCCCTTGAGGTACACATCATGTTTCCCCATCCCTCTGCATTACCCACTGAGTGCGTCCAGGTCTTCGAGCAAAAACAATCCCACAGATGGGTTTTCATTTGCTTGAGACAGGACTAATCCAAACTGTCTTCCCTAACACATTCCTCATATGCACCATGGGGATTTTATCTCCTTGTACAGTACACGGAGGTTTCGATTGGGCAGGGCCAGCTCAATTGGTTGGATCTCTAGTGTTAATTAATGAGGTGGCCTTTAGTAAATGTAGATCCCAACGTTTGAAGGTCCCACCACCCATTGCTTTCAATGTGGTTTTTAACAATCCGTTGTACCATTCAATTTTCCCAGAGTCTGGTGCATAGTAGAGAATAGGATATACTCAGTATCGTGCTCCCTGCCCCAGGTGTCTGTGAGGCTATTTTTGAAATGAGTTCTGTTGTCTGACAATTCTCTTTGGGGTGCCATGTCGCCACAGGACTTGATTTTCAAGGCCCAGAGTGGTGTTCTGGGCAGTGGTGTGAGGCATGGGGCACGTCTCCAGCCATCCAGTAGTTGTTTCCACCATTTACAGCAGGTAGTGCTTGCCTTGGTGGGTTTGGGGCACTGTGATGTAATCAGCCTGCTAGGCCTCCCAATATTTATATTTTGACCATCATCCACCATACCACAGAGGCTTTACCTGCTTGGCCTGCTTGATTGCAGTACATGTTTCACAGTTATGGATAGTGTCCATGGGTAAGTCCACCCCTCAATCGTGAGCCCATCTGTATGTTGAATCTCTTCCCTGATGACCTCAGGTGTCATGGACCCACTGAGCCAGAAATAACTCACCCTTATGTTGCCAGTCCAAATCCACCTGAGACACTTTAATCCGGGCAGCTCGATCCACCTGTGTGTTGTGATGTTCTTCAGTAGCCTGATTCTTGGGTACATGTACATCTACATGACACACTTTTATAACCAACTTCTCTACCTGGGCAGTGATGTCTTGCCACAATTCAGCAGCCTAGATGGATTTACCCCTGTGCTGCGAGTTGGCCTTTTTCTATTGGTCCAACCAACCCCCACAGAGCATCTGCCACCATTCACAAGTCAGTGTAGAGGCAGAGTGCAGGCCATTTCTCTCATTCAGTGGTATCTTAAACCGGCTGGATGGCTTTCAGCTCTGCAACCTGACTTGATCCACCTTGTCTGTCAAAAGCTTCTCAACCCACTGCGTAGGACTTCCCAGCCAGGACACACATGCATAAATACATACATTTGCACACTGATGTGTACGCCTCATATATCTGTACAGGAATTAATATCAAATATATTTCACAAATTCTAACTGCAACTGTAGAATCTTTGAATGACAGAGGGATAAAAACCTTCTTACTGAGCTCCCGCTTTTCACTGCAGTTCGCTGACATAGTTTACTTTCAAATCAATCACTTGACTGCCCTAGTTATTTCAAGGGATTGTTTCAGCCTGGCCTCTGAAGGGAAGCTTTAATGTAATGTGAATTCCCTTCTGTGACTGGTGAGATGGGGAGGGAGAGGACAAGAGTGAGGGGCACCAGGAATACTGAAGACATATGGTGGTGTAACAATCAACACAAAGGAAAACAGCTCTGCTGTAAATCACATCACTGAACTGAAAGCAGCTGGGAGTACAGAGATTCAGCATTTGGTAGAAGACAAATGTAAGCAAGACACAGATAAGCAATAGGCCTAAAAAAAGTGCTTGATGTAATGCATTCATGCTGATATACTGAAGTATGATTTCTCATATTTTTTTTTCTATATGGAATAGGAGAAGCATCAAAATGCTGCTAAGAGTTCCAATACAGAGGACTCTTTTCTTATTATTTCATCTTATTTTTTTGTTGCTCTGGGTATTTTGAAGCACTCACTAACTTTCTCATAACTTGTATTCTGCCATTATAAATTTTAAGATATTCTGGTGCACATGAGATCTTCAAGGCTTTTAAATTCTGACTCAGCTAAAGCCAGTGGGAATTGCCATTAATATAATAAAAATTTAGTACCATGGCATGGAGATATTATGATATAAATTACAATTTTTTAAAAGTATTATTATAATCAAATTTAATTATGTTTCTTCTGATGACAATTTGTACCTACTTTTGATTTGTAAGGAGAATAGAAAATAAGGTTTACCAAACTGAGTCTCACAATATTCTGTTTTGATTCTGGCATAGTGGCTGTATAATTGGTTGGTATTTTACCATAATGCCCTAATCAGTTATATAGTGATACCTATATTTTGTAATATGTATCTTTGAAAGAATAGATTCTAGGAATAAAATAATTTGTTCAACAGTGAAAGATCATTTTCCCTTCCATATTAAATTAATTGTTATATTAGTATGTACCTATTTATTTGCATCCTTACGATGTGCACTAAATCTGATTATACTGGAATCCTATGTATTCTTTCATGTCCAAGGTATTTTTGAAAGAGTTTTTCTTTGGTGAATATGGAACCTTAAAGTAGACTGCAATGGGAATCCACGTAAGATTTGTTCACAAATTTACACTTAAGCAATCAGAGTCCATGAAGCTGCATTAATGGATGCTTTAGCACAATGTGAGTGCACTAAGAGACTAGTGAAAGTTAGAAGGGAAAATCAAGAGACTGGCAGTGGATGATCTGGCCACTGGAATATTTTACTTCTTTTGTATTTCTTTCCAGAGCCTGTCAATTCATAAGGATTTGATTCAATGAAATTTTCCTTCCTCTAGCTACAGCCTATCTGCAGATAAATCTGAGTTTACTCTCAGGAGTTTTCAAGAAGTATAAACCCTGTTGCACTAGGAGCTGTATATATGCTAGAAGTATAAGCAATTGTAATTCAGTATATAAGTCCAAATTGTTTCCTAGAAAATTAATTTGAGCTGTTAATTTGTGCATAAGAAGATCCCTGTGGACAGCTGACAGGACCTCCATAAAACCTGGGTGATGTTTTCTGTCAGGGAATAAAATATTCTGTAACTAGAAAAATATGATACTTAAAATTTGTTTCTAGTTAAAGCAGTTACATTTAAATACTTTAAATTTCTTTTGTTCAGAAGATTGTGGAATATTTACTTAGTACCTGCCCCCCTCATAAATATTTCCTATGTAATTCCCTCCCTTGCAAGAATTGTTATGGAAATTCAACATGACTTATGAGCTCTCACTTTAAAAGCTTGTGACTATTCGTAGTTTATTCCTTCTTTACTATCACATTCATTGTTTTCCTGATTAAATCTCCATTTACAGCAATCTTCCTTTGTAGATATGGACCTTTAACGCATAATAGAGTCTTAACTTGAGTATTAGGGTGAATGTTTTGTCTGCTCATGCATAACAGAAAGCCCTGAATTCTGTGCATTCAACACCTTCCTACTGTCAAGCATGAAGTGTAAAAATGCAGGCTATATTCTGTCCTCACAACAAGGACGACAAACTTGCCTCACTATTGACAACTTTGACACAAACACTGTTGATCGGATGGGAAGAGTGTGCTACCTATTTCTTGGCACTAAAATGCAGGTTCTTGCAGTGTTGGTTTCTCTTGTGAAGGACTGAGGTCATTAGTAGATCTAGATCTTGTATCTTTTGGGAAGTCATTACTTTTCAAACTGCAGAAAAAATAAACTTTTGGTATTGTGATACATTAAAGTTGTCTTTTGAGGGAATTTCATTTGAGAAAAAGACACAGAGAGGGACTTCTTATTGAGAACTACATATAGCAGTTAACAGCAGATAGAATTGTACTCATACACTGGGGAGAGAATATACACACAAATGCTCATTTTAATGAGAGAGAAAGTGTATGTAGAAGCAGATGACCTAGATGATTTTATGAATAAAAGATTTAATCTGATGCAATCATTTCATTAATACACACATGGTACCAAATGAAAACAGTGCATAGCAGATGGCTTTGAGAGGTCTTAAAAAGGCATTTTCAGTTTAGTAGCTAATGACTTAGATTTCATGGACTACCCCAAATACTATCAGAAATGAAGCATTTGTGGTAACTGCCTTCCAAAGGAAGTTCTACTGCTTTGTGAAAATAATGCTGAAAAATCTCTCTTTCATGACATTAGCTAGAAAATGCAGTCACAAAACAGATATGGGGCAACTTGATTTTTTCACAAAAACTACTGAAAGAAAAATCCATAATTTTCTTTATTAATAGCTTGCATATTTTTAATTAAAACTCTTTCTTTGCTTTCATTTTGCTACAATTGGTGAAAACAGTGATTTGCAGTATAATAATGAAATACAATCATTTGTCAAGCAATTTTAGAATCTAAATAAGACATTCATTTGCTGCAATTATGGATCCATTGCAAACAATTGCAAAAAAAAGATCATTGAGGAAGATTGTTGGGATAGTACTAACAATTCATTAGATTTATTTTAAGATAAAATATTTGGAATAAATTTATAATGAATGTATAACTTTAAAAGGAGATAGTAAGTGGGGAAGGCTCGTGTAAGATCTGTGTTGTGCTTTTACATCAGTAAACCTCATAATAGAAAGAAACGAAGCAGGAGAATACTGTTATTCGGCACACTGTCTGACAGTAGGTATGGCACTAGCCATGTGACTACTTCATCCTGCCCGAGTCATGTCATCCATGTCCAGGTTGCAGGGGGTCTGACAGATTAGCCAAATGTGTCAGCTCTGCTCCCAGTCTGTTCTGCTCCATATTGGAGGAATGTGCAGCCTGAAAGATTTGATTGCTCTCCAGACCTTTTACAAAACCAGATCAGGGCAAAAGGGTTGGATTTCTTAGAGAGAATCTGGCCTACAGCTTCTTACAGACAGATTAACCTCAGTTTGGCTTCAAACTGAGGACACATACAGTCTCATTCTTCAGACCTAATTCAAGATCAACTTAGTCTATATTATTTCATCAGAAATTAATATTGCAGCACTGGCAATTTTGAACACATGCAGACTGAATTTTCTTTTTGCAAAGCTTGTTTGAGATCCTGTTAGGAATGACAGAGTTTACCCTGAATTTTGATTGTGTAAGAATACTCATTCTCTTTGGATGTAAAGCAAGAGAAACAAAAATACACCCTACCACACAAAAGCCTATGTGTGGAATAGGAAGCTGATTTTTTTTCCTTAGTATGCAACAGATAAAGGTATTGAACAAGGCAGGCTCGACCCTGTTGCAAGCTGTTATTGCTTCTTCATCAGCAAATGGTTCTTTGTAAGCTTTGCAAGCAGTAGACATAAAGTTTTTATAAACCTGAATGCTTGTGAATGAAATGTAGTCATGGTTTTCTAATCCGAATACCATACGCTGTGCAGTATACATCCACAGCATCCTCGGCAACCTGCTGCTCTGCAAATCCTGGCTTTCCCATAGGCTGAAACATTCAGGGGAATGGTGTAAAAACTAAGATGAACCTCTAGAAGCTGAAAATCTTCTTATGTCTACAACTTACAATCATGACTATACATCGTTTGAGCACTTTGTGATTTAGACAACTTGTCATATAAGTCCACAGGTTGCTGTTATACTTGTAATGGATGATGGACGTGCAGCTAACTACATTCTTCATACATCTTTCACTATTGTGTTAAACACTCAGAGAACATCATATTGATTCTGATTACTTCTATTTTGACAGCAAGTCAGGCCTCAAATTAAGGACAGAAAGTCATAGCTTCAGAAATCATACACATAAGTTTTAGATGTAACAAACTCCTTTGAGTTTTCCAGCCACTTAAAATGAATGTTGGCATTGTGAAAGAGACACTCACTGAAATGACTTTTTTTTCCCAAACTCACCAGAGTCTGAAGCTCTGTAAACTTTCTCAAGTCTAAAACCAAGTATACTGTATCTGAATACGACTGGGGGAATCGCATATGAGGATACTGTTAAGAAAGGAGAGGTCAGGTATTTCAGAATGAGAAGCACCTCTTCAGAATGAGAAGACCTGCAAGTGAAGGTCTGAAAGTATTTATCATTAAACCATAATTAAATCAAAAGTAATTTAATAACAATGTTTATATGTTTGTAGCATTCATTTACAATATTTCACCTCATTATCTTCACAGCTGGGTTGTCAGTAGCACAGCAAACATTGACTAACTGTTCATTAATAGACCAGTGTTTGATACGATCAGAATGTAATTCCTTTTCATTTACTGGTCTTAAAAGTTCAAATAAATGAGTTTTCTTTCCCAGTGCTAGGGGACCATTTTCCTTTGTAGAAATTCTCTTATTTTTCTGTGGACTGAAATCTTCTCTCCTCAGTAACTTCAATCATGGGCTTTCCCTCTCTGTTTGGTTTGCTAAGTAGGATTATCATCATTAGCTTCTTAGCATATTCTCTGCCCTCTCTCCTTCTACAAATGCATTACTGCTTCCCTTACTGCTTTCATTTCTCTCATTTTCAGATCCATTTTCAAACAAATACTTTGGATCCATATGAGACACTCAGTTGTCCGGGCACTTGATAGATACCACAGTCCTCTTAAACCGAACCAAACCAAGCCAAACCAACTCAACCCAACCCAACCCAACCCAAACCAAACCAAACCCCAACCGCTTCTTTTTAGTTTTTGTGTTGCTGCAGCAGCAAGTTTTAGAAACTATATACAAAAAGCAAATGCGTGAATGGTGTGAACTGGCTTTCAAGAAGAATGCAGTTATATTTTAAAGAAAAAAGTGATTATTCAGTCTTCCTAGTAATTCCTAACAGTGTGGAAAGGAAACACTCCAGATTATTGAATGCTTCTTCACAGACTCTTGATTGGGAGAGAAGAAAAGTCTACCAATGTCTGTACAGAGGTATTCACTAATCTTTTCCTATTTGATACTTTCCTAATTCAAAGATTTGGGGATCAGATCAGGCAACTGACCCAATATCGTGTGAAACAGGGACCATCTACTTAGTCAAATGAAAAGACAACAAAACTTTTTGTGTCTAAAGAGTACAGATACCCTCTTGCACAGATGAAACATGGTCCCATCTATTCAGAAAACATTTAACATCTTTGGTAAAACATGGGATTGCTTCATGAAAGAGCTTCAAAGAAAAAAAGGGACTAAACCATTTACAATAGCCTGTGCAGTTCTACTTTAGAAAGGTTGATTTTACCGAGTTTGACAGTAAGAGTATTATGATAAGACTGACAAGAAATTTTCCTATGTTGTTTTTAATGAGATTAGTTGAGCAAAAGGAACAGCAGGTATGAAGCTTTACTTGATTTTTATGTAAATATATGGAATATATTTTATGCTTCTTCACCAGAGAACTCAATTCCAATTGGTGCCAATATTTTTTGTGGAAATGTTTGGTGATGTCTGTAAGGGTATCTGTAAAAAGAAAAAAAATATTTTAAGCACAGTATAGTAGTTTATGGGAATAAAATATGCGGACTTATTACAAGAGATTTATTCAAGATACTTTTTTCTTGTACTGTTTAGAGATGCTTTCTGTGAAGGTTTGGTGTTTTTCCTAGCACATATACAATCATCTCAATCTCAGAATTCTCTGAAATGCCTATATATGAGTTTCATTTCTACACAGTGATTCTTATAACTGTATTCAGGGGAGAAAGAAGACTCAGTTGTAAGTCCAATGTCTTCCAAGGGTCAGCAGTTCTAACAGGTAAGCTTGCTGCTGTATGACACCGCTGTTTTGATCCCTGGGAGAGAGGAAAAGCCCAGCAACCCCTGGGGACCCCGCGGGCAGGCGCCCGTGGCTGGATGGGCCACGGTGTCACACTCCCGCCCTAGAGCATCGTTTCTAACCAGCAGCCGAGGGCAGCGCCCGGCGCTGGCGGGGCTGCGCTCCCGAGCGGAGCGCGGGATGTGCCGGCGGGCGGGGGCGGCGGGGCAGCTGGGGCCCGGCCGGGTTGCTCCGGCAAGGAGGCACTGGGTTGCACAATGAGCCTCGTGCCTGATGGGGCAGATCTTTCTCCGCCCTCTCTCCTCCTCCTCCGTTTATTTATTTCATTTATTTCTATTGCATTTATTTATTTGTATTCACTGGAATAATAAAAATGAGAAAATCCGAGCACTGCTTTTGGCTGCTCTCCAACAACCTGTCAGTGACGCAAGCGGAGACTACTTAAAGGCAGATTAGAGGCAGCAAGATATTAAAGCCAACCTTCCTCCCTCCACGCCGCCGGTCCGCCCGCCGCGCCGCGCCACGAGCCGAGCGGGCCGGGCCGGTGGCGGCCGCCGAGTGGCCCCGAGCCGAGTCCAGCCGAGCCGAGCCCAGCCGGGAATCCTCGGCAGGACTGCTGCCTCCAGCCGCACTCCCGCCACCGGACTGCGGGAGGTGGAGAAACTGCTTGTTTTCCCTCCCTCTGAAAAAAAAAAAAACAAACAACAAACCACCAACCAAAAATAGGAGGGGTGAAAAAAAGAAGGCAGAAGTGAAGAGATCCCCTCCGTTTGCCAAAGTCTTTGTCTCCGGATGAACAGCGATGGGGGAATGGACTATTCTAGAGAGGCTACTGGAAGCTGCCGTGCAGCAGCATTCTACTATGATAGGGAGGTAAGGGTTGCGGGAGCGCTACGGGGGAACAGCGGGGGATCCCCTTCTGCCCGGGCGTACCGGCCGGAGGGTCGGCGGGGCACGGTGGGTCTCGGCCGTGCCTTGCCCTTCGGCCGGGCTCTTGCGGGGTGTGCCCGGGGCACCCGTGTGTGTGCAGTGGTGTGTGTGGGGGTGGTATGCGGCACAGGGCGCCGAGGAGCGGGGACATCGCAAACGCCGCCGTCCTTGTCCGCGAGGAGCCAAGGGGCAGCGGACGGCCGGTGTGGAGACCCCACTGACATCGGGATCCCGCTGCCACCCCGACCCCGTGCCGCTCCCGGCCGTGCTCTGGGGGTCCCCACGGCTCGTGTGATCGCTTGTTCTCCAAGGGGGCCGGGCGGGGGGCAGCGCTGACCGCTGCCCGGGGTCTTTGGCGCCCGGCCACGCCGAGATGATGCCGCGCAGGCTGCGCGCCCCAGCGCGGAAGCGGGGCCGGGCGCGGGTGCCGGTGCCGGTCGGTGGCAGGGCCAGGGCCGCGGGCAGGGCCCGGTCAGCACTGGACAGCTCCCGGCCGCGCGGCGGCGGCGCGCACTGACCGGCTTCTCTGTTGCAGGATCCTGCTGACCGTGGTGGTGATCTTCAGAATTCTCATTGTGGCCATTGTAGGGGAGACGGTGTACGATGACGAGCAAACGATGTTTGTCTGTAACACGCTGCAGCCAGGCTGCAACCAGGCTTGTTACGACCAGGCTTTCCCCATTTCTCACATAAGGTACTGGGTGTTCCAGATCATCATGGTGTGCACTCCCAGCCTATGCTTTATAACGTACTCCGTTCACCAGTCTGCTAAACAAAGGGAACGGAGGTACTCCACTGTCTTCCTTACCTTGGAAAGGGACCAGGATTCAATGAAGCGTGAGGACAGTAAGAAAATCAAGAACACTATTGTCAATGGGGTGCTGCAGAACACTGAGAACTCCACCAAAGAGGCAGAACCAGACTGCTTAGAAGTGAAGGAAATCCCCAATCCTGCTATCAGAACTACAAAGTCAAAGATGAGGAGGCAAGAAGGCATTTCTCGATTTTATATCATCCAAGTGGTCTTTCGAAATGCCCTAGAGATTGGATTCTTAGTGGGACAGTATTTTCTGTATGGATTCAATGTCCCTTCCATGTACGAATGTGACAGATATCCTTGCATTAAAGAAGTAGAGTGCTATGTCTCTAGACCCACTGAGAAGACTGTATTCTTGGTGTTCATGTTTGCTGTCAGTGGGATTTGTGTGGTGCTTAATTTGGCAGAACTGAACCATTTGGGCTGGAGAAAGATCAAAATGGCAGTGAGAGGAGTACAGGCAAAAAGGAAATCCATATACGAAATCAGAAATAAGGACCTGCCAAGAATGAGCATGCCTAACTTTGGCAGGACTCAGTCAAGTGACTCAGCTTATGTGTGAGGCTGTGACAGAACTGAAGCATTGTGCCAGGTGGAACAGACCCAGATACCATTAGAGAAAGGTACATTGCTTAGGCAAGCATTTTATCAATCCACCAAGAAAGCCATTAAGGTATTGGATCTGCACTTACTGAACTAGCTGCAAAATGCAGCACTATGTAAAAGACTGAAAAAACAGCTATAAAACCATGCTTGATCTAGCCTTACAGCACAGCTACTACTATTCCTACTTTTCTTTCTAATGATTGGGTGTTATCTGTCAGTGAAGCAGCTTTTTGGTTGTCATTAGGATGTTTACAGTTTGAATTGTCTGATTAATTGTTGTAAATGTGTAGAATGTTCATATCAAAACTCTGCAAGGATACTCTATATGGGGTGGGATGGGGTGGGATGCAATGTGCAGACATAAGCATGTTTTAGAGGAGGGTAAGCGCACTGTAAGGAAACCTAACCACAGCTCAGTCAGGATATCTGCGTTCACGTATCTCACAGATGTCTTATATTATTTTGTTTGTCTAAATCACAGACTTTATTCCTGGTGTGTATTATTAGCTATTTCCTATCATGGTTTGTGCATCAATTAGTTACGCTAAACAATAAATGCTGAATATAATTTTACCATTTTTTGTTTGCCTGTCCACACACACACACCAGAGACCTTAATCATCTTAATTAGTTGTGGTCTGCAAAATTTAGCGGTACATTTTTACTGATTCCCTAATATGTGCATGAATAAGATGGAGTTGGTTCATGCTAACCACGTTATGTATTTACCTACAATCACCTATGATGACATACATACCAAAGGAAGAGAGTTCATTGTGTTTAACTGTGAATATATCACCTTCTCTCTGCTCTTATTTAATATAAGTGCCATACTTGAAACATCTAACTCTGTATTTAGTCAAAAGGTTGTCTTGGGATACCAGCTTGAGTAAAATGATTTTATACTCCCCTTTTTTTATTTTATGCTATTTGTTTAGTCATTGCAATGGTAAAAAGCAGCTGAACTATCTATTGATAAATAAAGTACTTGCCTTTTTTTTTTTTTGTAAGCCAGAGAGATTTGTTCTTCTGTATTCTTGTATACAATTGTAAAAAATATACAGGGTCAAAATAATTAACTTGCAACAATTATTCTTCAGGGTTCAAAATGTCTTGTTGGTATTCTAAACTCCAAGTGACAAAATCTGGGAAGTCTGGACTATTTTTTATGTCTATTTTCCTCCTTAAGCAAGCTTCCTCTGTCTTTAAATCCTGATCCAAAGCCCACTGACACCAACAGCCTTCCTTCTGCTGACACTAAGGGCAACACAGTTGGCTGCCAAGGTCACTCTAGGAATAGCCAGAATACATTTACCTATAGATGAAACAATTGCAGTTTTTAATCAGGGAATCCAGATATTAACCTCAGCTTTTCTGCCTTACAGTTGGTTTAAAAAATATACTGTTCGTGTCCCATCAGCTTACTGGTAAGCCACTGGGGCAGTCACAAATGAATCTCTGTTAACAACAATCATTTTAGTAGAGGATACTAAGTTTTACTTAAAGAACTTTTAAATTTTTTTTTTAATTCCTATTAAATTCAATGGAAAATATTCCTCTGGCAACAGTAGGAGTTGGATCAGGACTAAAAAAAAACATACAAGTGCATTTCTAACTAAATAGTATCTGCCCTTTAAAGAAAAGGGCCAAAATGGTGCTGGAAAATTTAGGGGTACTTTATAACATAAGAAGGAGACATGGACTCCGAGTCACAAATGGCCTTTTGATTGTATTTTATTTCAAGCCTGAAAATGGATTTTATTGTATATTGGCTTGGAGATAATGCATATAAATCTTTTCCTCTTGGCTTACAATAAACACCTTAACATTCCATTCTTGTGGTTTGCCAGCATTGTCACTTTAAAAAATGTTGATTAATTCTCAGATAGTCTATCCATTATCACATTCATCTATGGTCTTTTGTCTTCCACTGTGAAACATAAGAGGACTTTGAGATGTATCATGTTTTTAAAGATTTAAAAAATATTTTTCCTTATATATAAAATTAAGAGTTTTCCCGATTTGATTACAGAAACCTTTAAAGATGGATTTATCAAATGATTCTTTGTGATAAAAACACACACTGATATTGCTAGATGACTGCATGCTCACTGGAAAACTGCATGTTATTTTTAGAAGGACAACATGGCAGCTAAAATCTCCATCTGCAAAATAACAAGCTTCTGAAGATTATTATTTGACACACAAATTCAAGTCTGATTTTCATTTTTCAGAGTCCTGGGATAGTTTTCAAAATCTCTTTTTGAATAGAAAGGAAAAATATTTTTTGACAATCGTAGGCATTGCTTTAATGTCAAAGAAATGGGAGATCGTGTGCAAAGAGCTTGATCCAATGCAAATTAAAGTTGAAACAACAAAACTCATACTGAATTCACCGGGCTTTGATTCATATTTGGCATAATTTCCTGTTAGGCAGAAGCCCTAATGCAATTTTTTTCCAGTGACTGCATAGCAGTGTTCAGTCAAACTCAAGTGAAGGGCATGTCTTGAAAGCTGTAAGATTTTAATACCTTAAAATTCTTTAGGTAAAATTTAGAAAGTATCTGTTTGTATTAGTCAATGCAAATGACTGAGTTAATTTAATTATTTTTATGTAGTTGCACATTTGTACTCCAGTAAGTTGAAATTCTTCAGAATTATCCGATGAGAAATATATCAGGAAATATAAATGCTAATTTAATCAACAGGATCAGTGATAAAGTAGGTGAAGACTTATATTTTGACCAACAGAAATGTCATTCTACATATTTGGAATATCGTTTTTCCCATTTCAGAGGAGAAATGAAATGGTGTGAAGAGATCAGTTGTTCTAACCTTCCTTTTAAATTGTTATTTTTCATTTCTTACCAACCACTCACGGACAAGGGAAATATAGCAAACACTTTTTTTGTCAATGTATGTGAGAGTCATATGATTAATGCTAATGGACTGTTTGCATGAAAGTTGACTATTCATTTACAGAATAAATGCTTTAAAATTGTCACAGCAATGGAAAAGTGTGTTAACTGAACAGCACTGAGTGAACACGAAGTTGAAGGGCACATTACTGGCTACTTAGGTCTTGCTCCTACCTTAGTGAAATAAATTGTCTCACCATTGACATCTGTAAGAATCAGGCATTAAATATGAAAATTGAGTTAATGTTTGGTTTGTTTGTTGTATAAATTGCTTTGCTCTGGTGGACAATATTATGTGCCATCATATGTGCAAACATGAAAATTATGTTCACTAAGCTTTTATGGAAAACTGCAATAGAATCTAACACACTATTGGTTTAATGGAATTTTAAAATTTACATGAAATAATTACATTATTTCATTTTTACATAGACTTCTCTTACCTATGTGAATTTCAAAAACTATTTACATATGGGTTTTGAACCATTTCACCAGATATGTATAATATGCAATGAGATTCTATTAAAAGATTTAAAAAAATAAGATTTTTTTTAATAATGAAAACTAGATAAATTTTTACATGGGGAAGCTGAATTGACTGTTCCCATGAAGAATTTAGTTTTAGAGACCTTTGACTTTGAAGAAATATAAGGATTTTCATCTTTCTCAAGGGAAAACCGATGAACAAAGAGATCAACTGAGATGAATGAATCACAGAAGTGGTGAGATGAATTGTAGTTTGTTTTACACTAGAGAAGTCAGGAACACTCAGAATCTCCAAAGTGGGTGCCGTGCTTGTTTTGCATTATACCTAATAGGATAGGACATAGCTGCTGCTACACAGAACCATGAGAAAAGCTGTGCATGAAATGTTAAATGTGATGAAGAATTATTTTCATCCGTATGTAAAAGAATACATTTGTTTCAAGGCAAGAGGATGGATCAGGTGGACACTGCCCTGGCAGCCTTCTGGCTTTATTTTGCTTGAATATAAATGTTCCACCTTACTTCTTCAGCAAAACAGGTTAGAAAGTTTTGTTTGGTGTGCAAGTATAGAAATGGGAACTAAAAAATTGGGATACATCTGGAGAACACAGGAATATGTTTTTGTTACTTAGGGTCTGGTCTTGTTCTTCATTAATTTAATAGTAAGACTTTGTTTTCTATGGGACCAAGTCAATTCCTAGCTGGGTGAAATTAAGTTCATCTGTTTCATGAGATTAACAGGAGAGATCACACTATTTCTGTATTGCACATCCATCCCTGGAAATTTTGGGAAACTTTTTCCAGAAATTCTATTTTTATTGTAAGCTTTCAGAAAACATACTGGGTTATTATCAGCTGCTAATACTAGATTCTAAACACCATCATCCCCTCAATGAAACTAGTATCTCCAAAAATAGCACCTCTATGCTACTAGGAAGTGCTTCATATTATGTCTGTTAAAATATACTAAGAAGTCAATCAAGAGTCAGCAGCCCATTAGATAAGTGCAGATATGGAGAATTCCATAGCACTGCATTACAAGTAAACCATGCATACACATGTTATATAACATTAAATATATGAAAGATTGTTAAAAATTTTACCTAAATTGCATTACTCTGTTACAGATTGAATTTCAGATATGGATACAGAAGTCACGTATCCAGAGACAGTTAGAAACTGTGCAAGCAATGAACAGGCATATTGTCTTGCAACAACATGCAATGACCGGACCAGATTTTTAGTATGTAAAAAACTCCAACAATGACCCTTTTCCTGTGACTTCTGAGGTTATGGGCTATACTAGTCGCTTTAGAGAGTTTAACTGAGCAGATTTGTAGCTTAAAAAGTTGTAGCTTAAAAGGGGCTTGTCTTCACTGCATTAAAACCTGTCGGTTTTTTCCTGGTGATGTCTGAAATGTAGGATGAATCAGATGTCTAGGTTGTGGAGACCAACATAAAAATTGACTCTCTGATATTCCTTCAAAGTGAGAATTACTCTTGCATTCAACAGAATGTGAAAATAAGGTAATTTGCTACTAATCCACGTCTTTTTGTGTATGTGGTGTGGCTAGAAAGGACACAAAAAGGTTACCAGTACCTGGATAATGATTAATACATCCTAAAGTGATTAAGCAACTCTGGACTTCTGTTTCTTCCACTGAAAATATTTGTTGTGTATGATTTCTCTATAAATACATTTAATGGTATATTACTAAATGTAACTTTTATTTTTAAAATATTTTATAAAGTTTCCAATGAAATCATGATCAGTATTTTCATATTTATTTTTCAGAGAAAAGTTAAAAAATTGTTGTTTGAAAATTATTATTTTTTAAAAGGTGTTATTAATAATTTTATATTTTAAATATGCTAACAATTTTTTTTATGAGGAACACTAAAGTAAATAATTATTTGTACCACTAAAGCAACATTGCCTTTGGAAGAGATGGATTCCTTTTCAATGACAAGCTTTATTTGTCAAATATATTTTTTTTAAATTTACATTGAACAGGGATTTTTTTAACATATTAGAACTATATATTATAAAGAGATAATTTTGAGGAAGTATATGTAACAGTAAAATTTGAAAAAAAGGAAAGATTTGTAGGCATTATCTCTTATGTAAGCAAAACTTTTCTAGAAATTATTTCCAACTATTTCACCACTTTTCTTTGAAGAATCTAAATGATACATTACATTCTCCAAAGCCATCACAAATACTGATTTCACTAGTTTCACCCCTAGCTTTAGTGAATTTTTAGGGATATTTTGAAATACACCACTGGTCTGTAGTGAAAACCATTTTGCCATCAGAAAATTTGCCCATGAGAAAACGTGGTATTTGGCATTGATATCTAGCAGACTTTAATGGAACAATCAGGCTTTAAACTTCACATAAAAGTGTGACTTGTGATGAAGATGCATTATGAATGGAGTTGCTGCATGGTCAAAAGGACTTAAATAAAGGGGCTTTTGCATTTGCATTGCATGCGACACACTAGAGACTCAGGTATCCTGAAGAAAGATAATGACCATAGGAATTTCTTTACTTTCTCCTTTGAGAAAAGAACCTCTTCTAACAACGTTCTTTACATAAGAACATGTATAATTCTACATATGTACATATGTACAACTCAGAGATGAGTTCACATGTGACATGGTTAAACGGCCACAAGCAAGCGAAATTGAGCAATATTTAGTTTACACATATGGAGAGATAATGTGTTCAACTCTTTCCCACCATTTTCTCACATGCAAGTGGGAACACAATTTGTAAGAGCAAGGAAATAGTTTGTTGCATCTGCTATATATTTGTACCAATTTCCCCAAGTAAATACTTCATATTTCTATCTCATGAAATTACATGAAACTATTGAGGTTTCTCTCTTTGAAAAGGGGTAGAAGCACATGTTTACATCAATTTCACAACTTGGTTTTTTTTAATATATAATTCTGAGTGGTGCAAATTTTCCTGATGTATTCTTCCATTTAATATTCTGGTTATTGTTTGGATTGTGTTTCCAGGGAATTGCAATTTTTCTTTTCTTTTTGTTTTTTTTTTTTTAATTATAACTATTAACTCAGATTCTGCACATATGTTAAGGTATTGTAATTCCCAAAGACTGCCAGCAAATATAGCTTTTTTTAAAAAATTTGCACACAGCAGCCCAATTATGTATCATTTGAACTGTGAGGGTTTGTTTTCAAAAAAACCCAAACAAACCATAAACCAGAAGGCTTTCATGGATCACTTTAATTATTATTCCATTTAAAGAAATTATATTTCCTGCATTTATTAATGTAATTTTTATGTAAGTAGAGACTGAAAATTTTGTCTTCCTTCAGCTATGTGGTTGGCAGCTCAAATTTCAGCTTACTTTAAACCAATAGGACCACAGTGCATGAACAATCAAGAGAATCACAATGCTTAGTGGGACACATCAAAAAAGAAGTGAATTTTAGAGTGACGTTGATCTCATAAATAACATATATTGAATTAAATCAGTCTTTATAGTCTAATCACACATAAGTGAATAGATTATTGCTGTATACTGTTGGGAGTCGTACTAAGAAAAAGGCAGTGTTAATTACTAGCAGGAGGGTTTCTTTTAAAAAATCATTAAATTTTTTAATTTCTTGGATGGTAGTTTAAAAATCCCTTAACATGATGCAAAGATTGAAATGTAACCGTGAAATTGGCCCATCTTAAGTTACTTCTCAAGTTACTGAAATGATAAATATATCTTTGTTGATAAAATACTTCATAGAATCATAGAATCATAAAATATGCTGAGTTGGAGGGGACCTATTAGGTTGAGTACAACTCCTGGCCCTGCGCAGGACAGCCCAAGAGTCACACCAAGTGACTGAGATTGTTGTCCAAACGCTTCTTGAGCTCTGTCAGGCTTGGTGCTGTGATCACTTCTCCGGGGAGCTTGTTCCAGTGCTCAACCACCCTCTGGTTGAAAGTCCTTTTCCTGATATCCAACTTAAACCTGCCCTGAATGAGCTTCACGCCATTTCCTCGAGTACTGTCACCGGTCATGAGAGTGAAGAGATCAGTACCTGCCCCTTCCCTTCCCCTAGCAAGGAAGTTGTAGACTTCAGTGAGGTCTCACCTAAGTCTCCTCCAGGCTGAAAAGACCAAGTGATCTCAGACGCATCCCATACGGCCTCCTCTCAAGGCCCTTCACCATCCTTGTGGCCCTCTTTTGGGTGCTCTCTAAGAGCTTAATGTCTTTTTTATATTGTGGTGCCCAAAACTGCACACAGTACTCAAGGTGAGGCCGCACCAATGCAGAGTAGTACTTCTTTCTCATATATGTGTACTCTTCAACTCTGCTTAGCTGGCAGTCAAAAGAGAAGGGTCTTTAATTACATAAGGTTTATGAGACTGCAGTAAGAGAAGAGACAGATAAAACATTTGTAGTATGATTTTTGAATTTGGCAGCATGACTCCTATTAACATTAATGGAAGTCATACAGCTGAGTCTTAGAGTATTATGTAGAAAACATTAAAATATCCATCCCTGCTGTTTGCTTAGCAACTTGAACTTTCTACTGTAAATTAATACAATATTTTGGATTCACTGTAAACTAATTAAACTTTGAGGCCCTCCTGTACTCTTTCATGAAAACACAGATCAGGGAGAAGCTAGCTTGTCAGCATGAGTATATGGTTATCTAAATTTAGCCTAATTTATTGAAAAGGTGTCAAATTTGATACATTGAAACTCTTGCACCATTGGAATTGCAGCTTACACTTTGCAGTATTACAGAGTTTACAGTGAGAAACTGTGCCAAAAAACTATGCAGCATTGGATATTTGATTCCTCTCAGTACTGAAAAGCCTATGAATTCCTTCCTCATTTGTTTCAATGACCTTCTGCTTTGAATAAAGGAGAAAGAAAGGAATCCTGCCAATATTATGGTCAGGAGGTCTGGCTGTGCTCAAGTCTCTGCCCATGCTGTCTCCTTAGTAAATATGTGAGCTTCTAAAACAAAAATATAAAAATGGAACTGTGTTTAGACTGTCAGTCCTAGTCAAATAGGACTTTTACTCAGAAATGTCCTCTGCTAGACTATGAATGATATTATAGGGCTGTGACAGCTACCGTAAGGCTGCTGCAAAGGTGTGCAAATATTTAATTGTGATTACCACCTATGTGGCCAGAGGTCAAGTGTCTGTCTTGAAGATACTGCATGGCTTTCATAACTGTTAAAAAGAGCTAAATCCTCTAACTTGTTCTGGTCAACATCTTTCCATGCAACCACCTACCAAGAAGCAAAACTCTCATTCAAGCAACTGTGTTTTCTCAAATTGTATCCTAGGACAGTGGATCATATTCTCACAGGAACTAAAGAACACAAAACTGGCTCCAGTCTGTTCAGCAGCATAAGCAAAACCACAGGGGAGGGAGGGAGAGGGAACAGAAAGGGCTGGCTTTGCCAGTTTTCTGCTGCTAAGGAGAAGTGGGAAGGAAAGCTGTGATTACTGCTTGTCCTTGCCTTCACCCCTGTCCTTACTTCTCAGAGGTGTCTGTTACCTCGCATATGTGACCATTTCCTGGACCCAGCAGCTGTGGCGAGCTCTATGATTGTACCTGCTGGTTTCTTCTGACTGCTGGTGCCTTTGCGGGGGCTGTAATGGGTCCAAAAACTGAAAGACCCTGGTAGTTGCTAGTTCTCACTTCTCCAGGAATGCTTTCACTGTCCTTCAGAAAGACATCAAGCATTCTTCTTGTGCAAGACAGCGGTCTGCAATATCATGCCCAAGGCAACTCTTGATAATTCATGTATTCACTCCATATTGCAAAAAAAAAAAAAAAGGCTTTAATAAACATGAGAGTTTAAAAATGAAATTAAGTCTGTAATTTCTCAGTTGCTAAGAGATATACACAGCAAAATTTCTTGTGTTGAAACATTCATCCAGAAATGCTGACTCATTACAGAATGAACGCATATTTCAGGTTAAATTCTAACTGAGAAAATGTAATGATACGCATGTCAATGCCAATTAGAAATCCTTATACTTTTCTGAAAAAGAGCATAATATCACATGCTAATTAGAGAGAAGAGTAAAAAGCAATGAAGTTAACATTTTCTAAAAGTTCCCTTCTATTTATAAAAAATCCACTACAAACAAACAAAAAACCCACAAAACGTCCTTCTTTACTTCTGATGAGCTTAATACATGATCTTCCCCTTGATATTTTTTTAAAAACCTTTTTGGAACACTTTTTTCTGGCACTCAGCATACTCAGAGCATCAGAATATTTCAACATTGAAGAGGAAAATACTTAAATACATAAATATCCTCGAGTTCAAAAAGTCTTCCAAAGAAAAAAAATATAATTGGCTGTACACTCTAGAAATAATTTGAACTGTTTTTTAAAACAGAATTTATCAAGACAATAATTAAACAAATGCCAGAGGAGACTAACCTAAAATGTTTAAAAAATTGGGGAAGTGAATTACGATAGTCACTAAAAACTATTTAACATACTGTGTCGCGAATATACACTTTGCTGGATCTGATAGCCCTGAAATGGATGAGGTCTCCACAGCTCCAAGCCCCAGGTCCAACCAGTAGCAAGACTGAACATGCATTCCCAGGAGGGACCATACACACATACAGATGTGTATGTACACATGTACATCTTGGATCCCTCCAGAAGCCCAGGTCAGACACCCTGTCTGCACAGCAGCTGCCCCTGGATCCCCCTCTCCCCAGTTGCTGTCACCTGGACATAGTAGCCCCTGTGGCTGCAGCCCCGTTGCAGTTACTGGTGCAGACCCTGCACTCACACAGGCACACACACAGAGGTCCACACTCCCAAAGCTGGCACTGGGCTTCACTCACTTGGATCTCTCCAATCGCTGCCACTCAGGCACATGGAATTACTGACCCCAAGGTCTGACTGCAGTTGCTGACACCCAGACCCCAAAACAGGCACTCAGGAAAGTCCTTTACTCATATCAGAGTTATAAAGGAATTTGGAAAGAAGATAAAACAGGCTGAGCTGGTCAGGTGCAGCCTATGGACAGAGAAGCGTACCAAGGAACAAACTGCACCTGGTTTGCCTTTGTCTTCCCTTATCCTCACACTTATTCCTCCCCAAATTGTCTAGAGCCCTTCTTTTCCCCACCTTTGGCTGGTCTACTAAACATCCCAGAGTCAATCTGTAAATGCATTTCCCTCACATCTGTATCCCTAGGCACATTTCCCCACCTCAACTAGGATAAAAACCATCAAATTGTGCTGTAGGCATAACTCATGCTGATGAGATTAATACCCATACTCTGGTGCTGAGGCTCTACTGGGGCAGCTCTGAGAGAAGCCTGGATAGAGCAACCCTTCCTTTGAGTCTTTAATTTGGAATCCCTTCTTGCTTTCGTATCCCTGCACTTCTCTGGGCTTGTGGAGATGAATCTTTTATGGGCTGATGGCTCCTGTGATGGGTGTGGCAGTAATTGGGAAGGGTACCATTTGAGCCCCTCTGCCATTGTCTCTCTGTCCTCTTTTGTGGATGTGCAGATGAGCTTCTATCACATAAAAATCTTTTATTGGGTACAAATGCAGATTTTAGAAGCTTTCCTGTGATTGTCTGAGAATTTATAGCAGAAATACATGATAGAAAAATTTTGAAATGGCCACAGCTGTATCTGTGTGAGATCTTGTACACCTTTTAAACTGCTGATGGAGTTTTAACTAACATGGTCAGCTTTATAAAGAGCTGTGCAAATATGGAATTTTTGTTCTGCCTATTTTGTAAAGGTAGTCAATTACTTTCTGTCACTCCTTTCCTCAACTAAGTGAAAGAATTCCACAATAACTTGAGTGAAAGTTGGATTCATATTTGCTAAAGAATTCCAGCCTGTGGTGTCTCCTGCAGAGAAGAGGAACTGAGAGCTGGGGACACTGACTTCTTAAAACATCTTGGTTGGTTCTCCAATACCTGTCAGCACTCTCAGATCCCATTCTCAGTTAAAAAAAGCAGCTTCTATCCTTCAAAGCCATGTGCTAAATTGCTTTCTTAGATTGAGACATTAAGCTCTACAGCCAAATCAACAGGAAGAATTCCACAGCTTCTGTACAGGCAGCAGGATTTCTAAGCATTTAGGGTAATTTGCATCCAAAGTTAAAGGAGAAAAAAGTTAATCTTTTATCTACAGTTTAGTTTCCATGATTCTATTCTTATTGACAACTCTGTTATTATAGTACATAGCAAAAATTTAAATCTGGAAAATTTTGACAATCTCTTATTTACACTGTCCTAAAACCATGAAGGGATAGATAGGGCTGTTTTGTTGTCTTTTTTTCTGGTTTCAATAATTTTATTAATCTGGTTATTTCAAATGATAAACTGTATCTCATCCCTTGCTTTTGTAACTCAGTCCCTATTTTTCAGCTTGATGGCTGTTGGCAGGCACAGAAGAAAGTATTTCAGAGCATATAAAATATCTCTCATGAGAGATATTCTGTTAGAATCCCAACAATCATCTACTTGAATAATTTTGCACTGTTCTATTTCAGATGGCAGGTCTGAGTTCACCGTGGAACATACTGAAGTTCATTGCCTGCCCACTTGCAAGGGCAGTGCAGTAAATGCAGCACACATGGAAAAAATGTGAGGATGTAAACAGGCAAATAAAAAAGAATGTGCACAAATCTTTGCAGTACAGGTTGTCCATTTTGGTCTGGACACCTTTCACCAACGTATGGAGGGAATAACTCCATGGAGATTTGTAGACTGTGCAAACTCACATTTTCACCATGTCAAGAGAGAACCAAATCTGGTACTGTTTTTACAAGTAATGTCGTAAAAATATAGTTCACATTATTCTGTTTTGCAATTGTTACAGCTTTATGTCAATATGAACTGTATGACACCTCAAAATTAGTAAAACAATTTTTAAAAATTATTATTCTGGTCACATTTTTTGTCAGCTTGCTAGTTCTCCATTAAACTCACGTATGTGTCAAAATATTATTATATATATCTTTATTGTGGGGATATGAGGTTGTACTGACTTCATCTGTGTTTAAGCTGTCCTTTCAATCCTAACAAAAGGAAACATTATGAAAGATCCTGTTCATTGCACAGTCATCTTAGGCCTTCCTCGTGCACTGTTCTTCGACAGCTGCTTAGCCATGGGCTTCTTTTGGCTTCATTCAGGTGACTTTAAAAGCTAATGACAGAAACACTTGTTAAGAAAAGTGAGTGGCTCAGCCCCATGGCACAGCAGAATATCTTGTTATCACAGTGAGAGAAAATTCAGTCACCTTTATTTAAGTGTTATTTTGTCCAACCACTCGTGTTGAATTTAGCAGTTATTTTTGCTTACTTACTCCACTGACCTGACTGTACTTTGAGGAAATGTATACATCTGTGTAAGCCATCTAATTCCTCTATCCCCTATTGTCACTCACTCACTGGGGAATATTTCCATGTTGCAATTGCACAACTAGGCTCAGTTGTTGTAATGAGCCTGGCCACTGTGTCACACCACCATGTTAATGTCTGCTGAGTGCCATCCTACCGAGGTTTAATGATCCCATTTTGACTGGTTTTATTATATTCCACTGTGGGCAATTTAGGGACTGTATCCTCTGTGATTTGTGGATTTTCCATGAACCTTTAGATTTTGGTGAAGCTACACTATCATAAAAGGGGAAATAGTGAAGTGAAATTCTTTTATTTTTCTGTTATTAAATGGCAATGATAAACCAAGAGGTCTCAAAAGACCTTTTATGAAGAATATATTTCATGTTATATCACAATGAAAACAAAAAACCCAATAATCTTAATTGGTGATGTTCTTTTGTTGTAGCAATATGGTTTATTCACTTGGTTTCCTTCCTTGAATGTGAGAGATTTCTTATTTCTTTAAATACAACATTTTTTTGTGGATTATTTTTTGATACCTTATGTACAAGTAGCAGTCTGTGGATGACAGGTTGGAAAAAATATGGCAAAGATAGAGTCTAGAATAAAACTTTGAGGAAATCCAAAGGCTGAGTAATTAACTTTACAGGTCAGTATCTCACTGGTTTCTAGAGCTCTACTCTTAGTGGTGGGTGAACCCTAATTATTAGGAAGTATTCAAGCTTTGAATACGATACATCTGATATCTATATCTGATATATATCTGATATATATATAACATATCACACAGATTACATATCACATATTTAGTCAAGTAGATCTAGATTAAGTAACTCAACTTTGGAAGATTCATTATGATTCACCTTTGTAGCTCAATATACGAGCCACATTACTAAATCACATCATCACTAAAACAATCACCAGTAAATCAAATCAATATAATTAAAAGTCTTTTCCTTCCTAGCATTCCTATAACAAAACACTAAGGCCAAAAGACTACTCTTGGTGTTTCTAAGCAGCTAAAAGCTGTTCGAGAAAGATTTTTAGCTACTTGGTCCAAAAGCTACCCTAATGCTTTTTACTAAGTTAAACAGTTATATTAAAAATTCTTCCTTTGAATTAGTTTATTCAAGACAAAAGCCTGTAGTTAAATACATTTCACACATGCTTCTCCCATCCTCTGTCTCACAGTGCTGAGGAAAAAGAAGTAAACTGAAAACGAAATAGTGGCAGTTCTTTCCACTTGGAGCTTCATCCTTTATGCCTACAGAGGTGTTTATGACTCTACAAATACCCTGGAAAAATAAAGCAAGATTTGGAGTGAATTAAGCCTGTAGATCTGTGAAAGGACAAAGGAGAGAGATAGGCAGCACTCCTTATGAAGGATTAGCCACAGTGGAGGATTGTCAGATCACCTCAGGTCAGGAACTGCACACAATCCAAAGTCTGACAGCCACCTGGAAGTCCTGCAATTAACACCTAAAAGACTAACAGAAACTTTGGGTTCTGTAGGAAATATTAATTTCCCTGAAAAGCTTGTAACATTGTTATGCTGATGAAAGTAGTAATACTTCCTATGGCACTTGTGCATGGAGCCAGCACTTGCTGCCATTGAAGGTATTATATTTTAGGACTAAGAACTTGGTCAGAAGTAGGCCCATTTATATGTCTGGAGGGTTTGACCACTATCTAAAACTCTGGACAAAAAGAAATATTTAGAATTTCAGTTCGTTAATTGGTTCTAATAATTTGAAACCAGCCCAAGGATGTTTATAACATAGTAATGTGTAATTCATCAGCTTTCCTGAGCAAAACCAGATGAATAGAAGTGAATCTCATTATGCAAAAATCTTGAAGGTGAAAGAACTGGGAATTCCAAAAATATTCTCCATATGTAGTGCAGTGACACCTGATGAGAACTTGATATCAAGGGGAAAAGTGAGATATGCATTTAATTGTAGCCCTCTAGCTTCTGCAAAACTAACTTTGCAGGTTCTCTTTTGCTAACCAGCAAATAAAGTTTTCATCTGAGTGAAGAATGGATTATAAATTTGAATTTACTATCTTTATTTCCAACAAAAAATGTATGCGCATATAAACTGGTACTGATTTCTTGTGAAAACTGCAATAAAAGTTTTCATTAGGTAAGTGTGAAAATCAGTTTTCATTTTTCAAAATGACCACTCAATTGAATCTTTCCTTAAAAGTTTTTTTCTATTTTTTTGGGATGCAAATTTCAGGCACTTTTTGCAAATCTGCTTGAAAGAAATTTTAGACATTTTTCACTGGCAAAATATCCTCTTCAGCCTAAGCAATTCCACTGACAAGTTTGCCTAATTTATCAATTTGTCTTTGAAAATGACAACTTTGTGCTTGATCTGTTCTAGTTTATTCTTCCATTTAAATGATACTATTGAACAGATCCTTGGTGCAAGGTTAATTTCTATGACCAGCTTTTTTACAATCACTTGAGACTTAGCAAAGACAGTGTAAAAATAATTAACTGGTTTTGTCACTTTCTTGATTATTTTGTGGATATTGCAAAAAGATAGCTATATGATTTGTGCTGCTGCGTTTTCACTCTCTACCCATGAAGCAAATATTTCTGGCTTGTTTATGTGAAACAAGTGTGCAAATTCATAGCAGATTGTTGTCCAGACAGAATATCTTCCAGTAATATTTAGTAAATGTAAAGATTGTATTTAGTCTGTATAATCACCCTTATTTTTTACTGTGTCATTCTTACCTTTATTGCGGTCTCTCAACCAGTATATGCCATTAAATTCTGCTGTTTAAGTCAGGTTCTTTAAACTGTCTAATTTTTATTTTTTTTTAACAACCAACTGTGTTTACTTATGAAAGGAACATGAATGGTATGAGAACATTGCAGGTCTTTCAAATTAGGTGGGTTTGCTTATAAAATAACTACGGGATGCAATGAATCTGGAATTTGATGAAAGTTGCAAACTAATTTACATTGACTAACAGCTCCACAACATTAGCATCTAAGGTCAGTTGAGGAAGACTGTGGAAATCTTACTTCTTGAACTGAGAGTTAACCATCCTCTGTACCAAGAAGCTTCCATGAATGTTCTTTATAAGTTGTTTGGCAAAAATCTAACCTACTTCTATATTTACCAGTTTTGTTGTATCAGTAATTGCAATAAAAGAGGGCAGAAACCAGTGAAGGGAAGAATGAAGCAACTGTACTAAAAATTATTTGTTCCTTTGAAAAACCCTTGTTTATTGAAACTGTCCAGAGAACTAGGTAAAAGTTTCATTATTTGAATGTGACCAGTGTCAAAGAAGAAATGTTGTTGGACCTATATTGCAGGAAGACATAAGGTGAAGAATATTGATGCATATCCTTAAAATTAATACAAAGTAAATTTTGATTTACTAATTAATCATATGAGGATAAAAATAGAAAAATAGGAGACTGTGTTTTACCATGTATGTAAGATACTTTTATTAAACATTGCTATTGTTCATATCTGATTATTTTGTGGCCATTTACATCTGTACAGACCTACTGACTTCCTATTGGTATGTGTATCTAAGAGTAGAATTTGGTCCAGTGACTTCATCTGCTGTCACATAAAGTAACCAGATTACTTTGATAGAAAAAACCACAGGGGGGAAAATGGGTATATCTGTATGAATTAATTTGATTTAACTACTGCAGGATTTGATTTAATGATTAAACACGCTCTGTTCTCTGGTAAAAAACAGGTACCAGATGGTATGCATAGCAAAATATGTTTGCTCTATACCTGCGGGTTTTGAAGTAAAATGCAACCTTCCTAACATCTGGTATTCTACCTCAGGACATCTGAAAGTGCACAAAGTGGACAGATATTATCAGATTATAGAAGGCTATGTTGAGTAGATTTAATCTTAGTTTTATACAGATAGTGGCAAAAATAGTTAGGAACATAAACAGCATACCAAGAAACATCACTTCCATGCAGCATTTTATATGCAATTTGTAGATTGCCAGTTGTGCAATACCAAGTTTCTTAGAATAACCACAATTGTCATATATAATTTATTCTGTAGTTTCCATTGCTAAACAGAAAAATGTTCAGAGAGTTATCTAAAAATGTGTTGACATGCTCGCTTGTATATAAATAATAAATACTTTTGTATTGTTTCCTAAGGGAGATGTCAGAGAAGAACTCCAACAATCTACAGTATCTCTTCTTTTCAGTAGGGTTGACATATGACGTTGTTCCTTTTGAACAGAGGATCTAGATAAGTTTAGATGCATCAGTAACTCAATACAGTTATCTTATGGAACTGTATAGACACATACAGTCCCATTTGAATTACTGGAGAGGTTGTGTTTACAGTGCACACTGCAGTAGCTGGGAATACTCTAGTGACTATAAGCTTAGCTTTCTCCTTGAGGTACTCAAGGTTTTTAACATGGGTAACCTTTCCCTTGAACTTCAAGCTAACTCAAGAGTCCTCTCAGAGCACTTCAGAGTGTTGTGAACTTTTTATCTCCAAACAGGTCAATTCCATGCAATATTGAGTGCCTGCTTGAAAATTCCTAGTATATCAAAATTCTATAGCATATAGAATATCATACTAGTAATCATGTGATCATATGAATTGACAGTTTCCATATCTATAATAGCTGCCTGAAATATATATTTTCTTTTTTTTTCCTTGTGAAATTGGCTGAAGATTTTCTTTTCAAAATGTAGAAAAAACACACTTCTTGTATTGTACCTGAGCCGTTATATTAGATTGTCTGGTTAAATGGTCTGTACCTGGAAGTATGAGAGAAGTAAGTGGATTGATACCCATGCTGGATAGACTTTTGACTCCCCATTTCAAATTAACAGATGAATAGCCTGAAGCTAAGGCTTCAGGAACAATAGGCAGTAGAAGTTTCTGATGCCATACTAAACAGCCTGGAGGAGCTGGTGGAATACACACGTATTCCAACCACCATTCAGATATCTTGTGCTCTGCTGGTGGGTTGTAGTTTGAATACCCACAGAAGAGCCTGATAGAGATATTTGGCCAGGATAGCTGTAGCCCTTATCATATAAAAGTGTCTTAGGTGTTCTAATAAAAACTAGAATGTTAATAATGTCATGTCTCCAGGCATTGAAAATAATGTGGGAAAATTCAGAAGGAAAATCACCAGACTACGCATATTTCAAGTTGATAAAATATTTAAATTAGAGCCTGAATATGAATACTTTCCTAATAGAGTATGGTTAAATACTTTGCCATGCTGCAACCTATGAGTTTGGACATTTATTTGGCCAGTTGTATTAAGCTTAGTAGGAACTAAAAACTACAGCGTGCTTCATTTTTCAATTTTGTCCAATGGACTTTTTCAGCAACATTATAGGAATTTCTGCTTTACAACAACTTTTTTCCTATGCTTAGTCTGAAAGCCAAAATCTTGAAAACAATTTCATCTTTAGATATGCACTTCTCAGAATCCTAGATATTACTCTGACTAGTTGACTTTTACTTCTCTATCACCAATTATATTGAAGAGAAACAAAACTGTATTGCAGAAGGTTCTTCCCTCTTCCTTTTATTCTCAGGAAATTACACTTCTTGAGAAGTTTTGTTGATTGCACCTGTCCCAGATATTATAACAGTATTTGTGCTTCTAAGAATGGCCATCTGACATTTGTATGAAATAATGTGCCATTCACAAATTAATGGCAACAGTTTAATCCAGTACAGAACTTAATGAATACAGGAATAAATGGTCACTCAGAAATATTGTTCTGATTCAGACTCTAAATGAAGCAGCTGTCTTTTCCTTTATATTAATAGGCAAAACTAGATAGCAGATATACACTATGTGAACACCTCTAGTCGTTATGCGTTGTCCCATATCCAGTATACAGAATAGTCTGTAGCAGCTATGGCATTTTAATGGTTAAAATCAAGGCTGTTCTGTCTGAAGCCTGGTTCTGTTGAGTGCAGTTATTTAAATTTCAGTTTCATTTCAGTTTAATGTAAAGCAGAGGGAGAGACATGAGCATTTTATGTCCTTCAGCATGGCTGGGAGAATAGGCATTGTCAGCTGCAGCCCACTGTCAATCTGGAAACCTACCATTCTGCTGAGAAAAGGTTTATGGTTCATCTAACCTAGCTGTTTCTTGGGGGCAGGTGGACATACAGGCCAGAATACTGGCCTGTTGAATCACATACGTTAGTTCTCTATAAGCCATTTCAAAGACCTGCTTTAAGACATTGCTTATTCAAGCAAGTTATGTAGATAATTAGCAAAAAAAAGAATGGGTGAATGAGGGCATGGGCAGGTCAGTAGACTGAGTTATTTTGCTCTCTTGACAGTCAGTAAAACCAAGTGGGACTCTTATTCTGTGTTCCTCTTTTTATCTTGGACGCTCAGAAGCAATATTCTGAGCCTGGACAGAATGGAATGCTAGTGTCTTGCACCCTTCAAATGCACTTCTCTTTCTGCTCCCATTCGAAGAATATGAGAGGTAATAAGCTCATATGACATTGCAAGTTGTCCTGTCTCCTCTGAACTGTGGAGGAGACTTGTGACCTTGCAGGTGTGTAAGAGACCTGGTCTGATAACAACATGTGATTGAAGGAGGGTAATTGAAGAGGTAATGGCAGCTTCATCTGAAAAATATTCACCCTTTGAGTGGGAAAATATCTCTTTGAGGTTGAAATATTAACTTAAATGGTTGTAACTAGGTAATTTCAATTTTGAGACTAGACGGGGATTGATAGCATGTGTGTTTTATTGTTAGCTGGAAAAAAATATTGCGAGTGTGGTACCATAAAAGACTATCCTTATACTTCATCTCAGTGTGAATAACAAGGATGCTGTACTTAATTGTTGAGCTAACATGCTCTTAGTAGGCCAAAGAATGAAGGCCAATAAGACAGGCATATTTGGTGGGTTAGGGTTGATATGTCTTCTGTGGTTGAAAAAAGAGAGAAATTCTTGTTATCTCTATCTATTCTTCTGGACAGAAATAAACTGGTGTGTCTGTGAATTTTTAATAATTGATGACACAAGTGCATATTTACTGGGTAATTCCCACCTCATCTATTATCTAAAAGATGCAAAAGTATTCCCAAGTAAGAGTGAACTGATGTAGGTCTGGGGAAATTTTGCTTTTGAAAATAAAAATAGCAGGATCAACTGCATATATATGGGTTTAGTGTTCCTTATAAGGAGAGGTATCCTCTTGACCTGTTTTAAGACACTCTTTCTAATGAGTTGGATTGGAGGATAAATTTGACCACATGTACCATACTCAAACTCAGCACCACGGCAAACATAAACAGAAGATTACAGTGAAAGCAGGTCAGGAAGAACTTGGCAATTAATGGTCTTTCATATGAAGAATAACCTTATCAATAGACTTGTTTGAATCGAAGATACAGGAAGAGTATATGGACTTTCCTGGCTTTGTCAGCTTGCCTCTAGTAATTCTGAAAGCTCATCTGAAAATAATTACCCTGCTTCCCTTTATTCCAGTTATTCTTCCTATGACGGAAGAAAAGCCATATACTGAAGCTTGAAGAGCTTCTTTTGAATTCCGGTGTGAGCAAATACTCATAGTTCCATTCTACCCACACTTTACTGTACCAGTCTGTTGCAGGAGGTACAGGTTCTCTCAGGACTTAGTAGACTTGCTGCAATTTTCCTCTCTTTTCTAATTCCCTTTCCTGACCATCTTTTCCTTAACTGTAGGCAACTGAACTATTTCAGAATACACACTTCAATATCTATAATTGCCTCTAAAACCTTATTTAGCATAGAATGAATTTTACCTTATTTAGTAATCTGTTTTGCTTCCTGCATTCTAGTAAATGGATTCAAGGAGACCCTGAATCACTAAATTAGTTTCTTGGAAGCACCTCCATGAATCTATTTCTTTTCCCACAACAAACCAAAGCTGAAATAATGAAGCACTTCAACAGAAAGACATTTATCTAATCACAGAAAAACAGGAACTAGACTGAGAACTGAAGAAATTGTTTTCAGTGAAAGGAACTTCCTTTTTTGTGTAACAGCAATCAGATATCTGAAACATTGAAGGTCCAAATAACTTAAATTTTTTTGGATTTATATATTTCTGTACAGAACTGTGTAGAAGAAGTTGAAGTACTTTCCCAGACTGTGTGGAAAATGTAAGTTTTTGAAGCAATACCTCTGTCAGCACTCTGAATTTAATATCTAGACTAAAAACCATAAAAACAAGTTATTTACAGGGATCTGGAGCTTAAGGAAATCAGAGGTTTAAAAGATGATATGCACACAATAAAGAATAAAGCAGAAAGTAAAATGCACTAGTGATTCTCATTAAGATAATAAGAAAGTCCAGATTATGAAAATCAGGTTCCGATTGTGATTTTGTGAAAGATAGAAGCAAGGCACAGTGGATTCCACCTCAGCACCAGGCACACCAGGGTCCTCAGCTTAGGGCAACTAATACAAAGAGCAAGGAAAAAAAGTAGAAAATGGATACTTCTACATGTAAGCCACATTAACAGCTTGCGTGAAATCACATAGTAAAAATCTGACTAATCTCTTAGTAGCCAAAACATGAAAAAATTGAGTGCTGATAAAACAAGAGTCTGTAGAGAGAAATATTTTCATTCTTCCTTTCTACAATATTTTAGAGAGAAATGCAAGAGCAAAAGATGTATCTTTTTAAATTATTCATTGTGTAAGTTACAATTTTACATTTCTGTTATAATATTTAACATTGAGAAATAACTTGACAGGCTAAACTGAATACAGTAAATGAATTAGAAAACAAAGGGGCAAGGAATACATTTAAATCAGGCTCAGCATAATGGATAGTCTAGGGACAAAAAGAGGACCATATAAGCTTCTAAAAATCCCTAGATTACAGAATAAACTTTTTTTTCCCCCTCTATTAAAATTGCTGATTCACAAAAACAGGAGTACGTTAAATCTATTCTATAGTTTAAAATTATCTTATGTGCTATTTGACAATTTCAACTAACTCTTGTAATCTCTTTATAAACCATCCTGGCTGAAACAGATGGATGTGTAATCCAAATAATGAGCTGGATCCTCTCCCTGTAGCAGTCAATTATACAGTTTTTTTCTTAGTATAGTATTCAAGAGACTAAGATCTTTCTCTATATATAGATCACCTGAAATGACCTTGCTTATGCAGTGTCAGAGCCAAAACAGAACAGTAGGTTATGTATCTTGCTGTATTTTTAAAAGCTCAAACTGATGGTTTTAGAACTACTAAACCTGACAATTGCACTTAAATTGTTCCCAGTACTTACCATTCTGATCTTTTAGTGTGATCCTTCCTCTAGGTAAACTGCCCAGAGACATCTGAAAAGGAATGCCATGCAAGGGCTCCTAATAGCATTGTATTTTGCTGAGGAAATGGTGGCAGTGAGGGAATGCATGCTCATCTCATTAACAATAAGCGACAACCTCTAAAGAGTGAGAACTCATGGCAAAGATTTAATTTGCATCTAATATGAATATGAAATCATCTAAGGACCTGTCAAGTAGTGTGTGTACAATGTTAATCAAAGGTATTACATAGGGACTTCTCTTCCTCTGTGCTTGTCAACATGCCCTCTGGACCAGGTAATACCATGAGAACTTTCACTTATAAAAGCATTTGACTGAGTGCTGTGGAAATTTTCCTTGATCCATAGTAAGGTATCAATGACAAAGCTCTAGTGAACTGTATCATAGGATTTGAACACCTCGTTAACAAATGAAGGAAACTTGTTAAGATTAGATGGGGCCTCAGAGCTGTTCATACACATTAGATTCATCAGGAACTATCAAGGAAAAGAGATATAGTACTTGCCTTTGGCTTGCAAAGCTCTGTCAAGGGTTCAATTTATGAATTTTTAGGGTACCACCTAGAAAGTCTCTTAGGGCTGTGTGATGGGCTGGAACTATACTGCACTCATGGAATAGCTTTGCTGCTAAAAAGAAAACATCTTTCCCTCAAAAAGTGTGAAACACAGTAATTTCTATTCTGTTTTGTATGACCTGTTGGTATGCGAATATAAACATTAATCGTATGTGGCTGCAGTCAAAATGATGCGAAACTGAAGAATGAGAGGAAGCTGAAATCTGAATCTGTGGCTAAAAACGACTTTGAAGCGCTTCCTTTGGAAAAGAGATGGGATATAATAAGCTAGAATTCATAATCTGATGAGTTTACATCCTTTATTTTCTGCATGAAGGGATACAGAGAGTGTCTGGAATCCCTGTGTTACATGATATCCATGAAATAACTTGTTTGCATAACTTACAATTTTGAAATAGTTTGCCATGTATGAAGTGCTCAAATGTATTGTATTGATTAAATATACTGTTATGCTCTGACTTACCATAGAAATGCAATTAACAGTAGTATTAGTGCACTCTGAAAGTATTAAAATTTATTTTTTGTATGTATATGGTTCAAAAGTACATTTAAATCAAATGAAAAGAAAAATGTTGCAAATAACACAGAAAATATTTTTAGTCCTCTTTATCTTGGAATTACTTTACTTTTTTCTTGTTCTCTATCTTTCAGAGCAATTAGCACTTCTAGAGCACTTTAAGTGTTTCAATCCATTTAGAGTTGTGTTTCTCACTTTATTAAATCTGGAATTTGTCAGACAGGGCGTCAAGAAATGGAAAAACAGTCAATACTTATTGACTGAAAAAAATGGGTTAGGAAAAGAAAATATTTTTTCATCAGCTGCAGTTCTATCCTTTGTTCCTACCTGTGCCTGGGGAAGGATTGATTTAAATCCCAGAACTATCTTCCACTAGAAAGACTATCCATTGTGAGTATTCAATTCAACCCACATTAAGAAAGTTCATTTGAAGGAGATCATTCCTTCCTGCTCCACAGTCTCTGCTCTGGAGATGGGCAAGCACTTAAACGTAGGAGAGAAGACGGAACTAGGGGTGACTTTGAGAGGAGGGCATAAAAAGATCAGAGTTTGGAACATCTAATCAGGAGGATACAAACTCTTGTTCCTGACAGTTTTGACATACTAGTCGAGAAGTACAGATTAGCTAAGCACTCCCTACTCTTAGTATTTATGACAATGTGTGGGGAAAAAACCAGAACTCTAAATGTAATGTCCAACTTGGTTTCCAGTAAACTATACAGACAATAATAATTTATTTCTGCTCTGTTTTGTTTCTGACAACCTATTTACTTTTCCAAGAGAAGATAGAGACATATACTAACAACGTGAACCTTCTATGATCTCTTTCAGAAGGAGAAAGTTATACAGCAGGTATGTGAAATACAGTCTCTTTGAGTGACTATTTATTATGGATGGTCATTTATAAAAAAATAGTGGTCCTAAAATAACTTTAACCTTTCAGAAGCTATGAAGCTGAAGCCGATTAAATGAGAAGTGACAAAATTTAAAATTTTTACCAACATCTTTCTTGAAAAGAAAATAGCATTGCAGGAGGTGTAAAAAGTATATTTGCTCACCTTTTCATCACTCTTCAAGTGTGCTTTTAGTTTTATGCAACATCTGTGCTATGCTAAGGGTCTGTAGTTCTCATATGCTGATGGTGACACTTTCAGGTTTCTTTTAGTTTGGATGGGGTGCAACTGCTCCGACAGTCAATGACATGAAATTGATGATGTGCCACACTCCTTTTGTATTTGTACCACATAAATAGAACAACACAGATGGATTTATGCTGCCTTATGATACAGTCTCTTGCCTAACAATAGATTTTTCCTTAGCAGCTGGTAAAGCAGGAGTTTCATTGTCATATCTGCTTATGCTCATTTATGTAAAGTGGCGTAACTAAGGTCTGCTGGGGACTGAGCAATCTAAATGTTAGCTAAATCACATTTTTTTATATGTTCTCTATGACACTGAAGGATAATGTATAGATAACCATTTTTGTATTGTAGGCTGTAAGGCTCCAACAGTCCACCTGTTGCTGCCAAAAAACAACCAGTATAAGCCTAAATAATTAATTCCACCTAGAAAATACAGTATTTGGACCTTTGCTCTCCTATTAGTCTATGCTTTTGAAAATTAAATATAAAAATCCTTTAGCAATATTTTTTTCTTTTATGTAGACTCCTGAGCTTGTCAGAAGAAGGAATAATTAATGCATCTCAGTTTGACCATTGCTTTTACTTGAGAAAGGAGACAATTCATCCTTTTTATTGCTTAGGGTGTTGTCACAAGGTAAAAGAAAGTTGTGTTACAGAGTCCGGTGAGGTCAGTCATAAATATAAGCTATTGCTTTCTGTTTATTCTTCCATACTTGTGTATTTTTCTGGAATTTGCTGGAACCCGGGTGAAATCTTTGGATTGGATTTGGTGCCTTACAATCACCATATCCTTGATTGACCCCTTTGTTCACAGAGCTTAAATTTCCTTTTCAAAGCAAATGACTCTCAGATTCTGCCCTCCATCTAGTTTTATAGCTGCAACTGTCTCTCCGGCAGTTGTTGCCTGAGAGAAGTTGTTGGTTTTGTTTTTTCCATATTCTTCTTCTCCATCACAGCTCAGAATTCCATGCATGCAGAAGAGTATGCCGCCAACACGTACCTGCCTTCTGTGTTATCACGCTGCTCTCAATTTTAGTTACTGAAACTGATTTCTAGATGTGAAAAGGAATATTATAAACATGTGAAAATGTTTTCTTTTTTGGTAAACATATTGCCATGTCCGAAAAGTTTGACTGGAGTTTTCTCTATACTGAAATAAAGCACTTTTATTTAAACAGTAAATGTAAACCTTTGTTACACAGTATTGTTTAACTTATTCATCAATGACTTGGATGGAGGGGTAGATGCCTCCTCATTGAGTTCACTGACAGCACAAAGCTGGGAGGAGTGGCCAATACCCCAGAGTGCTGTGCAGCCCTTCAGAAGGGATCTCAACAGGTTGGAGAGACGGGCAGAGAAGAACTGTCTGAAATTCAACAAAGGCAAATTCAGGGTCCTGCACCAGTGGAAGAATAACCCCAGGCACCAGTACAGGCTGGGGGCTGAACCACTGGAAAGCAGCTCTGCAGAGAAGAACCCAATGTGTCCTGGTGGACATCAAGCTGTCCATGAACCAGCAGTGTGTCCTTGTGGGCAAGAAGGTCAATGGTATCCTGGGATGCATTAGGAAAAGCAATGCCAGATGCCAACTCCAGATGCACCTCACTAGGGCTAAGCAGAGGTGCAGGGTCACCTCTGCTTAGCCCTAGTGAAGTGCATCTGGAGTGCTGTGTCCAGTTCTGGGCTCCTCAGAGCAAGAGATATGGAGTTCCTGCAGTGTGTCCAGTGGAGGGCAACCAACATGATTAAGGGACTGGAGCATGTCTCTTACGAGGAAAGGCTGAGGGAGATGGACCTGTTCAGCTCGAGAAGAGACAAATGAGAGGGGACCTCATCAGTGTCGCTAAGTATTGGAGGGAGGGTGTCAAGAGGATGCAGCCAAGTTCTTCTCAGTGGTGCCAACCAATAAAGGCAAGAGGCAATGGGCAGAAAGTTCCATATGAATAATAAGAAGAGTAACTTTACTGTGTGGCTGACTGCACACTGGAACAGGTTGCCCAGAGAGGTTGTGGAGTCTCCCTCGCTGGAGTTATTCAAGAACCATCTGGATGCAATCCTGTGCCATGTGCTCTAGGATGGCCCTGCTTGAGCAGGGATGTTGGACCAGATGACTCACTGTGGTCCCTTCCAACCTTACCCATTCTGTAATTCTGTGAAAATAAGAAAAAATATTCTTGAAAGTATGTCCCCCAAGTTGTGACAGTTGTTGAAAATGGAAAAGTTCCCTCAGTTTGGTGAGCAAGAACTTTAGGATAGGAGGTGCAACAGCAAAGGAAACACTAACAAAACATAATAAAGGGAAAATTGTTTTAAAATATTTTAATTTATTTATTGTTTATTAATACTGACAACACATCAAAAGCAACATATTTAAACTAATCACATGAAGTAATTATTTGTACAGTTCTCCATGAAATTGTAGATTTTATTTTGCTAAGAAACATTTTTATACCCTAAATTAAAAAAACTTCATTTGACAGATTTTTGGAAACAAAGTTGTTTGGGGCTTTGAATACAATAATCTTGGTCTAACCTATGGTTCAGGGCATCTTTAAAGTGCTGGCTGCTGGAAGCTGAGATGACACATTGGGAAGTGTAGCTTTTGTATTCATGCCCTGTACATCTTGTAAAGGTCATGTATTTAGGTTAAAAAAGTTTTACTTGGGGCAGTACAACTGTCTTTATTATTTAAAGAATTACCCTTACATATGTGTTTATGCATATATGCATAACCTGCTTCCAATATAATATGTTGTAATGTCAACCAATATCAACAATAATGTCCCACAATTTATGATCTCACCATTCCTGTTGTGGCCTTTGTCCAAAACTGCCACAGTCCAGGGTTGGAATGGGATCGTGATCCCAAACAGGGTTCTTGGACAAGGTAGAAGGTATCCAGGTGTCACATTTTATTGAACAGAGGCATCAACTTATATAAGGTCTGGAGGGGAAGGTGCTAGAAAACTGGGTGGAGCATGAGAAGAGCAGGTGTAGGGACAAATCAGGAGAAGAACTAGGGAAAATAGGAGGGAAAATAGATAATTGGGACCAATGGTAGCTAACTCCGCACTGCAGCAAACTTAGTCCAATCAGAGGGAGGAACAGGAGAACAGGGGACAAACAAGCCTGAACATGCCTGGGCAATAGGGGTATATGGAGTACATTATCAACTGCATGCATTAACAAATTTTAAATAATTTTAACATCTTCTGTGTTAGTTCTGTGAATTCTTCAATTCCCATATAGCTGTCTCCACTTCTGAAATCTCTCCCATTCTGATTTCTTGTCCTCCACACAAAACTCAGTCACATATGCTATATACTTCATGATACATGGAAACACTTGCACTTCTCTCTAAGTCTCTAAGTTCTCAGTGCTAAAGTAATCTTCATTAAATCTTTTAGACTACTCTTCATGCTTTCCTGCTCATTCAACTTCCCCTTCCTCCAGTTTCTATGTCTTCTCCTCATTCTTCAAAGTCCTATACTTTCCTGGCTTCAGTCCATCTTTCATCTGTAGCCATTTGGATTCCATCCCTTTCAACACTCATTTCCATGAGTCACTTCACTCTGTATGGTGATCTGCTCCTAGAATTGCTTTTGAGCTTGAGTATATCACTAAGTTACTAACATCTGCCAAATCACTGTGCACTATCTTTGACCAAATTTTGGCACTGAAGTAAATTTTGTTTTATCTTTTGAGGAGAGAAAGAGAAAGATAATTAAATGGAGCTGATACAAGCTATGTATCTCAATCTTACACAGCGTAAACTACTTTTCAAAGTCAGTGCACATACTTGGCTTCTTATGGGCCATGACTGTGACTTAGAATGGATCTCTCTTGCTCTACAGCATGACTCAGCTTTGACGACAAAAGTGAAGTTTTTCTTGCTGGCTGCAAGAAGAGTGATGAATGTCAAGCTGTATCAGAGCAGCAACATGTACCACTTCCTTTGAGATGTGGATCATGCTTGGCTCTACCACAGGTCCATCCTGTTTGTGCATGCCTTCTATTCTTCTTGTTGGAAAGTCACAAGAAGCTGAGTCACTCTCACTTCTTCGGTGGAAAGTAAGAAGCTCTCAGTTCTACTGGTGACACTGGCTGTGTTATTCAACTTTATTTTACCCTGTAACACCAAGCTCCGACAAAAGATTGCCATTTCTGTAAGATTCCCATTGAAGTTTTGTTACTTCTGTTTCTGAATAAATTAAATTCTTTAGAGCAGTACTGTACTCTTCAAAATAGAGTAGCTGTATGCTAGGTGACTACTGGAAATGATTCTTGTAAAATTTAGCTCCTGAACTCTTCCAGTTTAACAGTGCTGCAGCTATCTTACCAAGAGAAAAATAGCATTTCTTAGACTGTTTTCCTAAAGACAATCAGCTTATGCAATCAAGATGTCTATCTAGTGAACCTATTCTTCACCTAACAGCTTTTTAACCTTAATAGTGATTTCAAATAAGATAAGAAAATCCCAAATACAAGTAATGTCTTGGAAGTTTTGAGAAAATTAACAGAAGCAAAACAAAGTAAGAGGTCTCACTGAAGATGAGCTCAACTGCCTTATTGCCTAAGAATAACTCCATGGCCAATCAGCGCAAATGCAGCTGGTAACAGGCCACAGCTCACACTGTTTCTCCCTCAGTGGAGGGTTCAAAGGGAGAACAGAGGGAGCTGTAATCATCATGATAAGGTAAGCAGCAGGGGCAGAGATTGACATAAAGGTTATAAATCTACAGGAAACCATGGTTTTGCAATTCTGCTGCTCCTGGGGCAAATTGTCTCCCTGCTTTTTAGGTTCTTTTCTTTCATAAGAAATAGATTATTTCTGTGACTTGCTTCTGTCACAATTTCTCTTGCAATTTTAGGTGTCAAGTTTTAGGTGTCAGTACCTATTTCATTCATCAGAGTTTTCATACAGACATTTTCATTCTGACTGATAGCTCTAATACATCTGCAGATACAAGTAGAGAAAACATTCTTATGATACTGTGGCATAATAATCAGTGCGATCCTGGACTGCATGCAGCTGCTGTCATGATTCTTAACTGTAAACAAATGATACTGTTTCTTGAGGACACAAGATGGTGTCTTTAGCTATTTTTATTTATTGCTGTAAAATGAATCTTTCAGAAACATCAAGTTTTGCATGTAAAGTGAACATGCTGCAGATAATGCAATAAATGAATGAAAATTTAAGTAACTGAAATAAAGAAGGAATTCAATCCAGCTTATAAAAGACCAAGATGTAATGGTTATAAATTTGTTCAGTAGAAAATTTCCTCAAAGTAGAGACAAACACGGAAATTAGAGAAATACAAAAGGGATCAATGGAGCAAATACTACAGAATATAAAAAAAAGGAGCAATGTACTAATACCATTGTTATTAGTAATTATTAGTAATTAGAATAATATAGCAGCAAGGAGTTCTTGCTAGGAGTGGGTTGAATCATACAGAACAGTCTTTTGCTATCTCAAACCCTTTCAGTGATTTCAGTGAAAGATGGAAATGTACTGAGGGTTTTACTAGGTAAAAAGCCCCAGTAAAACCCAGCCTGACTAAATAATGTGCAATGACATTCCATGCAGACATGCACCACAGTGCTCATTCATTCTGCAGCTCTGCCTTCTACAGCCAAAACTCCTGGCAACTGTGAAACCACAGAACTGGGCTGCCTCCATGTGTTTGATATTTTAAGTCATTCATGTGTTAGTTTTATGATGGAGGATGAAGACAATTGCAGAGGGCAACGGTGATTTTGAGAGGATGCAGAGCTATTTACTTACTGTTTCTTCACTACATGCACAAGAAATCACACAATCATTACCTTTGGCTTGAAACAAGGGAAAATGACTGTCGAATACACAAATATTGTCTAGTGTTGTTCTCCTTTAACGATAAAAAGGGTCATTGAGTCTTAAGATACTTCTTCTAAAATTTTTAGGTGCTTTTAGAAGCTTTCAGAGAGAACAAGGGGCACATTTTTTTCAAGATTATGTTACACACTTAGATATATGACTAGAAGGCAAATTACATCTTTGAGTCATGATAGCTATACCTGGTATATCTCTTAGTCTGGTTTACGTGCATTTCTATAGGTAGCTTATATTACTATGGAAAAATAAGGTAGGCTAAGCAAAACAATTTCGACTTTTAGATATTATGTTTGGCATCAAATGTAATTAACATTGTTACATTCAGAAATAGAGAACCATAAAGTAATAGACAATTTTAGCTGTCAGAAATGCTGCTATAAGTCAGTTACAGTGGGAACATGTGGTCATTGCCATTCAGTGCCCAGCTAGATCCTGGAGAGAAAGCAAAAACCTGAATGTGTGGTTACATACTGCTGAGTAGAGATTCAGATTAGTAGATGTTCAATAAATGGCTGAAAAGAAAATTGTTTTTATAAAGAAGACTTAAACATATATAACAGTTTCTGTGATGATTAGTAAATATGTCCCTCCCCATGTGCTCTGAAGGAATGGTTGGCATGGCATTTTCTGTGCACTTTGCCACACAAACCCACAGGAGCAGCTGAAAGCTGCAAATCTTGGCTCTACTAAGCAATCCACTGAAATCCATGTGGAGTTGTGGAACGCTTTTTTTTAGCTACCCCAGGCATCTTGGCCTGGTGTATTGATAGCAGGTGGAAAAATCATTTCTCTTGTCTCATCTCTGAACATGAGAACCCTGTTCAAGAGGGGAAAAGGAACAAAAAGTGGCTTTGCACTTTTATTTTAAAAGATTACCTTTAAAAGGTTTTAGGACAACATGCACAACTTAGATTGGGGTTCCTTAACTATGTGTAAAAATATAGCAAGCTGTAGCCAAAAACACTGGGGATCTAGGACTTCTGTGTCTGTTCAGCAAGGGCAATCTTTCCCCACACACAACGAATTTTTTTATATTTTTAATAACTTTGCAGCTGCTGTCGTCATGAATATCCCTTAGTTGCTGTTCTGTGTCGGATTTGCTGATAACCATATTCAAAGAGGAGAGGCAGTGTCAGTCTCATGAGGAGCCTAAGGAGGAAGAAAGGCATGGGCCTCTCCCTCCTTTCACCCACATACTGAATGATTTGGATTTCTTTGTAACTTAACCCAGCGGGGATGTAACCATGTACTGCGCTTAGGGCTCAGACTGGCTCCTTTTTTTTCTAACACCTGCTCTGTTCAAGATGATTCTCTTTTCATTATCAGTAGGCAGTGAGATTAGAATAGCATGAGAGCTGGATTTATTTATTAGGAGTTTATGAAGCAGGTTTTGATTTAAAATACAAACAAAATCTCAGCCCGAACTGTGGAGTTTGCTTGATTTTGATTCAGATTTTATGGCCCTTTGTTGAATAGTTTATTAAACTATCAAGCCTCTTGTGCTGACCTCCAACCTTGTAAGCCCACAGCTTTGAAAGGAATGAGTGAACACATGGAATGTGATGTGTATTTTTCTTAAAGTCTTACAGAATATTGTAGGCAATCCTTAATGTTTACTTAACTATTCAGGAGATGAGAACCTTCCATATACAGAAAAATAAAGGAATTTTGGCTGAGAGGTAGAGCAGATAAACCAACAACACAGTAAAGCAAGTTGGACCAGATTTCATGTTGTGAATTCATGCAATAGAGTCCTCAGAATAAATTAACAGACAATAATTAAGAGAACCCTATCAAATCTATTTGCTACCTTATGGAAAAATCATACATGATGGTATTCCAGCTGTGAATCTCAACATTCTATTCAAGCAATACATTTTATAATCTAGATTATGAATTAAGATATTATCTCTGTTCCAAAACCAGATCACTGTGTCAGCTTTGCCTTTGTCATTGTGCAGCTCAGCTGTAGCTCACATGTGTTCAAGCATTTCTATGTAAGACACAGTTGGAGTCGAGGATCACGTTGACAGAAACATATGTGGAACCGGCAGCCATTAAATCCCTCAATCAAAGTTTTCTGTCAGGCACAGATGAAAGTTGTAGCAGGCACCCTGCATTCTTCATGGAAACAGACTTCCAGTTTCACGTGGGGCTAAGAACACTGAGTGGCACATGGCAGACTGCAAGAAAAAGTACTTGGATTTCAAACACTTTTCCAGACATACAGTTATTAACCCAGTTTTTCAGTAGCAGCTGTTTATATTTAGGTAACTAAATCCCTGTATTTAAGTGCTCAATGGAAAACTCTTCTGTGTGCAAAATACTGATTCATGTGCTTCCTTAAAGCTTTATGCTTATGCTTGCATCTCTCTCTGGTATTCCTGAGAGTCCTAAGGGCTAGAGTTCTTCTTCTGACTCTGAAAAATCATTATGTATCACCATGACATAGAAATTTAGCTTTAAAAAAGGACTTCATATGCTTGCCTCTCACTGAAATGGCTGAAGTACATTTATTATGAGTTTCTGGCCCTATTTGTTTTCGTGAAGTGTTTTTTGCCATTGTCGTTAACAGAATGATATTTGATCATTTTATCAGGATATGTTTACATGGCATAATGTAGCTCTTTCAGCTAACTGAATACTAGCTGAGCACTCTGTATTAGCTAATGAACTCTGTTTCTTTGGGGGATAAACCATAGTATCTCTGAAGAGTTGTGTATTACAGAATGTAGAAATACAGATTTACAGAAATACAGGTGTTCAGTCAAATCAGGAAGGTGGTGATTATTACCAACACACAAGACCAAATACAGGATGGTACTCTTATGAAAGCACAGGGATCAGCCATGAATCAGAAAGGTAGAGTATCCTTCAGATTGATTCAGCAGGAAGACAGTTTGGATTTACATTGGTGTTAAGGTTTTTTGAGATACTGCAGAAGGAGGTCACATTGCTGTCCACTTTACTCTTATCTGTTCTGCAAATGTAAAAAGCCAGGCAGGGATGTTTTTAGTTATCAGCAGCTGAGCAGGACTAGAGCAAATTTCACCATGACATTGCATACTAAGGCAATTCTGGTATTGACTTTAAATGAAACAAGGAGAGGCTGGTAAATGGAAGAGAGGCTGCTCTGACTAATGGCTGTTGTGCATTCTCAGACTAATTGTGAGATAGCAAAGCAACTTCTTGAAGTGGAAGGGCTTGTTTGTTTCTAAGTCAGAAAGGAGAGCTTAGCTCTTGGGGGGCATTTATCACTGGGTAGTCTGGTTGTAATGCCAGTTACTAAGCAGAGCAGAAAATGGGTTTTTATTGCTCTACGGAATATTTAAGTGGTTTCCGCTTTTGGTGGGTGGCACTGGACACTGGACGATCTTTATATGAAGAAACCAGTACGTACTGAGGCAATTGTTTCAAAGAAAAAGTTGTGGTGTTTTCTCAGGAGGGGAAACAACTCACTATACTACAGAACAACAGATGGTTTTTACCTTCAGGCTTTCCCCCCTCTCTTTTTTTTAGTGAGTCTTTAAAAACTTCTACACCATCTCCAAACCAGCTATTCAAAGAGGAATAACTTTTAGCAGAATGCCATGTCAGTCATATCAAAACAAAGAGAAGCAAAAGAGGGCTTCAAGCCAAGTAGTTGCTACTGCAGTTGGTCCAGCAACTGGCTGTGAAGAGTGAACTTAAAAACAAGTTCAGGTCTCAGCTTTCTGTTCACATGGTCATCCTTGTTTTGATGCTTCTTTCAATATAGGTTGACATCAGAAGTTGTGATAATCTGGACCTAGCTCTAAAATAATAGTAATTGTTCCTTTTACATGTTTACACTGTAAATGTAGTCAAATATATTTACTCTGCTTTACCTTCACTGTAGAGTTAGACGGCTTGGTGGCTAAGGATATAGACAGATACTCAGCATGTGTCATTTAATTTATATGTTTTTTTGGATTGGTAAATATAAATATTCACCTCTACACCAACTCCAAAACTCTTTAAAAGGTTCCAATATTCTGAAAGTGCTGAAGCTCAATTGAATTCAGAGGAGTAAATTTGCCTTTATCTCTGTTTGGAATGTATACTCCTTTTTTTCTCAAAGAAGTCAAATCTTTGATTTCAACTGGGTAAGCACATATGCCTCCAGCTCTGGGTCAGAGAAGTGTATAGTTATTAATTAAAGCTATCCCTTTTCATCAAAACCTGCCTTTAAATAACTCTGATGCTAGTGTTGCTTTATCTGAGTCTTTGTCTGGTCCACTGCTTCTGCTGAGTAAGAAAAGAAATAATAGGTCATGAATCTGTAATAACTCGTGAAGTGTGATTCTCCCAAGGTCTGGTGGTTCTGTACACAATATCAGCATCATGGTGCCTGTCCCTTTAGAATCTAAATGTTCTGTGAATTTACTGAAACACAGTCACAACTGCACATAAAGCCGAAATATTTCTATTCCATTTTTGAAATACTGAGTCTGAGAGCTAAATTTGAGCTTTGTTCATTCATCATCTGAGTGTTATTAACAGACATTCGCGTTTCAGTTACGTATGGTATACAATACAGTTTTTTCTTTGAATTGAGTAGTGTTATGTTTAAAAGGAGTGCCTAGAGCAAGATCTGAGACAAAGGGAGTGTTCAATGAGATAAAGCACGAAAAAAATGTCAACGCTTGTACAAATGATCTGACGCCATGGGTCCAAAAGTGTAATAATGTCATGGAATGTCATAGTAGCAAGCTTGCTCTTAGCTTCCAGGTAATACCAAAAAATCAGCCCATCTGTACATAATTCTGTCATTTCATACCGGGTGCCATACAGGAAGAAAAAAGGGTTACAGAACCCCCCTGTATAATATACAAAAAAATAATCTAACCCCTAGAAAAATCTTTATCTAAACTAGTTGTCAAATTGCCCAGAACCTAAAGCTCACTTTTGCATATTGAGTTAAGATAAGCTGCCAGCACAGTGACACAATGACTTTTGGATGCATGCTAGGGTAATGATTGGAAAATAGCTAAAACCCTGGTCTTGAAAGAACCCATGTGTGCATGGATGTCCTCCTAAGCTTGTACTACATAGCTTCATTAACACTGTGTTGTTAAAGGATTTGTAAGCCAGGAACAAATTAACTTACTGGTAGTAAAGGCATAACCCATTTAGATTAAAAAATAAATGTTTTCTTTTATGACAGAGATGTGAAATATGTTTTTTCTTGGTTCCAAAGAAGGTTTTTCTGCATGTTGCTAACCACTGATTCTCTGAACATTGAATGTCAAATTCATTAGCTTGGTCTTATCCAGTGGAAACGAGTGAGGAGGAGGAGATATGCTCTCCCTAATAGAATTAATAACTACACAGTTGTTTGCAACTTGAGATCAGAATATATGATGCTGCTATTTGGCCTAATCGTTTGGGACATGGCAAGTTCCAGGGTATTGATAATTTCAGAATAAATTTAGCTCTTAAGTTTGAATTGATCCCTCCAGCACTGCTGTCAGACTAATAGCAGCAATAAGAAAGATCTCTTCCCTTCCGAGGTAAGAAACATTCAGGCAGAGCTTTAGCCCATCCCCCAAGCACAGCACTGTTACTTTCACAGCATTAACTGCATGATGACTGTAAGTAATATATACTACAGGTTTTATACTGGCCATTTCCATTTCATTTTGCAAATCAAATCTGCGTAGTCGGGATCAAACCTCTCAGCTGATTGGCTTAAAAGATGAGACATTTGCATGAGGGAAATAGAGTATGTACTCTCTCAGATCTTGGAAAAACATCTAACTATTCTGTCCCAGCTTTATTCAAGTATACCTGAGAATAGGATTTGGCCTACAGTTGCAAGTTTTGATGGTCGTTATGATACTTTCTATGTCTAATTTTATAGAAAGTCAGGCACCTACAGGTAAAACCAACCAATGCCCTTAGGCATGCAGGATGAGCTGTCTGACAGAGAAAACCTGGGGCTCAATACACAGGTTGTGTGACACAGCCAGGCATCTGGGGCAGGGAAGGCTGTGACAGTGTGGGAAGGCAGTAGAGGCAGGTGCTCTGCTGCTTCCTCCACTCCTGAAGTGTTGCCTTCAGTTGAAGCCGCCCCTGCAGATCTACTCATCCAGCTGATGCACAGAGCAGAAGGGATTCCTTCTGCTGTTTGCCTAGTGCTCAATCCACCCTATTCTGACCAGACACTGACACACAGTTTTGATATTCAGCACAAGGGAGAGACTGCAAGTTTTAGTGCTCCTTAGTTACAAACTATCAAGAGGGAAACATTCTGTCTATCAGGTACCTCCTTAGGTGAAGCTAACTGAGACATGCACTGGTACATAATATTGCAGCCTGGGTGTTTGCCACTAAAATGAGTAAGTGCCTTAAAAACAGTACTTAGTTTGTAAATAAATAAAGTAGCAAAATAGTTATGGAAGTGGGTATTGTTTCAAGGAACAGGTGCTGAGAAGGAAACATTGTTTCAAGGCACGCTGACCGAGAACATGGAAACTATCCCATGAAGAAAATAAAGTATAAAAAATCTCCCTCTCTGCTTCTGTCCCAGCTCCCTCTTTCCCACCTGTAAATATGGCCCCACAAATGATGTAACTTCATCTATAGTGGCAGTGCTCCCTTAGCCTCCCTCCTTTGGCATCTAGGACAGTAAGACAACATGGTCACTTCACTGGCACTCTTCAAAGCCAGTACTTTATGCACCCCAGAGAGAAGGAAATTGAATCAGGAGGATATTTATAGATAATTCAGATGGATTTTCTGATTGCTTTGGAAAAACAGCAACTAGGAATTTACATGAAACAGTTATACCCTTCTTCCTTTCTTGAAAAAGATCTACACTGCAAAAAGAGGCATTCAAAATTGTGGACTGTCAGAATGAAAGTTGCTTGCACATTTTTAGTTCTGTTCCTCTGTACTTTGCATTAGGAAAGCAGAACTCATTCAGAGCCGTTCCCACAGCCTGTTCCTATAAAGGTCAGACTAGATGATCAAGATGGGCCCTTTTAGTTCTGTAACCTATGGAGTCCTGATCTAAAATGACATGATCACACACCATTTTCCCCTCAGCCATACCTACTACAGTGCACCAGGTAGATCTGTACTGTGGTTGAATTAATTTGCTGTCTCTGGGATAACTGTTTCATTTGTTGGAGACTTTGTGAGATATACAGGGTGGAATGCGTAAGCTTAAAAAAAGTAAAAAAACTGGACAGTCATTCTAAGGAACTGTATTCTATTCTTGACTCTGTCACATAGTTTCAGTGTAGTGTAAATTTTGACTGGCTTTCAACATGAAATCACTCATTTCTGAAGATGTAAGTTGTGTTACTGAGCACTTTCTTGAAAATGCTGGGCATTTAAAGCTGCAATTAAAGCAAAGCTTGTCTTTTGTACACAGACGCACAGAATTATAATTTCTTTTCCAAAGGGCTCAAAGTCTAGAATCCAAATTAGTGCAGAATTCTGATATTTATGTACCTGACAACAAGAATATCAGCTTCCACAGTGGTTAAAATGAATATGAATAATGTCTGTGAAGAGCTATGAGTTCTGCACAAATGGAGGTAAAAAATAAAACTAATTTATGAAACAATATTTTAAAATATATGAAAATGAGTATTTAAAATATATGAAAATGAGTATATATAATTTTCAGAAACATTTTAATGATGAACAAAGCTAAAGGCTAAAGTTTTTGATTTATTTTAATTATGACCTATTTTCAAATAACTTTCATTAGACAGACATCTTCATTGATCTCTCAGTTACAGAGAACACTCTTCATTGTGCTTTAAAATCAGTAATAACAAAGTACCACTAGAATAAATTTAAAGGGGTTAATGTGCACTATACAAAGTAACATGAAGTACTTTATTCTCAAGACAATTTTTGGATCTATTAATTATATTCCTTGGTCTGTCATTTGGGGAATGTTGATCAGAAATGCTTTTAAGATATCATACATAAAATTTTAGGGTTGTATCATTTCCTGCCCACTATGTATGAGCATTTCCCTCAGTTGTTGAGTAGCTTTTTCGAACCTCTGCAGTGCTATGTCAGACACTTGGCAGTTCTTGAATGTTCCAGGTGTGGAACATTCCAAGGAAATAACTGCAGTCTTACAGTACATGGGCATGTGTTGTTATCATGGAATACATGGTTTTGAATCAGCCATACTACTGATGAATAAGAGCAAAAACTACAGCTGGTTAAATAAACCCTTGAAATGGGGGGGGGAGGGATCGGTACTTCAGGGAAAGTTTAACCTATTCAATTTTTAAATAGTTCTCCTTTGCAAACACAAGGCCTTGTTATCAGCAACTCTAAGGTCTACAGCATTTTCAAAGATAGAAGAAGACTAGGTAGAAACATCTAGCCATTGCTACAGATAACAGCTCAAAAAGGTGCACACATATCCCTTGCACAGAAATATTTTTCCAATCCTTGTATCGGATTCATGAATCCTAGTGTAAGGGCTAGGACTTGGGGACTAAAGTCACTTTCAGCAATGGCTAAACAGTCAGTTTAATAAAGCAATAAAAAAAATTGAGCTGGCAAACATAGGTTCTCTCTTCTAGATGTGAGGACCTTGTGAGACAGCGGGAAGAATCTAATTCCTCCTAAATTGAAAGAATGATGCTGTTAAGCTGTGACTGTGTTTTCTAAATTACAAGAATTACCAAAGAAGGATTTTGGAAGATGCATCTGATTTACCAGTTTACTGTACCAACATGAATTTAACAGGTGTGATGCATCAACACAGTATTATGAGCTTAAGATAAATTATAGTACTCTTTTTCATCAAGCAGTAAACTACAGTGGTGCATTGCACAAAGCTCAGTGTGTTCACTCACTAGGCATTTATGCCTGCTGCCTAAAATAGAATGTCTTTCTGTGATGGGTTAATCCCTCTTTGGCTCTGATCCTGGGTAGATTACTAGTTATAGCATGCTATGAAAGACTGCTGTGTAAGGCAAGAATTTCACTTAAGTCACTTTGCTGCATTCTCTGGAGAGTAGAAAAGTCTTGTGCATTTTCTCCCAATGCAGAAAATAATTTCGTTGTCTTTCCCAAAGTTTGTAATATATATTTTGATAATTATTTTTACTGTGTTCCTAATCATAGTACATTTTGGATAGTAGGGAAGAAATCAGTCTTTGATTTTGCCTAGGAGTTCTAGTCCGTGTGTGTTCATCCTTAGAGCACAAAATGTGTTTGATAATTATGTATCATTTGTTTTTTTTAAATTCTGGGAGCCTGAACTTTATGAAAAAACTGCAGTGATAACTGCAGTCTACTTTACACTCACCTGAAGGTCAATAAGTATCAGAGCTTGGCAGACAAAAAAAAAATATTCTCAAACATTTCTCGATAAGAAAAATGAATTTATTTCATCTGAATTTATGTGCCCATTTGGAGTACCTCTTCGTTGACATTCAATTAATTGAATCTTCCTAAAATGAATGTGTGCAGAAACCAAGTTATAAACTTCAGAATGTTACAGTTTTCTGTCAGGAAGGGATAGATTTAAAGTCCTTGATTTCTAAGATGGGTTAAACGCTGATATTTATCAAAGCAGTTCGTTTTAAAATTCTGTAGCTTGGTGTCCAAATCACTATCCTCATGTGTAAGTCAGAAAAATTTTGTTCATTACAAGTTACCAGAGCTTGGTACTTGGTCAGAGAATGGAAATGGCATTGTGCAATAACCATGGGTAATCGGTGCTCCTGGATATTGCAGGAATTTCATGGAGAAATGTTGAGGCATTAGCTCAACAGAAATTAAAATTTCACCCCAAAGTCCTGAGTTGCTATGAATAAAGATAATTCCTGAGGAAACTAATTTGTTAACATTTGTGAAAAAAAGGAGAGAAATCCACTATTATCTGCAGCAAATATGGGTAGATAAAGAAGTGGGAAGTTGTACCAGGAGATGATTAGACTAGACACTAATAAAAATTTTGTCATGGAGTGAGTTGTAAAGCAATGGCCCAGGGAAGTGGTGGAGTGACCATCCCTGGAAGTGTTTAAAAAACATGTAGACATGGCACTTGAGGACATGGTTTAATGGTGAACATGGTGGTGGTGCTACTTTGACAGCTGGATTGGATGATCTTAAAGGTCTTTTCCAACCTTAATGATTCTCCAATTCTGAGAGAAATACAAACAAAAAATATCAATGAAATCAGGTAAATTAGAGATTTTTGTTTTAATATTGAGCAAAAGGATTAAAATTCTGTTTTTCTTTAGAAGAGGAGGATCAGCATCAGGGCCAGAGTAGTGAATGCTGACATCAGATTTTTTCAAGGTCGACTAGAGTATTTGTACTAGAGACATCTGCCAAAATCAACAATGCCATATCACACCTGTCAGAAGCTACAACATAATTGCCCTTGAGTGAGTCATGTTAACATCCAGGTACGTAGCAATCTAAGCAATTATAAACAGGTCTCTGCTCTCCCTACCAGTCATTATAGTTATTTGTTTAATCTGATGCTTTGCCTCAATTCCAATTAATGTGACTTATGAGCACTTAGTGCATACTGGAAGACAAAAGAGGAAAGCAACTCTGCTGAGGGTCTGGGCAGTTGTCCAAAAATCCTAAATCTATAGTGACGTGACAAAATTGGGTTTGATTCACAGCAGAATGCAGGATTACAGGGTGGGATGTTGCTAGCTGGTGAGAAAACAGTATCAGTGAAATTAAATAAAAAAAATTAAGACTGTAAATGAACCAAACTATACTTTTTCTAGGGCATGACAGTAAATGCTTCTGTAGCAGTTTCAGGCATTGCTGACTGTGCTGGGACATATCCATGACGAAAAGCTCACTTTCAGTAGTTTCATTTTGTAAAACACATTGCTATAGGAATTAGAAACATGCATATCAACCTCAATATATTATATGAGAAATAAGGCAAATTATGTCCTTATGAACCTGGTTACCTGTAAGTTCATCCAGTATTCAGGTGATGACTTAGATTTTCTGAATAGCAGATGTTCAGAAATTGGGAGACAGAAGCTGGCCAAGAAAGCTGCCTCAGTAGCAGGGCAGGTTATAAATTCAGCATGGACAATCTGTTCTCCAAAACAGAGCTAAAGTGATTTAAGAGGTTCATCAAGGTCACTGAAGAATACTATACAGCAATGCTCCAAAGCACCAGCTGTCAGGACTGTCAAGTCTTGCTAATGAACTGTGGAATCTGTAGAAAATAATACTAATGCTAATTGAAGCCTGAATAGCCTGAAACCTAGAAGGTGTGGCTATTGATTTATTTCCTATGATAGTATCAGCTATGTAGCATGGGGAAATGCATACTATGGTAGCTAATCCATTCCTGATGCCACTCATACAAATATCTAGCAGATTTGAAGCTCTCTTCATGAGATGAGGAGTTTGGTTACATATTTTGCAAGATGATGGATCACTTTTTGTTTTTCTACCAAATCCTGGACAGTGGCTTAGCTTCAAAGAAAGCATATGAATGCTCTGGGTCCAAGAAGAGTTTGTTAGTCAGGATTTCATCCAGGGGGTGGTATGGATCTGAATAATCTGGGTTAGAATTTAATTAATCTCTTTCACAACCTGAATGTGTGCTTCGGGGGAAGAAAAGGAGGCCTTTTTTATAAAAGAAAATGCTGTGACAATGTACTTTATTACAAGCATAACACCAGTTGTGTCTTAGATATGTGAAAGGACGCTAACAGAATCAAGTCCCCCTTGAAGATAAGGGACAAATGCATAAATTCTAGAACTTTAGGGAATTTGGATTTGAGATAAAAGCTAAGTTTCATGCATCTATAAAAAAACTGAGCTTTTAATTCATTGTTGAACTCAGAGCACTGACTAAATTTAAGCACTGGAAGGTAGTTTGTCTACTGGCTAAGAACTTCAAAAATTGGACAGCAGTCAAATTAGGGGTTTGGAGAAATGTAGTTCTAAACTTAAGAGCTAAATTTCTCTCAAGTTGCTAATTATATGCGTACGGTCACATCTACATCAGAAAAAAACTCAGAACTCAGCCTAGTTCTGGGCCCAGGCATGGTCCGAGTGTAAACTTGTGACACTGAGTTTAACAGAACTAGCAAACCCAACTTCTTGGTTCAGAAATCTCTGCACTGCATGAAGTATGTCCCTTATGCCCTCTTTTGAATTCAGTATCATTTTAAAATTAGGACTTAAATGCTATCAGGAACAATATCCATGTCTAAACAGCCCGTCTCTCAAGAAGTTATACGAAACATATAACAACCATGCTTAATTTCAATGCATTTTGTAGACTGTGTACAGAACATTCAGAAAACATTTATAGAACATCAGTCTGGGACTTGATAGTCCCCAAGTACAGAGGTCCAGGTAGGTTCTCAACTGTAAGTTATGTTGTCCTTTTAATTGAGTTTTTATACTTTTTTTTTGAAATTAGGTAAATAGGGATAACAACCCGTGAATGGTATTTTTGTGGGTATGTAAAAGATCTATAGAAAGGCACTTTGAGTTTTGGGACTGTGGGTCTATCTCTACCACCCAAATGGTATAGATCTTCAGTTACCTATTAAGTTATGATTACTGAGACACATACTTTTCATGTAAGCAGACAGACCTCCCTTTGTCACTTGCCTCTGCTCGCACTGTACTACCGTCTTTAATAAATCCATTTAGTGACAAGTTACAAGTTTTCCGGATTTATGCTGTGTTGGAATATTCCCCATGGTATCTATTTGTACATATTTTTCAATTTAGCCTCTCACATAAAACTCAGGGATTTGAATTGTAATTAGTTTCAATTAGAAAGCAATTAAATGCAAAATGTTGTCTCATGAGTGTCCTAATTGCATTTATGCTCTTCAGGTTTCATTTCACACTATGAAGACTGTAAGGTTTGCTTGCAAACCAAGTCTTGAATTTAAGAGTGGAATGGCGTTAACCAACCCATGCAATTTATGCTTTCTCAGTGTTATGATAAAACCTTAGTAATGTTCTATAATTGTTTTTACATTACTCTGACACTCTCTGAGAGTAGTTATCATAAACTGTTGCTAACAGATGTACAACAGATACGCCTCACTGGCATATGCCTGATTCCTGAGTAAAATAAAAATGAGAAGTAGTTCAAGTCTCAAGAAGTCTGGGATTTAAACAGTGCAGTTCAAAAGGCACCGAATGATGCAGGCATGACCAGTGTAAGATCTTGTGTCCTTCCATATTCACATCCATATTTTCAAGCTAAGACAAAGCAAGCTACCATTCTTTGATGCAAATGAAATGATTATATGATTTTTCTTCTAAACATATTGCTTTTAGTATCTCTTTTAGGCCACTGGCAGAACTTTGATCTTTACAATGCATGGTTGCAAAGAACGCAATGAAAGTTATCTTTTTTGAATTAGCTCATTACCTTTGGTATTTAATTTCCTTAACTCAATAGAGAAACACCTTCCTTTCAGCCACCAGAAATCCTAAGGTGGCCATGAGAATTGATTTCACCTCTAATGTTCAGCCATTATTGGCTCTTTTCCAAAAGCCATGTATTTTGTGGCAAACAATTGATAATACTGTTAAGACAGTTGCTCCAAAATCTAGCTTTTTGGTTCAAGTAAGAAGGCTTCAGAAATGGAAGATTGGTGTGTCTGAGGAGTCTGGATATATAGCTTAAAAATAGGTGATGCATCAAATTGGTAGTTTTCATGTAGGACTTCTATGGTGAAGAGGCCGAATCTATTAAAGACTGTTGAACCATATATTTTTGGAAATTAATCATTTGGAAGCCTGGCCCAAATGATTTCAGTCCCTATTACAGAGGTGAAATATATACAGAAACTATCTAGTGATTAGTGAACTGGAAATGCTCACAAGTTGCTTTCTTCATTAGAAAATGATTACATGATTACAGATTTTGATGCAAAACGCCTCCAGGTGTTTAATAAGTGTCAGGTATTATATGCATTACATGCACTATATAGAAGGTGCAGGTGTCAAAAACATTTGAAAGTGAATGGTAACACATACAAAAAACTTAAGAACAGTCTCATTCATGAAACATCAATTTTAACATGAGAAGTATCATCACGCTGCTTTACATCCTTGACTATCTTTACTCTTTTAAATGTATTGATAGAACACATATATTGTATAAATCCGGTGCTCTGACAGATTTTCATTTTGTTTCCTTTTCTAATAAAAAATAAACAAATCTAATCCAGTGATTTTCAGGAAATGTAGCTTGCAAATACAGGAATATCTATTTCTGATTTCTGCATTTAAAAATTTGCTATAAAATACTGTATGCTTAAAAAAACCCGATAAAGTATTTGTAGTTCTTAATAGTGATTATTTTATATGCATGAAGAATAAAGGAAAAAATGTAAGAACAGCACGGTTACCATTATCCTGTTTTTCTAGGGCTGAAATAACCTTTGAAAAAGGAAAAGAAGGAAAATAAAGGTAAGAAAAGAAGTTGATATAGCTATACATCTCCATTTTTCTAAGATTTCTCACTGAATCTTAAAAAAATTATTAAAACACATCATTAACTTACAGTAAATGTTTAACTCATGTTGTCTTAGGTGAAATTTAATTAGAAATTTAAGTCCTTTATTAAGTATAAATGTGATAACTGATTGGCAAAACAAGGCAAGAGTTTAATCAGGACTAATCAGCGAATGTTTGTGAGGGCAGGAGTTACTGGTACATTACTCTATGTGTCAACCATGACTAAAATTTTTGTATTTGCTGTAGTGTCTTCTCTAAGACCAGTTTGTTTTAGGATTATAAGCTCAGTTAAACCTTCACAATGGGAAGCAAAATTATTTGATCTTTCACATATCAAGATCCTAAAAGTCTATTTGATTTCTAAGCAAGGAAGAAATCCTGTTAAACTGTTGAAGAAAAATCCTACATTATGCCTGTGTGACCTCTTTCTCTCGGTATTTTGAAATGAGTTTAATGACTCATTAGGTAGTACAGTGGCAGTTCTACCCTACTTCTTGCAGAAGAAAAACACTACAAACATAAGAGGATTATATTATCATTAGGATTCCTTCTGAATTAATAGGCTTAAGAGGAACCTGAATTACAATAGAAGAAGATGAGTTACAGTAGAATATTCTACACTGTACCTTGGGGTCTAGTTTGGAATCTTTCCCTGCAGCCAATTCAGATGATATGGTTTAGAAGTTTCCCTTTTGTCACTAAAGCTAATTAGGCAAGGTTCTATTTAGAAAAATTTAATACTGCTGCTAATGAGTGAAGATCATACTATCTGGCATGCAGCTGCTGCTGAGAATATCTTATTCAGTCAGCATTTATACTCCCTTTAAATTCTGCTTCTATCTAGTGTTGTATATGAGTGTATTTTCCCAAAAGTAACTATTCATAGTGACAGCAAACACTAGGGCAAGAAAACAGTACTCAGGATGGACATGTGCTTTGCAATGGCTGTGGAATGTCACTCAGTTATTCACGCTCAGAGCTCTGGAGGTTACATTAATGACTTTCCACAGATTCTTCCTGATCAAAGAAAGTTCAGAATAGATATATATCCAACCTTCATGGCTGAATCGGGAAGAGATTTTGTGGATAAACAGACGTTCTGTCTTATGTGGGATTTTAAGCTTCATCATTCTAGGGCAGTGGACAAGAAATATTAACTTGTCAAAAATTAGTTTCCCACCATAGGCAGAAGATGCTGAAACCACACTCTGAATATCTTATTTTAACTTAAACAGAAGAGTCTCAAGTGTTGCAGTGTTATTTAGAGTATTTTGAAACAGACAATGAAAAAACCAGGGAAGGTTTCACTTCTCACTTGCAGTATTTTGAACTTGCTAAACTTGATAACTGGACATCTGACCAAAAGATAAAACGTCTCAGGACTCTTTAACACATCAGCAGAAGCATGCTTTCTTTCACAAAAATGTGTCAGAGAAACAAAGACTTTCTTAGTGATTAATAATTTGTCTCTTGAGTATTAGGGTAAAGAAATAACTAAAAACATTTCAGTAGGGTATAAATAGAAGTTAAAGTGTTACTATTTTAATGCAGAATGAATTATTAATACTTTATCCATGATTTAATGATCATGTCAGATCACATTACAGGAAAAATCTTTGCTTTGTAAAGCATTACTGCATATAGTATATGAATGAAATTCATAGCTGTAGAGAGTGATGAGGTCTCCCCTGAGCCTTCTCTTCTCCAGGCTAAACAACCCCAGCTCCCTCAGCCTCTCCTCACAGGACTTATGCTCAAGTCCCTTCACCAGCCTTGTTGCTCTTCTCTGGACCTGCTCCAGCACCTCAATGTCCTCACTGAACTGAGGGGCCCAGAACTGGACACAGTACTCCAGGTGTGGCCTCACCAGTGCTGAGTACAGGGGAAGAATCACTGCCCTGGACCTGTTGGCCACACTGTTCCTGATACAAGCCAGGATGCCATTGGCCTTCTTGGCCACCTTGGCACACTGCTGGTTCACGTTCAGCTTTCTGTCAATCCAAACTCCCAGGTCTCTTTCTGCCTGGCTGCTCTCCAGCCACTCTGTCCCCGGCCTGTATCACTGCAGAGGGTTGTTGTGGCCGAAGTGCAGGACCTGGCACTTGACCTTGTGGAACCTCATCTTGTTGGAATCAGACCATCTCTCCAGCTTGTCCAGGTCCCTCTGAAGACCCCCCCTGCCTTCCAGCAGATTGACACTCCCCCCTCAGCTTGGTGTCATCTGCAAATTTGCTAATGGTACACTCAATCCCCTCATCCAGATCATCAATAAAGATATTTAACAGGACTGGGCCCAACACTGATCTCTGGGGGACACCACTGGTGACCAATTGTCGACTGGATGCAGCACCATTCACCACCGCTCTCTGGGCCCGGCCATCCAGCCAGTTCCTAACCCAGCACAGAGGGCCCCTGTCCAAGCCATCTGCTGCCAGGAGGGATGGCAGTATTCTGTGGGAGACGGTGTCAAAGGCTTTGCTGAAGTCCAGGTAGACACATCCACAGCCTTCCCCTCATCCACCAGGCAGGTCAACTGGTCATAAAAGGAAATCAGATTGGTCAGACAGGACCTGCCCTCCTAAACCCATGTTGGCTGGGTCTGATCCCCTGTCCATCCTGTAGGTGCTGTGTGATCTCACTTAGGATGATCTGTTCCATGACCTTACCGGGCACCAAGGTCAGGCTGACAGGCCTGTAGTTTTCCAGGTCTTCCTTCTGGCCCTTTTTGTGAATGGGTGTCACATTAGCCAGTTTTCAATCATCTAGGACTTCTCCAGTGAGCCAGGACTGGTGATAAATGATGGAGAGTGGCTTGGCGAGCTCTTCTGCCAGTTGCCTCATCACCCTAGGATGGATCCCTCTGGTCCCATAGACTTGTGAGGATCCAAGTGGCTCAGCAGGTCACTGACTGTTTCCTCCTGGATTACAGAGGGGCTGTTCAGCTTCCTATCTCTGTCTACCAGCTCCGGAGGCCAGTTGTCCTGAGAACAACCTGTCTTACTGTTGAAAACTGAAGCATCTTTGGTGACTGTCATCTTTGGTGACTGTGTTCCGCTCCCATATCTAACAAAGAATGGAGGTTTTCCTTGCCCCTCCTTCTGCTATTGATGTAATTGTAGAAGCACTTTTTGTTATCCCTAACAAAAGTGGCTAGATTGAGTTCAAATTGTACCTTTGTCTCTATAATTTTCTTTCTACATGACCTAATTATATTCCTAAACTCTTCATGAGTAGCCAGCCCTTTTTTCCATAGTTGGTAAGCTCTCTTTTCCCCCCTTGTTTCCTTCAAAAATCTCCCTGTTCAGCCAGGCTGGCTGTCTTCCTCGCCTTTCAGCACACTGCGACAACCTGCTCCTGTGCTTTTAAGACCTCCTTCCTGAAGCATATCCATCCCTCCTGGATCCCTTTGTTTTTAAGAGCTGTTTCCCAAGGTACCCTCTGAACAAGTCTTCTGAATAGGACTAAATCTGCCCTCAGAAGTCCAGGGTAGAAGCTTTATTGATGGCCCTCCTTGCAACCATGAGTATTGAAAACTCTATTATTTCATGGTCACTGTGCCCCAGATGGCCTCTGACCACCACATCTCCCACCAGTCCCTCTCTGTTTCTGGACAGCAGGTCTAGTGGGGTTCCATCCCTGGTAGGCTCATTTACCAGCTGGAACAGGAAATTATCCTCCATACTCTCTCGGAATCTCCTAGACTGCCTCTTCTCCTCTGTGTTGAGTTTCCAGCAGACATCTGACAGGCTGAAGTCGCCCACGAGAACAAGGGCTGGTGATTTTGAAACCTCCACCAGCTGCCTGTAGAATAATTCATCACTCTCATCATCCTGATCGGGATCTATAACAGACTCCCACCAGAATATCAGCCTTTTTGGCCTTCCTCCTGATTCTGATCCACAGGCACTCAACGTTATTGTTACTGACCTCGAGTTCTACAGAGTCGAGACTCTCTAACATATAGAGCCATCCCTTCACCTCTCCTACCTTGCCCAACCCTTCTGAAGAGCTTGTAGCCATCCATGCAGCACTCCAGTCATGCGAGTCCTCCCACCATGTTTCCATGATGGCAACTACATCACAGCTTTCCTGCTGCATGATGGCTTCTAGCTCCTCTTGTTTGTTACCCATACTGTGTGCATTGGTGTACATGCACTTCAGCTGGGCTTCTGATGTCACTTCTAACTCTGGCTTTCCACCCTTACGCTTATCTCTGGAGAGCCTGATTTCAACCCATTCCCCCTTCAAACCTAGTTTAAAGCCCTCCTCATCAGCCCTCACAACTTATGGGTTAGAGTCCTTTTACCCTTGCTAGACAGATGAAGTTTAAATCTCCCGGCAACGATCTTGGCTTGATGCCCTGGTCAGCTGATTAGGCCTCGCAGGGCAGCTGGTCTGAGCTAGTCTGAGATGGGAGCAGTCCTCCCTTATGTATTATTGAATTCCAATAAAATTTTAAATTTCATTTAATTTTTCAAACCTAAATTACATTTCAAAAATGCATGGAGTGTTTGGAAATTTTGACCAAAGGTGCAATATTCTGCAAGTATCACCCAAAGTGATTTTTTCACTACTTCCATTACCACAATGACAGAACTTAACTCTCAGGTATTTTCATTCTCAGCTAAGTGTTCCTAGCTTTATGTCAAAATCACTTCACAGTGAATGTAGGTTATTATTAGTGCCTCTCAAAGAGTAACACATGGTCTGTCTTCTCCTTGTTCATAGAATCAATAACTGTAAGATTGCTATTACCAATTTGCACAGTAATATACACTTAAGCAACTGCAGCCAACTGAATAAATCCTGATAACTCATACTCTAAAAGCCATTAATGTTTAGAATAGTAAATAACTAATTAGTATAGTTAGTATAGTAATTAGAACTGAAATGTCCAAAACCCTCAATTTCTTTCTGTTTGTCTAGATAGTAATGAATGGACAAAGATGAAATTGGATTGGTTGTCATGGCAAACGCAATGTAACTGCAACCCATTTTAAAAGGAAAAAGAAAAAAAAATAGTCCATCTTGTTACTTAGATTTATCACCTTTTCATTTAATGAACACAGATACTGATGTATTACGCCTGAATTCTGTGAGTTACACTTATTCCTTGTGTTGTAGAAGAAAAACATGTATGTCAGTATCATTAGGCATGAAATTTTGTCTCAAGACTGTGAATCATTCAGTGTTTTGTTGCTTGACTTTGCTTTTCTGCCTATTTGCATGTCTGAAACCGTGGGTTGATCTTGAGGTTATTTCAGCTGAAGTGAGCTTTCTGGGCTCCCTGTTGAGCAAGGCTGTTAGGCAAGACAGTTGGATGACATTTGGTTTAATTTGTTGACACTATAAATTCCTGAGTTCAGCTCTGATGGAAGACAGATCATGTAATGACCCTGTGAAGAACTTGGAGCATTCTTCGTGTAGAGGCTTCAGACCAGAGAACGGTGCACTAATACTGGATTAGCAAACAGTAAGAGAATTTTGGTAGTTCTTGTTCTAATGAATACATGAATTTTACCTTGTGGCTTAACATGTTTTTACATATTCAGCAAGCAGATGAAAAAAATTATTATATTTTAAGGGTTTTTTTTTCATTATTCAAAACACAGATTGCAGTAAATTGCACATGTGAAAAAAAGTGTTTATCATGCCTGTCTGCCCAAGAGGCATTGAACAATCCTTGGATTTATTTTTGCATGGCTAACAGTTATAGAAGAAATAAAGAAATTAGAGCAGTACTTACTAGACATGAATACAATATTTCTGTCAGTATTTTACTATCTAGAAAAGATTATATAAATCTTATGATATCTGAATTTTTTTGTTATCTAGAAAAGATTAAAAGAAGTTTATAGTAGCTGAAATTCTTTAATTATTAGGGATTCCTAACAATCATCTTCTGCTTTCAGTTCAAGAATTAATTCTTCAATCTCTGTTAAAAGTGTAACTTCCAGGAATAAGAAAGGATTTTGCTATTTTTGGCATGCTACTTATATATTAGTTTCATAAAAATGAAGAAATGCCTGCCACATAAAATTCCTCCTACTACCTGTTCTCCAGATACCCAACCCCCTGAGCTGGAAGACAGAGACAGGGAGCAGAATGAAGCCCCCATAAGCTAAGGGAAAATGCTCAGAACCTGCTGCATCCCATAGACATGCACAAGCCATGGGGCCAGATGGGATCCAGTGAAAGGTATTGAAGGATGTAGCATAAGTGCTCCCTCTGCCACTCTCTGTCATTTACCTGTAGACTTGTCCTGACTAACCAGGGAGGTCCCAGATGACTGGAGGTTAGAAAATGTGATGCCCCATAAAAAGATCTAGAAGGAGAATACAGTGAACTACAGGCCCATCAGTGTGACCTCAGTGCTGGGGAAGGTCATGGAACAGATCACCTTAAGTGCCACCATGGCACACAGGCAGGACATCCAGGGCATCAGGCTCAGCCAGTGTGGGTTCATGAAAGGCAGGTCCTGCCTGACCAACCCGACCTCCATCTCTGACAAGGCGATTCAGTGGATAAGGGAAAGACTGTGGATGTTGCCTTGCTGGGCTTTATTAAAGTCTTTGACAATGTGTCGCACAGCATCCTCCTGGAGAAACTGACTGTTCGTGGTTTGGATGGATGCACCATTCACTGGGTAAAAAACTGGATGGCTGGACCAGAAAGTGATGGTGAATGGGCTTAAATCCAGCTGGCAGCCCCTCACAAGTGGTGTCCCCAGGACTCAGTACTGGGACCAATCCTGTTTAATATCTTCATCAACGACCTTGATGGGGGGATCAAGTGCACACAGTCAGTTTACAATGACACCAAGTTGGGTGGGAGTGTTGATCTGCTGGAGTGCAGGAAGACTCTGCAGAGGGATCTGGCTGAGGCCAATGGTATGACATTCAACAAGGTCAAGTGTCGAGTCCTGCATTTGGATCACAGCAACCCCAGGCAGTGTTATAGGCTCGGGGAAGAGTGGCTGGAAAGCCACCTGGTGTTGACAGAACCTGTAGGCTCAGGAAGGACTTTATTGCTCTCTACAACTACCTGAAAAGAGGTTGTAGGAGGTAAGGGTTGGTTTCATCTCCCAAGTAACAAGCGACAGAATGAGGGGAAACAGCCTCAAGTGGCACCAGGGGAGGTTTATATTGGATTTTACAAAAAAACTTCTTCAGAGAAAGAGTGGTCAGGCATTGGAACAGGCTTCCCAGGCAGGTGCTGGAATCACCATCCCTAGAGTTATTTAAAAGACATGTGGATGTGGCACTTAGGGATGTGGTTTAGTGGTGAACACAGTGGTGCTAGGTTAGCAGTGGCATTTGATGATCTTAGAGGTCTTTTCCTACCTTAACTATTACATGATCTTATGTTTTTAAAGATGTTACAGTTAGAGGATTGTCTAAAATATACTGTGTCAAGAGTTTATTTTTTTCAATTGCATGATTTTTCATCATTTTCTTGCTGGTCCATACTGAAAGAAATAATAAAAATATTGTGTGTCCCAGATCTGCCAGTCCTCAGGGTGACTGTGCTCTTGCACCCATATTTGCACAGGGAAGAGATCCTTGAAAACCACCCACCTTCTGTCCATGCTCTGACAGCCACCCTAATGCAATCAGCCAACTCACATGCAGAGGAGAGAACTTCAGGCTCTGCCACAGTGGCTGGCTGCTCAGAGGCCACTATGTGCCCTCCCCTCAGGTGGCTGAGTCAGGGTAGAAGAGAGAAAATTGAAAATACAAAGAAATAGGAGTGAAAAACTAAACAATCTTTCCTCTCATCCCTCCAAAAAGGAAAGTGGTAATAAAAATTAAATAAAATAATAAAGAAAAAAAGACCTGCAGGGAGGAAGCTGCCTGGAAAAAATAGGATTTAGTCTAGTTTTGAGTGGCTTAGATGTCAAGAGCCTGCGGAAAACACAGCACAGGAGAGGAAGCCCAATTCCATTCAGAATATCTGCACTGAGCTTCTACATGTAGAATATTTTATAATTGCCCTTGAAAATCCTCTCTGGTTTGTTAGAGGACTGGGAGATTCTCAGAAGTTATATATAAACCACCACTGCAACTTTCTAATGTAGGTTCAGAATGAAATGAGAAGAATGGCACAGTCTTCAATGTCCAATATTTCTTCTGTTAATTTGCCTGTACGCCTTTTTAATCCACGTAAAGAAGTCCAAGAGGCAAATCAGTTACTCACAGCTACTCGTTTTATTAAGACACACTGTCCTTGCTATGAATCTGTTACCCGTTTGTTTCACTTATTTTTCCTTAATACTTTTAGTATGATGTACTCATCTAAATGAAGTTCACTAAACATATGTAAATACTTAATTATAAGCTTAAGTTATATATATTGTGAATCTTACCTGCCTTTGCAACATACAAAGTAGAGAG